>NC_137458.1:35345429-35945429 GCF_964235325.1 Thermobia domestica
ATACCAACATAAACTATTTGGTAAAACGAGGAAACGATGATAAGAAAAAAACGCAAGATAAAAGAAGGTTAGCCTGGGAATGGAACCCAGGCCTGCAACTTAGAAAGCAGACGCTTTACCGCGGAGCTAACTTACTACGTTGAATTCTGTTTGTTCTATTCTCCTCAACATGCCACATAAGAGGCCAAATGGTGGCAATTGAAAAAATGGCAATTTTGCATTCAAGCTGGCGACTTCTCCAATGATTCGTTTCTTTCCTTAAACTGAAGTACGTCCTTAATAATATAGCGACACCTGGTTTACCTACCGTGAGCACAACTTACAATTTTCATGGTTATAATTTTTGAGCCGCCATATTGAATCGAAGATGATGACTTTTCCAACATGTCCGATTTTCCCCTCAGTTACCCTGTAATCTACACACTTAAATGAAATTTCTAGATTCCACCATATCTACAAGTTGTCTAGAATTAGACGCACCCTTATAACATTCCTAGCACTTTCTTACACCGAAGATGACTATTTTTTTTTCAAGTTTAATGGCGGGTTCGCAGACTACCCATCAGAATAAAAATTAGCTCGGAATTTCGACGTCCTAGACACAGCCATTACAAATTTCACATTTTTTCGATTTGTGCCGCGAAACGAAATCGAATTTTAATGCTCTTTTTTCTAACATAAACTATGTTTCTATCTTCACTGTCTGACAAAATATGACGTTTCTATGATCTGCGGAACTACTCTAAAAGCCAGCATTTCGAAACGACGAAAAATTTCGACACTTCATTTACATGGGAAATGTCGCCTTTTTCATGATATCGGAATTTTCCCATTACTCACATCACATGACGAACAAGTATGCAAAATTTGGTATTTGTATGTTTTGCGGCAGTATACAAACAATTAAGTGTGTTTCCGATTATAGAGGTATATAATACTCACATAACAGTTTTTAAAATAAAATTAATGAAGAGAGGAATAATTTAATAACAAGTTGAAAACTGGTACAGAGGTTGGATTTTATGTTTAAAACAACATACTAAAAGTCAACTGAAATCCCTAAAAATACTGAAAAATGGCCACCGGAAGTGTCAAATGAACAATACCAAGATAAAAAAATAGCAATTGCTTATCTTATGGTTAAACATAAAGAGATAATGTCGTTTTATAGAACATAGATAGCACAATATATTTTTTATAGGGAAACACACAATATTTTTTATATTTTTCATAACACGCATACTTTTATAAATATTTCGCTCTAAATTTTAAAATTCCGAAACCTACCTTCATACTGATTTAAAATATTATTGAACATACGAAGTAACTATTAAAAGCTTGACACAGACGTTGGTAAAGATTATTTAAATATACTAAAATCCCATGTTCGCCACATGAACTACACAACTTCGTTCGCCATATTAGAAAATGTTAAAATGTCCGAAATAATTGAAAGATAATATTTTGTTAAGTGAAATACAACATGTGGACCGAGCTAAATATTTGTGAAACTATAAACGCAGTCAACCCAGGGTCAATTGGGATCAATGCTGGAAGGAGGAGGGAAGCATTATGACATGTTAAAACTCGTAGTTCGCCATCTTGGAATCAACTTACTTATTTTTAACCCTTACGTGGTCGTGTGACATATTAGACAAGATTCTCGTTCGAAGAAAACCCAATAGATCTTGTAACGGTTTTGAAGTTGTGAGTAGATAAGTTAGGATAAGTTATGTGTGAGGATAAGTGAGTGTGTGTTAGGATAATTTATGTGTGAAATGCTGTGCGAAGTTGCGAATTAAAGAATAAATTAAAAAACAAGCTTTATAACACCTCTCAATACATATTCCTTAGTAACGTAAAAAAGAGGATCTAACACACCTAAGAAAAAACAATCACATGACTTGTTCAACATTACCAACCATTCTGTTCTATGCACATCCTTAACCCAGCGACTCAGTGCTTGTGCACTCTGGGAAGAATAGTTGGTGATATTTGTTTACAGGTCGTAATGATTTTCCTTTTAAGTAGCGAATATCATTAAATTACACTGGAAGACAATAGCTTTAAATTGCCTCCAAAAGATAGAAAACCAACGGAAGTAGGTTGGAGGACCGGCAAACTAAACTGGTCTATGTCGACCTATTCAGCAACCTGGATAATGGTCAGTGAGCCATCGATTACATAACCACTATAATGCGGTGGTGCTCTATCTCGTTCAACAGAAGTGGCATAGCTGTGTTTTCAGAATATCTCCAGGTTTTGGAGCATCCAAGGTCCCATCAATAACAACAGTCCCAGTAGTTTTACACATTACTCCCAAACGTAAATATAGGGGTTAATCCGGGAAGCCAAGTGATGATTCAGAATTGAATGGAAAAAGAGCAAGATGCTGACCAGTATTTTAAAGAATTTATTATGTGATGTCTTGTTGTACACTATGTTATATAGTCGAAATGAAACAATATGTAAGAATATGGAGCATCACCACACGTAAATTCAACCAAGCTAACAGAAAAGTTTACAGGAGATGATGTTCAACATACATTTAACCTTGATGCCTACTCTGTCAGGAAATGTGGATAAATACTCCCTAGTCATTCAAACAGACTAAGTGAATACACGTAAGTACCACTAAGCCCTCCGTCCATGAGATTCTAGGGATTACTTTAATATTTAACATCCCCAGATCAAATCGGAGCGAACACTAATGTCTAATAATTTCCTGCAGGTGTGCAATAGGGAAAGAGTAACGATTCATTACACTTACAAATCAACATTCATTTCGACTCCTTTTAAATTTGCATTACTCATGTATTTTAGGGAACAGAATGTCAAACCATTATTTACAATTTCAAGTCACAATACCCACTCATTTTATTACGTCTGTCTGAGAATAATGTAAAAATTATAACTTACCGAATACAAATATTAGTTTCAATGTTTTCAAAATAGCAACAATGATAGATTCTCTTATTTTTATGGTAGCAAGAACATATTATAAGGAAAAGAGTTAATTCGGGTTCTCAACCTAATTAGTTGCACTCTGATTCTATTAGGTTAAGACTTTTTTCTTTAAGGGCACTGACTAGTTTTCCCCCTGAATTACTCTTCATACCTGATGGAATTAAATGAGTGATGTTATAACATTCTCAAATTATATTCCATCTTTTTTGTTTCCATGGAAACAAAATATTACTAGTTATTGTTATGACAATAAAATGCATTGTTGGAAAATGGATATTCAATTGCACAATCTATTGTTGGTGTTTAGATTATTAGAGTTGTAATGCAGAGTCTAGATCGGATAGAACGAATAATAAAATTGTATACGTAAATCTTTATCATTATTACTATTACTCTCATTGCCCCAAATGCACAATGTACCATTAATCCCAAATGCACCTTAGCCTGTTTTGAAAGTTTACCTCGTCCAGATGCTCTTGATACATTACATATGGTAAATCGTTGTTATGCAACAGTTAATGGCAGTTTCAACGCTGAATGCGCAGTTCGTCTTCCTTGCATTAATGTTGCCGCAATTCCAGATGACGCCAATGCAAGCGCAATTTCTTGTTTGTTGCATATTTCAGCTAATATTAAGCTGATAAAAATGTCTTTCCGGTACCTCCTGGTGCACCCAAATAGATTACCCATCATACCCTTGTTCACATGATCCATAATGAACTCATAAGCTTGCTTTTGAATGTCATTTAACAATGGTTTGTTTTGAGCGATGTATTGCAATAATTCATGAGCATTAAACATTTCTCTTTTAATATTTCGGAATATAATGCATCGAATCCATCTCTATTTGGCGCTTCCATTCCAAGTGCAACGAAAATTTGATCTTTTATTGTTAAGCATTTATCTTCCAAAAGAATAAGTGCTTGATTATATGTATCTTCATTGAACTCGATGTTTAAATCAGGATGAGCTTGTCGCATTTGGTGCAGTACATCATCGCTCATACTTTCTTTGAATTTCTCTCATAATCTTTTTGGAATCGAAGGACTACATGTCAGTATTATTGCAAATATATTTCTTACTTGTTCTGCGGTTGCTGTCAATGCTGCTTCTCGAAGAGCCAACTCCAAATGGTTACCATTATTTAGTAATCCTTAACACTGGTATGCTTCTCTGTAAGATTCACATACATATCTGTCGATTTTTTCTTTAAATCTATGAAACATGTTGGTATACGAATTTACCTTATACCTTTCGCAATTTACTTTCACTTGTTACATTTTAAACATATCACAGGCATAGAATTAACTGTCTGGCAATTTCACTTCTCCTTGATCCGATCTTATAATTTAGAAGTTTCTCTGGCATATATTTAATTTCCAATTTATAGAAAGTAATTCATTTGCTATAAACGTATTTTCCTTATTCGAAGTACGGGCATTTTAGGCATTTTTGATAATTCTGAAACCATCATTGTATTTTCAACGATGTCTGTTTCTGTTACCTCCCTTACGTAAGATTTATAAAGGAAGTCCCGGCCTTAGAACCCTGTGGACTACGTCACTATATTTGTTTAATTATAAGTAGTTTGAAATAAGAATATATACTAAAATGTCACGTGCCAAGATGGCCGAATTTGCCTGTTTTAAATATAACTGTTTATCACACTATTAATGTAATAAAGAAGAATAAGTGGCATATGAACATATTGAAAATGGTAAACAGTATATATAGATTGTAAAAAAAATAATAAAATTGTCCAAAGCAATGAATTGTAAATAGGAAAAAATGAATAAAAAGTGAGAGCAAAGCTCACCAATACTTAGTGTTAACAGCGCCATCTCTTATCCTTCATCGATGTCTGTAGACATTATATTTTTTCTTTTAATCAAACTTGTAAATAAATGTAATGGCTCAGACTCCGGTCCATTGTAGCCTGTTAACTTTCTTTGCTGTTATTTGAGCAGACTGGTGCCAAAGAGCATTAAGTAATTTGAAGATGAAACTGACATGTATTTAACTTTCTGTCAATGTATAATACCTCCCAGAAAAGTTGTTTCTCAGTATCTATAATTCTATTTAATTATTCTTCTGAATAAGTAATTCTTACCATAACTCTAAAACATGTTTCTTTGCGGAAATAGTGTCCCCACACAGCAAGGAATATTTCCTCAACCAAAAGAAAATATTTTCCTTGGTTTCCAAAGGTTTTCCTTCTCTGGAGATTTCCACGGTGGTTTCCCCAATGTATTGCAAATATTTCCTAAAAATATTTTCCCAAAAATTTTTGTATAATATTTTAGAAATTACCGAGAGTACATTTTGAGAATTCTTGCTGGAAAGTAAATCCAGGAAAATATTCACAAAAATATTAGAAATATTGTTTTGGATGTAATGTAATATGTTTCCACTGTTGAGAAGGGAAATATTTTCGAAATGATACTAAAAATATTTTCGATATATGATACGGAAAACAATGAAACGAAATATATTTCATATATTTTTTAAAAAAATGTTTTGTTACACGTTATTTGCTATATTTTCTATTTTTACGGGAAAACATATTGAATATATATTTTTAAAGACGTTTAGAATATTTTTAAAGTAAATTGTTTCGTGGTACAAGAAATATTTTTCAGAAATGTTTTAAAAAGTTTACTTAACTTTACAAACGTATTTTGCTAATCTTATCTTGTAACTTAAATGAAATATTTTAATACAATATTTAGTACTATTTCCAGAGTATTTATCGAATTTTGAATATAAAATTTTAAAACAGGGAAAAATAAACATATTAAAAATGAATAGAAAATATTTTCCGTTATGTTTTGGAAAACATTTTGTGTTTTTAGCTAACAATATTTTCATATATATTAGAGAAACATTTATACACTGTTTTCAGAATAAACTCTTCCGTTACTCGAGAAAATGTATTCCTTGTTATATCTGAGAAAGATCCCAAATATTTACCGGAAATATTTTTTTAAGAAATGTTTATAATACATTTTATGAAGTACAGGAAGTATATTTTTTTTAGAAAGTTAGAAGTAAAATAAGGTAAGGAAATTTTTCACAAATTGAACTAGAAATATTCTGTTGAATGTAATGTAATATGTTTTCAATGTTAAAAGAGAAAATGTTTTCGAAGTAATACTAAAAATGTTTTACATACATGACACAGAATACAGAATTGGAAATGTATTCAATATATTTTACAAATGTTTCCCAACGTATTATTTACAATCTTTTCTATTGTTACGATACGAGGGTCACTACGAAAGTTTTGAGATACGCATTGTTATGGCACAGTATTTGAATTCCAACAATTGCGTTCGGTAGTGGTATCCAGAGCAAAGAAGCGAAGCAAGTTTCAACTCGCCTCGCTTATCGGCGTGGCCGTATCGCCTTCACTTGTTTGTTGATGTAAGCAGTATTCGGCTGTCTAGAAGGGAGCTCGAAAGGGAACATTTTCGGGCAATGATCCTTTACGATTTCAAAAGTGGTTTGAACGAGACACACAACCTTGACCGTTTGCAGGAGACATTTGGGGACCTTGCTCCTCCCCGTGCTACAATTTTTCGGTGTTTTGGTGAATTCAGAAGAGACCGGACATCGCTTAAAGATGAAGAGAGAGCTGGACGTCCGGCAACAGCTGTGTCAGATGAAAACATTGCCGCTGTGGAACAAATGATTCGAGAAAATCCTCGAACAACTTTCAAGGACATTGAATCTACAGTGAACATTGGATCGCCAGCAGTAACAAATATTCTTCATGATCATCTTCGGCTCAGGAAGGTTTCATCTCGTTGGGTGCCTCACACTTTGACTGAACAGCAGAAGAACATGCGTGTGGAATGGTGTGAAGAAATGCTTGCAAGATTTGATGGAGGCAATTACGACGCGTCTCTGACATTGTTACTGGTGATGAAACTTGGATCTATCAATTTGACCCTGAAAATAAACGCCAGTCTACAGTTTGGATCTTTCCAGACGAAAATCCACTCACGAAAGTGAAGGGACCGCGAAGTGTGAGGAAGAAGATGGTCGCAACTTTCATCTCCAAATTTGGCCATGTTGTAACTGTTCCACTTGATGAACAAAGGACTGTTACTGATCCGTGGTACACCACTGTTTGCCTAACAAAAGTGTTCCAGAAGCTTCGTTTACCGGGACATGTAAAAGTAGTAGAAAATGACCGATATTTATTTATTTAAGAATCACCACATACAGCTCAGAGGCCATTTTACATTGAATATCCAACAACATTAACAATGGAAAGGATTTGGGAAGGTATCGGCCAGGGCCTGTTTAGTAGGTGCTATCCCGGCATTTGCCTGGTAGGACTGAGGGAAACCCTGGAAAATCTCAGTCAGGATGGTAGGCAGCGGGATTCGAAGCCACGACCTCCCGAATGCGACGCTAAAGCTCTACCACTTGAGCTATTAGTGTCGAATTCATATTTTCGCGGTAGCTGAAATCAATGGTGAAACTCCAGTCGCATTAACTTCCAAATTCACGCTATTCGGCTCCGGGCCGGGGGTCACCGGAGGGGGTGAGATACCAAGACATATAAAAGTAATCCAAAATGACCGATATCAGTGTCAAATTCATAGTTTTCGCGATTGCTGAGATCAATGGTGATACTCCCACAGGCGTTGACTTCAAAATACAGCCCCTGTGCGAAGCATGTGTATATTCAACTAGTTTTACAATATAGTTCCTTTCTCTGTTGAATCAAATGAAAACAGAACTTCCTTTCAACATGATTTCTGTTTTTATTATTCCGTCAACTACTGTTGGTTCCAAATGACAAGTTAAAGGAGCACCAGAAAATTGTCCTTGAAATAACATGTTTGATACTGCAAGGATGCGATGACGAAATGTTATGATTAAAAATGTCCACGCTGCTACACAACGGCACTTATGCCTTCGAAAGTTTGAAATCTCCCTGACTAGTAGCAGGAATTCTGAGAATTCCATAACTTTTTTTGAAATTTAAAATTCCCTGACTCTTCCAGAATACCTCGCTTACCTCGCCACCATATTGCAAGTAATACAAATCTCCTCATAAGAAAGAGTAAACAAAAGCTTCCTGTAGTTTTCTTTTTAATTTTTAACGCTGATCCTTCTTTTTGTCATTTCATTTTGTTTTATCCTTAATTTTTTCATTTCTGGTCTCGAAGATGGAAGGGGTCCGGATCCCCCAGACCTTCCCCCTTGGCTACGTGTCTGAGTGTTGATTACAGAATTTTCTCGTGGAAGAATTTCATTACACTATAGGTGAAAAGCAGTACTGCAAAAATACATGTAATTCATATTGAGCACGATAGAAGACAATGTTCATTTCAGATTTTCCAGTGCGGGGGGATCGAATAAACGATGGGTGAATATAGTACTGTGAAAATTCTGGTAACTGAGATTGAGCACGCTCGGGAAATGCCCTAGAGGGAATTTCGAAGCTCTAGGCCCAAGAACCACCTCTATAATCATCACTGACTGACATTTCAATAATGTGTTTTATGGTCTTATGTCCGTGTTCCCATCCTTTCCCTCCCCCTCCAACTGTATAATTGATACTTTTCCTATTCCAAATTTTTGTGCTAGTTTTCTGCCGAAACCTTGAGTTTTGTACTCTCATCGGTTTCGAGTTAATTAATTATTTAAGTTTAGGATTTCCTTTCTGCATCGAGGTTATATGAGACTCAAAGTTTATAATGAAATTCAAACACAGTAATCGTCCAAATTTTGTAAGAGACTCCCACTGGCAATCGAACGTGTGACTACGTACACGAAAGGTGCGCGTGCTAGCTACTAGAACAACGGAAATGGCGTCACCATTTTCGAGTCTCTTCAAAATTAAGATGTATTTACATATTACAAGTTGTGTGTACTTGCAATATAAGAAACAAACATAAATTAAAATTATAAGAAAATCTTAACAAAATCTTTATAAACGTTTAAGAATATGTTGAAAAGGCCAGAAATCTCTCACTCTCTCTCCCTCCCACGTCGTGGTGCTATTTAAAAAGTATACTTTAAAAATAATAATATTAAAAATACTCTACAGTCGCACCTACAACTTTGGATGGCAAATAGTCTAGTTTTTCTTAATGCATAAGTTTACATTAATTAAATTTAAAAGTTGCATTCTAACTTCTTTTTAAATTGTATCAAAAGTACCACTATTCGTCTTAGCACTAATGAGAACTATGGATTCGCCTTTAATATCCGTCATTTTCGATTACTTTTAAAATGCCACTCTTCCCGATTCTTCAGAGATGAACTTGAATGGCATGGAAATAGTCATTATCCATATCAGCGACTGACCAGAAAACTATGGATTCAACACTAATATCGATCATTACAATTATTTTTAAAATGTCAGCTCTCCCATCCCCACTCCTTGGGATACTAGGGGTTCATTACCCTCCTGAGTATTTCTTTCCAGATTGTAAGACATATATGTATCAAGTTTAGTTGGAATTAAACCAAGTGTTACATAATTATGTAGGAAAAAATGTTTTAAAATTAATGGAGGTGACTCTTGAACTGGAAGTGGCAGAAATCAACGACTTCCGGTTTAAGATTGATCACTGTAGAGTTAAAGACGTTAGTAGAAAGCTAGAAGCTGTTTCTGAAAATCGGTTAAGCATCCTAAGAATGCATATTATCTCTGTTCTTAACCTACAACTAAAACAGGAAGTGGTAGCGATTAACTATTTCCTGTTTTTAACGTTGATTGCTATGGAAGAAAAACTGTAATAGATAACAAAACGCTGTCTTCCATAATCAATTAACCGTCCGTTCTCATCTCCATCCTTAACCCTATACTAAAACTGGAAGTGGTAGACATCAACCCTTTTCGGTTTTAGCGTTGATCACTGCAGAGCAGAAACCGTAACCCGGTTTTCTACAATCGACTAAGAATACACTTCATCTTCATCCTTTACCCTCTACTAAAACTGGAACTGGTAGATATCAACCTCTATAAGGAAATAGATAGCAAGACGCAGTTTTTTGCAATCAATTAAGCATCCCAAGAATATAATTGTGTCACCAATCCAATTCCTCTACTAACACCGGAAGTGGCATAAATCTACTTTCACTTCCTATTTCATTATTAATAAAGAAAATATTGTGTGAGCCTCCTTAGTGTCTTCATCAGAGTTTATTCAATACAGCCTTCGTCTCGCTGAAGGCTTTGCCCTCAGACCCGCAAATTTGTTCGGTCTAACGCTTTGCATCTCAAACCTGCAATCATCAGTGTTTGCTCGTTTTACAGCCTCGCACCTCACATACCTGTAAATATACTGAATTTCAGTTGAAATACCAGGGGGCTTTGCTCCCAGACCACCGTTTTCTTTTCGGACTATGGCCTTGCACTTTATATATCTGGAAGCATACCAATTTCAGTTCAAATACCACGTTTCATGTCTTCAACTTTACGGGATCCCGAGATATAAACATCTTAGTATAATAATAATTGTAGTATACACCTTTATTCTCTTCCAAACCCTTTTCTTCCCTTCTAGATCGCAATCAAAAACGCTGAAATATGTATCTAATTATTGGGATTACAGAGTAAGATTTATAATAATATTGTACAGTTAGTACTTTGGTCCATCCCGTCCGTTACTCCGCACGAAACTCTTGAACGAAAGTGAATTTGACTTCTGTTTTTTGCAATTGATAGCTAGAGTAATTATCTCGAAAGAGTTCGTTAGTAGAGGATCATAAACCAGGAGGTTGTGAATCAGAAACCAGGAGTGGTAGAAATCAACCATTTTTGCTTTTAACGTTGATCCTGTACACCAAAAAGGGTAATAGATAGCAAGAAACGGTTTCCGGCAGTCGATTTAGCATCCCAAGAATACTTTTCAACTCCATCCTTAATACTGTATTGAAATAGAAAGTGGCAGAAATAAACTAGTTCCCTCTTTAACATTGAACGGGAAAAAACGGTAATATATAGCGAGAGACAGTTTTGGGAAATCGACTAAAAGATTCCAAGAACACTTTTCATTTATATCCTTAACACTTTGATAAAACTATAAGCGGTAGAAATCAAAAATTTCCGGTTTACTTTTCATTACTGTGGAGCAAAAGCTGTAATAGAGAGCGAGAAGCTGTTTCCGACAATCGACTGAGCATCTCAAGAATACATTTTGTCTATCCATAACACTCTAATAAAATCAGAAATGACAGGGTGTCTGCTATAATTCCAAAATGAAATTTCATGGCCTTTTCTTCAACAAACTATTAAATTTAGTATCATTCTCAAAAGCGAATTTGAGTGCGACGTGGGCCAATTTTCATGCACGTGATAGAAGCATGCTTTACTTGTGATTTGGTAGCGTCTAAAACCATAGACGATTTTGGTGGTGAATTTTGACATTTTATAGATCAACATTTTCCAGTATGAACTTATATTTGTACAGATAAAATGAATCGTAACCCAAAAGCAAAATTTCGTGACTTTTTCTTGACTTTCATGACCGTTTTCTGATTTCGTGACTTTTTAAAATCCCTTTCGTGACCGATAGACACCCTGGTAATCCAGTATGACTTCCAGGTTCAATGTAATATACATAGAACATATCCTATAAGAGACAGCGAGAAGAGGTTTTTTTTATAAAAAAAGGGGGGATTAGCATTCTTAAAATATGTACCACCTTTTCTTTTACCCTGTAATCAAACGTAATTATTAGAAATCAACCACTTCCGGTTCATCGTTGTAGTCTTGTTCAAGAAATCTTGACCACTCACCCTGCTATGAAAGATGATATTCTTGCAACTGCAAGAGAAATTATAATGCTGTGGCTCTAAATAAACTTCTTAATCGACCAAACGAGATTCACATTTATTTGATTTAATTCTAACTGTAGGTAAGACTACAGGCCTTTTCAAAGAGAGGTGAGTGGCAAAGTTTTCTTGAACAAGACTGTATATGACAAACGGCAATAGATGGGCACGGTGTTTGTATTCGATTAAGCGTCCCTAGAATATATTCCATCTCCACTCTAATCACTAGTCTATAACACTAAGTGGTAGATATCTACTACAACTTCTGGTTTCAATTTTAATTGAAAAATATTGGGTGGCCCTGTTTACTGTCTTTAAGAGATTTTGTTTTAAATGAGAAGTCCTAAATCCAAATTTCATGTTTGTAACTTTCAGAGATTCTGAGATACCGATATGATATTATATAAGTAATAATTCCTAATCTCACCTTTTCCTTCCTCTTTATTACTAACTAGGGATGATTCCATTCCGGGACCAAGTACCTGCGGAAAACCTATATATCGTGTGAAAGCTCTTGCCATGAGAAGTACGAGACCGTTTTCAAATCACGGGCAAAACCGCAACTTGACCCTATAAGGGGTCACTTTGTTTGTTGTTTTGACCCTATATATAGCATATTAAACAGAACTAAAAACGAATGTTACGACGCGCCACGCGAAAGCGCCTGGCCATATCTTACTCCTTTTGGCCTAATTGCTTGAACGTGACTCGGGCAAGGGTTTGATAATATCACTTTGCACCCAAACGTACCCATTTGGTCAGTGTTTCCAACGAATTGTAAATATAATGTGGCAGATGGTTTCTGTACCACTGGATGTTTATCCATGGAACGTGGCATAAACATCATTCGTTACTATAGAAAATATACTGGGGACGTATTCCTCTCCCAGTATAGTAAATTAATTCCTCCCTGCTTCTGCTTAAAAGGAGAATTTCGAAAACTCTGAAAACTCAAAACTGACTAACAATCCTCTTGTTCCGATACGAAAATAACCCACTCCTGCAACAAACAAAAAAAAAGCCTGACCGTAGCGAAAGGGCGTGAACCTTCTTCATGCGATTAATCGGGTCCAATATTTCAATATGTCTCTGCACACAAACATTTCAGTAAAAGAGGAAAAGTTATTCAAACTTTTTGAATATCTATTTATGGGCCAAATTTGGTTCCCTTGGAAGTTTTGAAGGGTTTGGAGGGCCGCCATTTTGAACATTTTCGTCTGATTATTGTGGTTAACGAACTCAAGATATTTCAACAATTAATGTTTGTGCCAAGTTTCGTCTCAATCCGCTGAAAATTAGGGTGGTTGTGGCATTCACAAATAGCGTTATATATATACAGATAGATAGATAAATAGACACACAGAGGGAGAGAGAAAAAGTGTTTTGCTCCCTGATCGCACCTGGGTGCGACAGAGCTAAACCGGGCCCCTTTGTAAAACGTATTGACCAGCCTAACCTAAACACAAACCTCTTACTTGCTAACGTAGAAACGTGGTCGGGAGGTGTAAGGCATGTAGAAATTGTATTTTTAATAACCATGAGTATGGTCCACTTCCATGTTTTTCTTTATTCCTTTTTGCAGCTACATCGGAACGTTCAATTTTTATTCTTTACCAATTGCAAATTGCGTTTACATTCAAAATATGCTGGACACCGTGGACCCATAAGGCGCATCGAAAAAATTAGAGGGGCGGGCGCCAGCCAGCCTTACTTATTTTCACATTTTAATATAAAATTATATTGTCGAAATACACACACGAGTTAGCTGGTAATATTTCATATTATTAATATCGACAGCGTCTTTTCATTACGTGTGCATGTTTGACCTGAGGCCAAAGAGAAGATCCATCATTCGTAGAAAGAATAAGAATAGTCAGTTACTTTAATTGTGAACGACGGCGAAAAATACGAAAAAAGTGATTACCTCTAGCGAAAAGAAACAATACTTTATCTCAAATGGGTAAAAAAAAATCAAGCCGAGATAGATTCGCACTCGCATGGACGGCGCGAACAGCCAGTTCATTGTCCACTTTTTTCTTAACTGACTCACCGAACGTGTTTCAATAACTTACTTATTGCTAATTTTGCTTGCTTCACTCGTTTAACTTGCTTTTTCTAATAACTTATAACGACAGGGACACGAACACAGAAACATAAGGAACAGTTAAATATCATAGATGCTCTCTCGCCGGGAATCGAACCCGGGACACCATACACCAAAGGCGCACGTGCTAGCCACTAGACCAGCGGGGAGGGCACCGCTCACTCCCTGTGTCGTTAGGGATTACGACCACTGTATTGCCAGCTATCCTTCTGTGGGTTGTATACTATGATCACATGTTTCTTCTCTGCTCGAAGAGTTAAACCTACTTTCTATGTAATACATGAGGTATTTAGACCTACATGATCTTCATATAATGTAATAAAAGGGTCATGCTGGGAATAAGAAAAAGAACATTCCTTGGACAAAACGGAAACTATTGGCATCAGAAATATTTATCTACGAGGCATGCGCAGTAGTATATTTCAGAATAGTTACTGTTTAGTTCAGTAAACGAAGAAAGGGGTATAAGAAAGCAAATATGTCGCGTCAACGAGATCGACCAGAGTTGACAGAGGCGGAAGCAGAAGTGTAGTAATACAACTTGATTAAATTGATAATTGGTTCTTTATTCTGTAGTAGATCGTATCACAACTTTACGGGAGAGCAGAGAAAGACTTACTAACGCTGTCATATAGTAAGCTTTAGTAACTCGATCATACAGACACAAATGGATGTAACTGTGAGTACTACAACTTGGATTTAACGAAAGCCGTTGATATTCAGTGGTTTGCAGGGTTATATAAGACACAAAAAGTTAAGACACAATACAATTCTTCATACCTCAGCTTCCAGTAACTAGATACATGCAATTTCTGGTTAGATACTGAAACTGCTGTCGGATTTTAATACATGACATATTGCAGAATACAAAATGCTTTGCATTACTTGTTTGTTTGTAGACAGCTTAGTGTTCTGAAAGGTTGTGTATAAACTAGAGATAGCCAATTCCGGAATTATTACTTTCCGGAATCCCGAAGGTAAAACCGGACAAATTCCGGAATTCGGAAAATTCCCATTTTGGAATAATTCCGGAATTCGGTAAAATCCGGAATTTAGAAATTTCTGATTTCATAAACATTCCAGAATTCGGAAAAATCCTATTTTTTCTAAATCCGGAGTTTTCTCAATTCCGGAATTCTTCTGAATTAGGGAGTTTATCTGAATTCCATAATTTTACGAAATCAGGAAAGTGAAAGTTCCGCTTCCGAAAAATGAATTTATTTTGGTTAATATGAATCGTGGCGGAAATAATTCTTTGACCAGGTAATGGCGACTGCTTTGAAAGAAACAGAGAGTATGAGAATTCAATCTGTCATATTTGTAGTTTCGTGTGGAGAAAAAACAAACTTGTGAACCAACGGTTTAAAAAAAAACTCAAGTTACTAATGTAAACTTTGCCGACATCATAAAAGAAATACGAAAGACATTTTGAATCGAAGAAATATAACATACAAGTTTGCAAGCGGATACAAAAAAACCTAACGTAACCAGACTAAAGACGAATAGTTTACCGCGTAGCGATCAAGGTCAAGCTGTTTTCGAGGGCGAGTTTCGAGTTGAGTCGAGCTTGATAATGGCTCGCTCGCTCGTTCAGTTCGTTTTAACTCGTTTTGAAATAATGGCCTGATTAGACTGGAAAGCGAAAGCCATAAGAAATGTAGTGTTGCTCACGACAGGGGTGCGTCTCGTCTCGTAATTTTAGTGCATCTCGTGGGGCAATTTTATTGTATCTGGTCCTGTCTAGATAACGAGAAGACAAGAGTTTTTTATTATTATTATTACGAGACAGCCTCAAATGTCGTTATCACCAATATAAGTATATACTGTAGTTCTTAAAATCAAGGCTGAGACCTGCACTGTCGAATTCTTGAGCCCAAGCAGAGGACCAACTCGGGTAGTGATATCAACCGGCTCGGCTCGTATCAACTGAGCGAACAGCTCGAGTCGGCTCGGTTGTGATGAGCCGATGACCCGAGCCGGATCAGTTAGAACGAGCCATCGACTCAGCTCAATTGAGCCGATGGCTCGAGCTTTCTCGGTTAGGATGGGTTCCCTACTAGGCTCATGTGAACCGGTTCAAGACAGCTAAGTTGAAACTAGTCCATCGGCACGTTTCGATTCAGCTCAACTAAGGCTATGGCTCAAAGCGGCTCGGTTGGGTGAGCTGTTGGCTCGGCTCACTTCTCGGTTCGGTTCGATAGTGAATGAGTTGTAAGCCGAGCCGCTCGAGCCGTTGAGAAGCCTAAACCCGGTTCCAGCTGTTTTGAACATGTTTGGCTGAAGCCTATAACTTTTAACAACTTTTGGCTCAAGCCCGAATACTTGCCCCTTCGGAACTCAAACCCAGAACGTGACCGATGTCCTTGCCTCCTGAAGACTTATCGACGACCGAGATCGACAGTCAATTAGCTTTTACTATTCAGATAAAAACCGTATATCTTTTAAAGATTATAGACGGTGTTGATATAATAAATAATAATAATAATAATAATAATAATAATAATAATAATAATAATAATAATAATAATAAAAGTTTTAAACTTGCCGTTGAAATTTGGCAAAACTTACTTAAAAGTAGAGATTTCGGGGAAAGGGTTCCGTACCTTCAAGACACATCTCTGCAACTACCAACATTTTAAACTACAACGTTCCATTGAAGTTTCATGTAGAAAGTATTCTACTGTATGTTTTAAGGAAAATAACTGTAATAAATATAACTGAATATCACGCAACAGTAAGGCACATAATAAACTAATTTTTAGGATATGCAGAGGTAAATATAAAAGCTTTGCTACAAAATACCTACACAGAGCATAATTCAATGAACTCTGAAATATAATGTAACGAAATAGCCTATGAAATTCAGTCTACAGAGAAATTGTTACTTAAAGAATAAACATACACTATTTCGAGAATCGAGACAAGACGGGAAATGTTTACCATACTTTTCGTCTCGTCTCGATTCTCATCTCCAAAGAGAGACGAAAATTTTGAGTTAGCCTTGACCCTTCTCGAATTTAAAATGTTAATTTTCATGTTATTTTATTTGTTTTAGAAACGAGATGAGAAACACCTCTTCTCGTGAGCAACATTAAACCAAACCGAAATATTCTTTCCAAATGTCACGTTTCTGCTTGTAATGGTATGACCTGAGCGATAATTAGCTCCTAGCTTTTAATCTTCTACGAGATAATAATAATTATTATTAGTTTATTATTATTACTATTATTATTCCTGAAGACTTATTGTTCAAGTATTGAAACATCCGAGTATTCAAATATCTGAATATAATAAAACGTATGTTATCGCCGATCAATCGCCATCAAAAATCCTAAAGTAAAAAAAAAAATACAATGTGCATTCGCACAAGCACCTTGACTACTGAACCGCGATCGCTAAGCGGTAAAAGATTCGTTTCTAGTCTGGTTACGTTAGGTTTCTTTGTCTCCGCTTGCAAACTTGTATGTTATATTTCTTCGATTCAAAATGTCTTTCGTATTTCTTTTATGAAGTCGGAAAAGTTTACATTAATAACATGAGTTGTTCTTAAACCGCTGGTTCACAAGTTTGTTTTTTCTCCACACGAAACTACAAATACGACAGATTGAATTCTCATACACCCCATTTCTTCCAAAGCAGTCGCCATTACCTGCTCAAAGACTTATTTCCGCCACGATTCATATTAACCAAAATAAATTCATTTTTCGGAAGCGGAACTTTCACTTTAAGGATTTCGGAAAATTATGGAATTCAGTTAAACTCCGGAATTCAGATGAAATTTCGGAACTCGGAAACAATCCGGAATTTAGAAAATTCCGGAATTGAGAAATATTCCGGATTTCGAAAAAATTGGATATTTCCGAATTCCTGAATGTTAACGAAATCAGAAATTTCTAAATTCCGGATTTTTCCGAATTCCGGAATTATTCCAAAATGAGAATTTTCCGAATTCCGGAATTTGTCCGGTTTTACTTTCGGGAGTCCGAAAAGTAATACTTCCGGAATTGGCTATTCCTAGTTTATACCCAACCTTTCAGAACACTAAGCTGTCTACAAACAAACAAGTAATGCAAAGCATTTTGTATCCTGCAATACGTCATGTATTAAAATCCGACAGCAGTTTCAGTATCTAACCAGAAATTGCATGTATCTAGCTACTGGAAGCTGAGGTATGAAGAATTGTATTGTGTCTTATACAACTTTGCAAACCACTGAATATCTAAACGGCTTTCGTTAAATCCAAGTTGTAGTACTCACAGCTACATCCATTTGTGTCTATATGATCGAGTTACTAAAGCTTACTATATGACAGCGTTAGTAAGTCTTTCTCTGCTCTCCCGTAAAGTTGTGATACGATCTACTACAGAAAAAAGAATCAATTATCAATTTAACCAAGTTGTATTATTACGCATCTGCTTCCGCCTCTGTCAACTCTGGTCGATCTCGTTGACGCGACATATTTGCTTTTTTATACCCCTTTCTTCGTTTACTGAACTAAACAGTAACTATTCTGAAATATACTACTGCGCATGCCTCGTTGATAAATATTTCTGATGCCAATAGTTTCCGTTTTGTCCAAGGAATGTTCTTTTTCTTATTCCCAGCATGACCCTTTTATTACATTATATGAAGATCATGTAGGTCTAAATACCTCATGTATTAATAGAAAGTAGGTTTAACTCTTCCAGCAAAGAAGAAACATCCGATCATAGTATACAATTCACAGAAGTGATAGCTGGCAATACAGTGGTCGTAATCCCTAACGACACAGAGAGTAAGCAGAGCCCTTTCCGCTGGTCTAGTGGCTAGCACGTTCGTCTTTGGTGTATGATGTCCCGGGTTTGATTCCCGGCGGGAGAGCATCTATGATATTTAACTGTTCCTTATGTTTCTGTGTTCGTGTCCCTGTCGTTATAAGTTATTAGAAAAGGCAAGTTAAACGAGTGAAGCAAGTAAAATTAGCAATAAGTAAGTTACTGAAACACGTTCGGTGACCCAGTTAAAAAAAAAGTGGACAATAAACTGACTTTTCACGCCGTCCATGCGAGTTCGAATCTATCTCGGCTTGATTTTTTATCCATTTGAGATAAAGTATTGTTTCTTTTCGCTAGAGGTAATCACTCTTTTCGTATTTTTCGCCGTCGTTCACAGTTAAAGTAACTGACTATTCTTATTCTTTCTACGAATGATGGATCTTCTCTTTGGCTTCATGTCAAACATGCACACGTAATGAAAAGACGCTATCGATATTAATAATATCAAATATTACTAGCTAACTCGTGTGTGTATTTCGACAATATAATTTTATATTATTATGTGGAAATAAGTAAGGCTGGCTGGCGCCCGCCTCCCTAATTTTTTTCGATACGCCTTGTGGATCCACGGTGTTCAACGTTGGTCCCATCTCACTATCACCTCCTGTTCTCTCGATATAAGTTATCGACATTTTGCCTAAAGAGGGCTCTGCCGTGGCTCCATGACTACCCATCAAAATGACTATTCGTTCATTTTGCATTGAAATCGCTTATTTTTCTGATTACTATGAGTGCATTCTGTCCAACGTTGCTCCCATCACTCTACAATTTCTCGTTCTCTCGATATAAATTGCTAATATTTTGTTTGGAAGGGAGATATGGCGTTACAATTATTACGTTTGAAGAAGAATTGAGGAAGATGTTGCCTTGCCACAAACAACACTTATTATTATTATTATTGTTATTATTATTATTATTATTATTTTACTTACCACTAATGTTGCCTACCTTTATTTGCAATGCAATGTGTTACTAAAAAGCAAATCAAATAACACTCCTCGGCATTCACGCTCCCGAACTCGAAATACATGATTTACATTTCTCTGTGTTAGGGAAAAGCACATTTATTATATTATTCTTTCAAATAACACGTTTCCCAAGTTACTTCACTTTCAATGTGTAATTTCATATCATCACTAACAATCATCTAGTTCCGATACGAAAATAACCCCTTCCTGCAAAAAAAAAAGCCTGACCGTAGCGAAAGGGCGTGAACCTTCCTTATGCGATTAATCGGGTCCAATATTTCAGTAAGTCCCTGCACACAAATATCTCAGTAAAAGAGGAAAAGTTATTCAAACTTTCTGAATACCTATTTATGGGCGAAATTTGGCTCCCTTGGAAGTTTTGAAGAGTTTGAATGGCCGCCATTTTGAACATTTTCATCTGATTATTCTGGTTAACGAACTCATCAAGATATTTCAACAATTAATGTTTGTGCCAAGTTTCGTCTCAATCCGCTGAAAATTAGGGTGGTTATGGTATTCACAAATAGCGTTATATATACAGATATATAGATAAATAGACACACAGAGGGAGAGAGAAAAAGTGTTTTGCTCCCTGCTCGCACCTGGGTGCGTCAGAGCTAAACCGGGCCCCTTTGTAAAACGTATTGACCAGCCTAACCTAAACACAAACCTCTTAATTGCTAACGTAGAAACGTTTGCCGGGAGGTGTAAAGCATGTAGAAATTGTATTTTTAATAACCATGAGTATGGATTCGAACACTCCACTTCCGTGTTTTTCTTTTTACTTTTTGCAGCTACATCGGAACGTTCACATTTTATTCTTTACTAATTGCAAATTGCGTTTACATTCAAAATATGAGGAATTTTGGTGACATTTGTTTGGATATTCTTCTCTTTCAAAATTAAGAAGAGAATAAAAGCAATACGCAAAGACAAAAAAGTATTATGAGTACTAAATATTACCAATAATACTTGCTACGAATAACTAAATACGACCTCTTAAACCATCTCTGATGAGCTGTATGTATTATTAACAAAACTTTTTAAAAACGTCCTTGACGGAGATTCGAACTCGCTGCCTTTTCATTTGTAAGCGAGCACCTTAACCACTACACCAAGTTCATGGCATGCTGAACGTTTAGTTGTCGGCGTATTTGTTGTATTTGTGTTTTATGTTCCCACTTCGACAATTTTTACTCTTTTTTCTAAGTTTAACAGCTTTTTCTGGCTTTCTCTTTCGGTGTCGTCCTTTATTTACACTATGCACTATTCGTATTCACAGCTTGTGCCCCTCTGCAATGTCTTATTCAGATTAAACTTTTCTTTTTGCCCCTCAGTAAACATTTGATTGATTTAATTCTCATACTCTCTCATACTCTCATACTCTCTCGAAAAATAGGTGTACATTTACTTTCCTGACAGATAATATAAGCATCATCATATGGTATGTAGAAAACGAAATATAAGAATAATTCACTTAATACAAAAGGCATAAACCAAGAAAGTATTCTTCCTAATATTGATAAGATAATCTGGAGAACCACTTTATAAAATTAGAAAACATATGTTCCTTTCCTCACGTGTATCATTTTGTATTCGTGAGTTGTCTGCTTATTCACCGGGATTACGGAGGTGTAGTGCGTATCCCTCGCTTTTTTCTAATGCATTCCTTTATTACTCCCTGTTGCAACATATTGGACTTCTCCATTGTCCATTATCAGCACACGTAGCTCATACAGGGTGCAAGATTGTACCTCTATATTCCACTGTTATATTTAATG
This sequence comes from Thermobia domestica, assembly GCF_964235325.1. Lineage (NCBI taxonomy): Eukaryota > Metazoa > Arthropoda > Insecta > Zygentoma > Lepismatidae > Thermobia > Thermobia domestica. Next base: position 35,366,866 of record NC_137458.1, read on the forward strand.
CCAATAGTGCATTTAAAATCTCTGCGCATTTGCATATGGCGCTATTTCAAAGAACATATTTTATGCGGAGTCGGCAACACTGCTTCACATATGGAAACACTGTTTGCGGTTTTCGATAAGACTTTTTTCTCATTATTTTGTACAACTTTTGTTTTGATTGCTTTAACGCTTTTCATGCTATTTATTTTAAACATACATATAATTTCTTGTTATAATTTTTGGTATATTCAAATATTAAAGCCTCGTAGCTCCGATCCTTCTGGTCCGTAGCACCTTAAATTTTGCTTTCCATTTCTCGTGATGATCTATCAGATGTGCTATGTGGCAATCAGATTTCAGTGACAACTTGTGGGATAATCCCGTGTTAGCACTGAATTTTTTTGAACTCAATATGGAATAATTATAGCCAAACCAATATAATAAAAATTACAAGTGTAGCTATTTCAACGTTACCTTCTCATTTTTGTTTCACGAATAAATACGTCTTACGAAGAAATAAAATTTCAACAATTTAATGTTATTTGCCAGTAGCATCGTAGACATTATTTTAAACTTTGTGCCTTAACTTTCAGAAAAAAAGATACATATTTATTTCTTGAAATGTATTTATTTTCTATTTGATTTTTCAAACAAACATCTTGTTATTGTCTCAACCAAGATAACCAATTCCACGAAGACCTTGTGCACCATATCCCCAGGCTCCGTATCCACCACGCCCATAAGTTCCAAGACCGTATCCGGCAAGACCATATCTTAAACCAAGTCCATAACCACCAAGACCGTAACCAGCACCAAGTCCATAACCGCCAAGACCGTATCCGGCACCAAGTCCATAACCACCATAAGTTCCCACTACGGGAATTGTGGCGAGAGAGATCCGGTTGTTATTTTGGCTGCTTACACCACTGCTATACAGGACAGCTAAACAAATTACAATGTGAAAATTGTATCAATGAATTATGTCATACCTAAGAATTGAAGATTTTAAAGTTAAAGGTACTTCTTATGACAAACTACAGTAATATGAAACAAAAAGTTTAAAAAGTCCACTTTTAAATACTTTAATCGTAGACCTCTGAATATTTTGTAAGTGTACAAAAGTTAGTCAAGGATTTTCATAATTATTTATGGGAAAGGTTCACTCAAAATCTCTAGTAAATACAAACACATATTATTAGAAAAATATTTCTCAAACATTTTGTTGATTTTTTACAATGGCATATATTAAACTGTATTATAAATTTTATTTATAATTTGGTTATGGATACATTCACATCACCATGATTATAATACCGTTTAATAGGTTTCCCTTGATTTTATATTTTTCTTTTTGCCAAATGAAGGAAGAAAAATGCTAGGTTAAAAATGGAACCATATTCGTCATTCTCTGCGAAGTCTATATCCCAACTTATTACATTTGAAAACAAAGGAAGTAAATTCCTTTCAACTACATGAATTCATGATAATTGTACTACTATATAAGTTCATTTATGTACTTTCGACTAATCAAGTGAGTAGTGTGCGCGCTTTGCTGAAAGTGTCTCCGAGTTCAGATGTCATTAGGAGAAAGTGGAACGTATTTCATTGGTCCGGATACACCCTTAAACTGCAGGTGAAACTTTGATACCACCTTTGTTGGTAGAAAAATACGCAAAATTTGAACATACACGTGAACAAACAAGGAATTTGCCTTAACCTTGGAATTTAAGTCACAACTGAACAATCAATGAAACCAACCAATTTCAAAAGTAGTTGAAGAGGATTTACTTAAATACTTAGTATATCTAATTGATATATTTGTTAAAAATTGAGGTAATTATAGCATTTTAAATAACTAGATATATGCATACCATAAGATGTTCCGAAGAACAAGGCGAGACACAAAACGAGAGTCGAGAACATCTGAAAAAGATAAAGAAGTATATGTTTGTAAGTCTACATTAAAAGTGTTATTATAACTGTCAAAAATTTGATCAATTTAATATTCCTAATTCAACTCCTTAATATAGGATAATTTTCATAATGTTGTTAGTTACAAACGAAAAAGAAGTTATTGAACTTTTAGGTCTGCTTTTTCTTAGTAGTCAAAGTTTAGTCAGCTAACCAGGGATTTATTTGTAGCCAGGGAAGCCTGGGAATTTCCCCCCTTCTAAGTTTTGACTTCCCTGTCTCTGGGTTTAATTCAGTCTTCCCAGTCTGGGAAGATATATTTCCCCTTTCTTAAGCTATAATCTGTTTTGAAATGCAATGATTCAACTTAATATTTTAGTAGTGATTCTTTACTTTTTCAATATGTTTTGTCGCGAGTTATGTTGGTCTTGTTTACAGCATTGCTTCCCGAAGAACTGTTCATAGAATTGCTTCCATTTCCTTCTGCAGAGTGTAAGAGAGGCTTTTCCAGCTTGGGCTTACAGCATACTGACGCTACAAACCCGTTTATCTGTAAAAACCCTCGAATCCCTTCTTTCCATAAACGTTAATGGACTAGACATTACTTCTTTCAATGCAGAAAAGTAGGCCTTCAGCTGGATAAAAAGTGGACATCATGCTGCTACCGACAAACCAACTGAAAAAAGACGGTGTCTAATGTAAACCAACCTCCTATTGCTTCACTATTCAAACTGAAGTACGCTGTGAAAGTATTGTTAATTTCTAAAGACAGTGTTAGATAACACGCCATAAGTCATGCCTCAGCTTAACTCAGGGTGAAATCGGCAGTCAATCATTTCTTGTAATTTTGTTGCAAAAACTGTAAATATTGTAGGCTACAATGACTGTTTCAATTTTGAGAGTAAAAGTGAAAGAAAAGGTAAAGTATTTTTTTCCTAGATAGCATCATATTGGTAACTATTAAAAATGTGCTCATGATTCTTCGGAGACCAGATTACAGTCTTTGTTACATTCTGGATTCATTTTAATACCAGTATGTTTTATCGATCAGAAGTTTACTTCAGCAGAACAGTGCTAGGGTCACACATCCCTGAATCTAATTTTATTAAGTACAAGAGGCAAGTGCCAAAACTCATTTATGATATAAGGAATGGCACCTAGTACCGTCTTTCAACTCCTATTTAATAAAATCAGGTTCAAGTGTATGTGCACCTATCACTGTTCTGCTCAAGACTAAAGTACTATTTGTCATTACAAAACTGTTTTACGTAGGAGTATGACACTTGTTACAAGTTGTGCAGATTGAAATGTAACTATATGGCTCTTACTGGATGCTGCACACTTGTCTTCAGTAGTAGGTAAGGCAAAGCAAGTAACGCATGTAATCTAATCTACCTAACCAAATCTAATCTAACGTACCTTCCTGTATTTATTATAAAATTGTTTTTAAAAAGGTGTAAAAATTATGAACTTGGGGACCGCCTATCAAACTACTAGCATATTTTAAAATAGGTAGGTTTAAAAATAACGTTGTTCCAACCCGACTTTAAAGTTGTTCTGCTATACGGAACAGAATCTTGCATAGACATTCCCCCCTTCTACAAAATTCACAAATAAATCACTGCAGCTAACTAAAACGTATCTCAAAATATTAACAACTTCGTCCAATAAATTTCAACACACTTTAATTATAGAATTATCTTGCATTGTTAAATTTTGTGAATGATATATGTAAACTAACTGAGTTAAAATTAAAATAGGAATTTTGCTGAAACAATACATGTAAGGAAAGTTTATTGGTTTTGTATTCCACGTATGAATAACTAGTAATGTTGTACATTGTAAAAAAAGCAATAACTTACTAATTATTATTATCGTAATTATTATTGCTAATAATAATAATAATAATAATAATAATAATAATAATAATAATAATAATAATAATAATGAGCTAATCTTTACAGAGGAACAAAATTAATATTTTGGTATTTTTCCGGTACTGGCCGCAAACAATTTTGATTATCAGAAAGTATTCAATACAATATATGCCATATTGCATAAAAGGTCTTTCTTAGTGAGATAGTGAAATCGGCCCTTGATCCAAATGGGGTCGCTATTGACCCAAAAGGTTACTCTTGACCTAAAATTACCTCCAAGAAAATTGAACCCCTACCCCCTCCCCTTACCGTATTATCGTATCAGACAAATTCAGAATTGAATAATTTTTAATTTTGATGGAGGTCATCGAAAAATTTTGAAAGTTTCACAGATTGTAGATAGTATCTAGATGTAAATGTGCATTTTTTTCTAAATCACCGATGAGTATTTTCTTTTTTTTTTTTGCGTGTTGAAAATTTAAAAAAAAAAATCAAAATTTTTTTCGGGGGACACGTTACTGAATTTTTGTTAAAGAATTTGTTATACTCTTAGGTACAACATATCTTTTTGAGGGGCCTGAAAGTGTTGGCAACAAGAAATAAAACTGAAAACAAACGCGTTTTTCACACAGTTTTTTCACCATTTCCGGACCCTCGAGGTGAGGGCCCCTTCAAACAATCCTTTATCAGAGTTCACAATTTTCCTTTCTCTTGCGTTCCTTCCGCCTATGTCGTTCTTCGGATGCTTCGATTGTGTCCATTTCGGAATATAAACATCAAATATACCTCCGTAACAGTGTTTCCACTTCAACCAACTCTTGCACAACAAAGTTACACAGCTCGAGGTAGAGAGCGTTACCTGTAGAGAACGCCACTGTGTGCGGCCAGTGAAGCAAGCAGTTACAGATATAAGGAGTCGACGAGAGGTGTATGTAAGAATACATTTGTTAAATATTACCGAGGAAATATATATTTTATTTCACCCTATAAAAACGAATCTTCACGGATTTCAACGGTAACTAACGAGAACGATCAGAATGTCGTAGAGAAAATAGACAGAATGCTATGTCAAGATCGAATATATTTCTTTTACATAATTTACACTACCAAATTATTTTTGTGTAGAAATTTGTAGTACTGAATCCAACTTCACCAATTATTTCTAATATATTAGCAGCTTCAAACAACGGGATTATTTCTGTAATTTGAGGGAAAACATTAATGGAACAAATTTAATTAAAAATAAGTACGCATGCGAAATTTATCGTGAAGCAAGGACTGATGGATGAATTTCTATCGACTATCAACAGTAGAAAACTGTGGTACACTAGCATAAAATGAGATTTAAATAAATATGGTTTAGATAGAAGCTAAATAGTAATGAAATAAAAATGCATAAGAATATTTAAGATCCATCCCTTATCAACTGTCGAAATTCTGCTCCATAAATTTAAAGACATACATTGAGTCTTCTTAATTATTTTATCATAGAAAACATCACATGCAATGCAAATTCAATAAACCTACAATATTCTGATGTAGTTAACAAGATACAATAAAAACGTATAATTAAGAATATATTTAAGAAGAACCATACTGAGAAGTAACTGTTTAGATTATGAACGTATATACGTTACCATTTTGATATGATTAATATTCGTATTGTTCGGAACGAACTGTAGTATGTGAACATCTTGTTCGCTTTATATACCAATGTGTACGGACACCGTAAAGGAAAGTTTACTAAAATAAATATACGTAAACGGTGGTGAAACTAATTTTCTTGCATCAAATACGATTATAATATTCGAATCGATAATAATTTGTAAACCAAAGGGCAATTTCCTTTGAAAAGAAACTCTGATTTTAACTTTCTTTCCGTTCATTACTGAATAAATCTGGCGGGATTTTCTCTTTAAGCACAGTGCGAAATAATTTCCCCTGAGACACAACAAATATGAACGCTTTTACAGTAAGTATATTTATAATTTTTTAATATTACTAATATTTTAAGAATTTATAAAATCAGGTACATGATAAATATTTATTCATTTATGAATTCATGAATATGAGTAAGTTAAGTGTAACAAAACATGTTTGGACACAATCAGTCAAGTACATAATTTAATATATATATATATATATATATATATATATATATATATATATATATATATATATATATTGAATTATGTAAAATGTTATTCAGTGCTATCCAAATTTAACTGGGAATATTTTCTTTTGTAAGTTTTATAATTTGTGGTTCTTAAATATTAATATACGTATTGAGTATAGGTTAGATTTTAACGTTATAATTAATTTAACAGTTAGCCACAAGTTGATGCTCGTACGGAATTACAATAAACACATTATCGAGATATGTTCAAATACGAATAATGGTTTATCCTCATGTTCGTGAAAGGTGGTGGCTGGCTTATTGCTGCAGTCACAGCCTGATAATGCAAGAATTTTCCAATTGTCTACATTTTATTACTATCAACGACAGAAATTACAGTATACAAACTCTTCATCTTTGGTATTGAGTCTCTATTAAAAAATTAGAAAGAGAGAAAACATGAAAGCAGCATGTAATCTCGGTGAACTTCATGTTTGTTTCTGTTTAAGCTAGTTCTCCTTTCTTAAACATGTCATCTTGCAGTACACTATTTGCTAAAATTGATCTTAATTAAATCCTGTAACTGGTTACATTTACCTTTCTTTTTAGTTTTCCGAACAACTAATTTCCAGTTCACAAATACCAACCCTCAAATGTAAATATAACTAGGGTAGTTTTCTTGCTAAAGAATAAAGCAACACATGTTCATGATCAGTTTGCTCACTTCATTTTCATATCATTAAATTGTATCAATACAAAATATGTTTTGAATTGACAAATACTGTTTTTTAAATCTGAATATGATTAGTGTTTCTTATATATGAAAACATATAAGTCAAAATAATACAGTGTTTTCAAGTTGCAATTACATCGCCAGAAAATGCTTTTTGTTTCTTAATTTTCTCTACTATGTATTGGCGTCATATCATGATGGGCACTTAGCGACACCTCTTTAACCCTTGGATGTTCAATGGGGTATCCTGTGTACTGCACAGTTTCGAATTTGCTTCTGTTTCATTTATTATTCTGCAATTTTGGCTGGTCTTTCTCTAGTTGGATATTTTTGGCTTTCAGCATTTTCTACATGAAAGCTCCGCTGAATGTAATTTATTATTGAAATAATTATAAATTGGTACTACTCGAATCCACAATATACCCCTATTAACTTCCATATAAAAATATCCTTTTTGGCAAGAGGTGGCCTGGCTATTTATATTAGTATGATGTTATTCGCCAGTAATGGAAACCTTTGAGAACTTCACAAAATTTAATGTAAATGGATCAGTAGCGTCATTTCAGATTTGGCTTAGGGGGCAAGTACACTTGATATAAGTAAAATTTCGCGTTTTTAACTGACTAACTAGTATTCTATTCATAAAATCTATATAAATCTCAAACTCAAGAGGGGTAAATGCCCTTCTCTGTCACCCTAAGTGACGCCCCTAAAATTGATATATCTTTCAATTGTTTGCGTTTTTATTTCTTAGTATTTGCTTTTCTATTCCAATAAAATATCTTGTTATCAAAATAATCTTAATTCCTTTTTTGCTTTTGAACATGCACCATTTTTTCTAAATCTCTCCATATTATTAATAAAACTCTGCAAGCAAGCAAAACAATAATCTTAAAGGTTTTCCCCAATATTAAGGTAAAACACATAAGTTAGGGTACAAAATGTACCCCAGGGGCTTTCGCGAAGCTAAATTCCTAGCAAGTATTTATTTATTTATTTAACAATTACCGGATACAGCTCAGAGGCCATTTTACACTGGATATCCAACAACAACAATAACAATGGAAAGGATGTGGGAAGGTATCGGCCAGGGCCTGTTTAGTAGGTACCATCCCGGCATTTGCCTGGTAGGACTGAGGGAAACCCTGGAAAATCTCAGTCAGGATGGTCGGCAGCGGGATTCGAACCCACGACCTCCCGAAAGCGAAGCCCACGCTCTACCATTTGAGCTACTTCATTCGGTTATTATGAAACTTATGAAAAACCATAATACAGAAACTGAGACATTCTCCTTTTCTAAAATGAATAGAATTTTCAAGTCTGAACATTCCTTGTCGAGACATTAGAAATGCTTATGTATCACTAACTCAGTTAATTTTTCTTACGGACGTTTATTGGGGACAAAACTTTTGACCACCTTATTAATGAAATATATTATACGCTTTCTAAATCGTACAACCTTCTCACAAAATTTGCATAATCACCTAAAAGTTCAGTTGCACATTTAAATTATGAGCGTTTATAAATAAATGAGGAACAACTTGAACAATAGCTCAAAACATTTTTCTAGATTTTTAGTATTTTTTTAAAATGTTAGTTAGAGTAGTTGTTTTCTTTTACAAGTCGTGCGCTTAGAGATTCCAATAAATTGTAAACAAACATACATTTGAATGTAGAACATCAATTTGTATACTGTTTAACAACTAAATACTTTCTCCACATACGATTTATTTAACTCGTTATTTTTTCTTTTCAAATTGAATAATGTTTATTTGTTTTTTCTTTATTTTCTAGATTATTTTTGCTCTCTTTGCCCTTGTATCATCTGCCTACGCAGTCGGTGTTCTTGGTGGGATTGGTGGAGGACTTGATTATTATGTAAGTACAATGAAAAATCGTATAATGTATTTACTAAAATTTTAGTAGATATGTAGCATTAAAAATGTAGCTGGATGCATGGTTTTTGATTTGAGAAATACGTATACAACGAAATTATTTCTTCCGTGAGAAAATAAAATGAAATCTCTAGGTTTCATGTGTTGCAATTCTGTCGGTTCTTTCATCATTGTTCACTTTCATTAATCAGCCAAAGGACATATCCATGAGATCAAAAGATTCCAAATTTCATTTTATTTCTAAATCATTCTTCAGAAACTGCAGTTACGGATATAATCATTAAAGATCCAACTTTGGGTTTAAACAAATTAGTTTTATTTTACAATATGAATTCAGTATCGGGATTCAAACTAAGAGAATGTTATATGGAAAATTTTCGATTGGTTAAATAGAGAAATTATAAGACTATGTATTACATATTCTCCCTTATCTGCTTTAAGAAAAGTTGGAAAGTCTTTCTTGCTAATTCATAATACTCTTTCTCAATGAGAATACAATATAAAAACGAGATTAAGTAATACTAACAAATTCCGTTCCTAATAAAACATATTTCAGTTAAAATTTTCTATGAAAGTTAAACTCTCCCATAAAATTAATCTCGCTATGTTTTACTGTAAGGTCTTACTTACCTTCTATATTTTATTTTTAAACATTGATCACAATATAATACATTTTCTACTTCTATTTATTTATATAGTATTTATCAGAACCATACCGAAACAAATAACCAGTAATAAACATAATGCTAATTTTAGCAACTATTCCAATTATGTAATATAACTATCTCTATTTAAGGCTTACCCACGATACCAGTTTGGCTACGCAGTGAGTGACCACCTCACAGGAGATAACAAACAGCAGACTGAAGTGAGAGATGGCGACGTTGTCAAAGGACAATACAGTCTTGTTGAACCCGATGGCAGTGTTAGACAAGTCACTTATGGCGCTGACAGCATCAATGGATTTAACGCCATTGTGAGAAGAGTTGGTGGCAATCTTCACGCTGGAGTCGGAGGTTATGGATACCTCGGTTAATTCTCTTGAACATAATGAATTATTTATTCTAACGAAATAAAACAATGTTATTATTTTGCAATATAAGGTTTATTTTTGATTTCTAAAACCATTTTATTATCAAAACACTTAAAGCAGATCCATTAATTAATTAATTATATATTAATTATTAAAAAGTACAGTATAATAATGTGTTCGGAGGTAGGGGGTAGATATGCAGATTGTAAGTGCTATAATGTATGTTATGTTTCCTAAAAGACAGTGAAATCCCATTTGTCTGCCATTGCTTGCCCATGTTACACTATATCGTTCACAAAACTGCCTTTCTCAATTCATCTTCGTCTTTACATTAATTGAATTACTCATAGTGAGATATAGGTTTCCACTTTTGATCCGTAATCCAAGGAATTTCAAGAAGAAGGTTTATTGAATTAACAAGGTAGTTTATGTTACGAAAATGAAACAAAATCTTACCAGTCAGTTGTTATTAATTATTCGTTAGTTATAATTACTTACAATACAATTAGTTACAATATTCCATACCATATAGAAATAATTTAGAAATTAATTAGTAAATAGTACAAATTAATTCGTAGTGGGTCTGAGGATACCGCCTTTTAAAGATTAATGTCTATCTTTCTTGCGTGTTGTATATACAAAGAGTACAACATATCAATCATCTTTCTATTTATTGTGAAAATAATATATCAATGCACACTGTTTATAAGACGAAAGACGAAAACATTGATCATATATAAGTTAGAAAAATGTGGAAATTTACTGAAAGTATCAAGTCTAACTACTGAATTAAATAATTTTTTAGACCTTTGTCTCTATTAATGAAGCTACTCATATTATACATCATCATTCTCGTCTTAACGCCGTCCTTTTCTTTGCTACAATACAAGATTTTATGTATCACATATTGTGAACATGAATTATGACTTGAACTCAAAATTGAAGCACTTTTAGTGTTTCGAACTTGCAGAATAGAGAACCAATAGGGCAACCACTTAGTTGACATTGCAAAAATGTTTAACTAGTTGAAAATGTTTTTGTAAGATAAGTCCAGATACTAAGACGTGTATAAAGATATAATTATCAATAGAAGGACTCAGCAGTCCCTTCCGCACTCAGCAATAGGTCATATAAATATTTCATAATGAGAAAAAAATGCATAAAAAGTTCTTTAACATGAAGCCTAGGTATGAATGTTGATGCCGCAGTCTTGGAAGAAGAAAAAATGGAAGAGATATTATCTCTTAATATCTGAAATCTTATCAAGACGTACAGTGCTTTTTATTTGTTTTTGTGTCTTTTTCGGTTGACCGTGCTTTCACCGTATTGTCAGTCCGTGAATGGTCAAAATCATCGTGTTTTGACGTGCTCGTGGAATCTGCTGGACCTGCACTCTCCGAAATGTCAGTGGTGTCTTCTTTCTCTGTGCTTTGTGGTTTACTATCTGAAAACTCGTTATTATGTGAAATAATCGTCCTCAATGAATTGTGATCTGTGCTATTGTTATTACTATTGTGTGTGAAAATAGTGTGTGAATGTATATTTTCATGTGTCGTTAACTTCTGTGTGAATTTTTTACTATTCTTATTGACTTTGGCATAAATCGACACAGACAAGTAATGTTTACTAGATACTGTAGGTAGGCCTATAATTGGCTTCTCATCAAAGCTCTCAGAATTACTTTCACTTCTAGTACTAACTATCTTACATTCTTTTCTGTCTAACTTTTTTATTTTAACTAGGATATAACCAGTAATTAAGCTAATTATAATTGCTAGTACAATCAGTACTAAAATCGCAAGACAAAAATATAATTTGCCGTTATCCATTATTCACGATAATCTGTAATAAACAAAGGAAAAACTATAAGCTTCATTGTCTTGACTGGATGGTACTGTCAAATATTCTAAGATACTAATAAAAACACTACTCTTATTTTTTGTCAACCAACTAATTTTGACTGTATTTTACAATCCCGTTATACGTATCGTAGGCACATCTGTTCTAATTTCTCAGTGCATTTTCTTATGCATAAGTATGCTTCTTAGATGCAATGATTTGTCTATCGTTCATTTATTATATGTAATCTCTAATAGTACCGTACTAAAATAGTCCCTTGAATTACATATTTATTTTCCTATTTTCTATCCGTCGTTTTTTCATCCTTATCATGACACTAAATTTATGTTATTATATGTTAAATATTCTTTATTTAAACTTGTATTTAGGTATCTAACAGTATATCTTAACTATAATTATCCATTTGGCATTATTTTAGATTATTTTAATCGTGTCTTTTAATTTTAATATTGCATGCAAGAAATGTATCCTTCCTATGCATCATCGTTCTGGCCGCATTTTCTCTCATTCATTGTAGGCGTGGCTATCGTCATTACGTCAGCGAGTACGTCACCAGGTCCGCACCAAGCGACTCATCCGCGACTTTCAGCGACTTAGCTCGATAATTCTCTCGCTTTCGTATCCAGCGAGATGCGCTCGAAACAATACATGCAGTCAATACTCAAATGCTTTTAAAAACGTCCTGAATTCCTATATTATATTATTTTTATTAAAATTAAACGACCTCTTATACTAATCTAAAATATACATAATTATAAAATCTACAATCCTATTCTTCTATTATGCTTTTCGGTCTCTACTTTTCTCTATAATACTATAATACTATGATACTAACTAGTACAAAAATTATTTAAATTATTTTCTCGTGCACACAATGTTTACTAACATTTATATAAATATCTTATCACTGAACCTATATTATTCAGTCTTCATTACTAATATTCTACAGTATCTATTTCGTTATCTATTTCTATGTATTTAAAATTATTAACCATAGATCTTTTAGATATTTCTTCTCACTTTTCCTCTTTTGATCTTTTATTTTCCTACTTTTCCTTATTATTTGTCTATTCGTATCGTGTTACTTCGTTGTCTACCCTAGTTATACTTATCTATTATCTATTTTTAACCATGCTTCGCTATTTTTCTTTTACTCATCCTTGATTTGCAACAATCGGTCTCCGATTCTCTTCCGTTCATTTCTCAACGGTTACGCTTCTTGACTTACGGTTCTAGGATCGATACCCCCTAAGCCAACTTGTTCCTAGCTGCTAGGTAAGTACCTGGATATGTTCAATTTTACTTTTCTAATCAATTTTTATTCTTTTTCAGCAATATATCAACTAATTTATTCCTTGAGGTGCATTTTATGTTATTATTATTATTATTATTATTATTATTGTTGTTGTTGTTGTTGTTGTTGTTGTTGTTGTTGTTTCTTTATGTCTTATGCGTCTTCTTTTTGCATTTTATAGTTCCTAATTGCTTTATATAGCCTACAGTACAACACTATTAATGCTATTATCGTCAGTATTAATACAATCATTATTCCAAAGATTAAATACGTAATATACTCTGTTGTAACAACAAGTTGTTTCACAGTAGTCTTTACTTTTAATTTTAACAAATTTTTTCGTTAGTGTATGAAGCTCTTGCGTGTGTAATGAAAAATTTAATTGTTTCTCTGACCAATTCCCCATTAAATTTACATGTTTATCTTTTACATTAATGATTTGTTTAGTCGGTATTGCCAACTCACCAATAATTACACGACCAATATCCTTGTATTTTACAAAATAGGATCTGTTATTACCATATTCCAATTTAGTTGATGTTATCCCCTGATGATTTTCTAATTTAGTTCGATATCCTTCTTTTAATGATGAATATATTACTCCAGCGTGTGTATATTCAAAATAAAACTTCGCCTAAATATTTCTCTGAATTTTGTTGACAATTTGCTAATGACTTGTTAAATACTATATTCTTTAAACATTTAGCATCGTATTTTTTAATTATTTGACTCCCAAATGAACTCTGAAATTAATTTAAATTATCGAATTACTACTGTTATTCCCGTTTATTTATATTAGCAATTTATTTATTTATTCAATTTAATTATTTATTTATTTATTTTATTTTTAGAGTTTATTTAATTGATTATTTACTTCTTTACCTAGCTACACCTGAGGACTACTTGTTGCTAAATTTTTAGAAAAAATATAAAATTCTCTAATTATTCATATACTCTAAAAAAATCACTAATTTCTGTGACCAATACATGTTTACCGGTTCAGAATGTTAAAATATCTGCATTTCCTCAGATATTGATGAGGCTTTGGTTGAGTACCAGCCGCCTTACTGACTGGGCACCCATAAACGCGCATTGTGCACAGATTATTTTTTTATTTTCTACTAATATTTCCTACTTAAAAAATCCGAAATTCCATTCTTCTCCATATCCTACTTCCATTCCTAATCAAAGTATCCGAATCATAGTCTTCCTCTACTTCATCTCTTCTTCTACTTCTTCTTCCTTCGAACTTACAAATGGTTTAATTCGCCTAATATCTACTGTATCTACTTTTTTCTCACCTTTCGATGTTTCATATCTAACTCTATATCTAACTCTATATGAGTTATTGTTAACTTTCTCTAGTATAGTGCCTCTTATATTGTATCTTCCACCAAAACAGCCCGGAATCCCAGCTCGTGGTATCTCTTTGATCAGAATTTGCTGACCGATCTCAAAATTTGGTTCGTCATACTTTTTCTCGATCTGTTTTTTCTGTGCTTTAAACTTGTTTTGTAAATTCCGATATGCCAACTTTCTTGCTTCTCTAACGGTTTGTATCCTAGTCTCATTATCCATATTTTCACACGGTATATCCAGATCTTGTTCCAAAAATGTCCTAGGTTCCTTTCCAGTCAACAGATAATACGGTGAATACCCTGTTTCATCATGTATCTGAGTATTCATCGTAAAAATTATACTGTCTAGGACCTCATCCCAATTCGTACTCTTTATTAATGTAATGCTTCATGATTTGTTGGATGGTTCCAATTGCTCTTTCCGCTGCTCCCACGGAATAATGTGCATCAGTATTAGCAAAATGAAGATTCATTCCGAATCTCTCAGCCATCTCCTCCATTATTTTACTTCGGCGGCTGGACAATCTGTCGACATTAAGAAATTCGGGAACCCCATGCTTTGTAATTGCCTCTTCAAATATGACCTGTGCAATAATTTCTGCAGTTATTGCCGGAACTGCTTTTGCTATTACGTATCGTGTTGCATTGTCTACAAACACCAAAACATACGTATTCCAATAATTTTTCGATCTTTTAAATGGTCCAATCTTGTCAAGGGTTACAAATTGAAATGGTGCATAATTAAGATAGGTCTGTGCATGAAACTGAGTTCTTCCTGACTTCCTCTTCTGAACTTGACAGCTAATGCATTCCTTTACCTTTTCATAAAAAAACTTTTTCATATTGGGGAAATAAACAGTTCTTAATTCTCTCTTATAACATTTGCCATAGGAAAAGTGACCTCCACCGTATACGGAACAGTGAATATTTTTGAACATTTGTTCCCTAAGCGAAAACGGGATACATAATAATAACTTCATACCACATGCCATCTTCTGGGTTCGACAAAGTATACCATCCTTTATCTTATACCATCTAGAGTGTTTTTCAGCTTTGACGTCGCACAGTGGGGCGAAAACGCAAAAAGCTGGACAAAATATGATAACTATATTCAGATTGAATGAAATTTAGTATTAAGGGGTTATTGAGGTTGCTGATTAAGATTCTGCAAATAACGTTGAAAACAAAATGGCGGATCCAAAATGGCGAAATAAAATTTGCAAAAGTCGAAAAAGTCGTAGAAATGTTCTCAAAAGTGGCGATAAAGGGGTTATTGAGGTTGCTGATTACGATTCTGCAACAAAAGTTGAAAAAAACAAAATGCCGGATCCAAAATGGCGGAATAACAAGAATGTCAACATACTTCGTAATTTTCACAATGTACCTTTAACAATATTAACTTTTTTCACATATTTTGATGAACAATTACTTGTTACTTACATTCTTATTTATTAGAAATGTATTATTACTTAAATGACACAAATTATTGGTATTTGATTCGGTTATGATAACTGCAACGGCTTGTCACTGTAACATTAATGAGCAATAATTAACATCAACACGCTTCGTGATTGGCACGTTTTGGCAGCTAAGTTTTTGTCGACAGCATTAACTAATTGTCAGACTACCATTCTACAAAATATGAACGTGGTGCACGAGGGTGCACATAATGTTTTCAACGCTTTAAGTTAATAAAATATATACACAATGTGAAAATTTTGCCTGACTTGCGATTCAAATTATAAATTATTACATCATTATTATTACGTTTTCACTTCATACACTTATTCTACTTATCAGTACGATATAGGAAAACTTTACAGATTTAAAAACTATGAACGCGTTCGAAAGTTACAACCGTTTAAACGGACGCGTCACAATTCTTATATTGTTCTCTGCGTATTTGACCTGCTGAAGGGTCTACTTAAGAGTGGCTCAGGTAGTCGGAATAAAGTAACAACCCTATTCTATTTATGGATTGTGCCCTTCTGACATCACTCTAGCCAACTACATAAAAAAATTCCTATATTACTAACTTTCGTTTTTTCCTTTTGGCCAGCTTTTTGCGTTTTCGCCTCACTGTGCGTCGGTTCCATCCGGATCTTCAATCGCTTTCATAATCGGGCCGAAAAATGCATCTTTTCGCTGTAGTTTTCCCACATTTATGTTGTCATCAAACGTCAGGTTCACTTGAAGTTCTTTTCGGTTAATCTGCAATCCATTTACTTCTATGTCCTCAGTCGGTTTAATTGTCGTATTACGCAACAATACATCACACGGGTTCTTCTCCCCCGGACAATGGATTGTAATTATATTGGGCAAGTTCCAAACTTAAACGCAATAACTTAGGAGATAATATTGGTGTGGTTTTCAAATATTTCAAGCAACGGCAATCGGTCCAAAGTTTGAACTCTTTATTAAATAAGTAGTAGTTAAAGGCTCGAAACGAGTCCACTACCGCAAGGATTTCCAATTCAACAATGTGTTTCTGCATTTCCTGTTGCCTCAAAAATCTGTTGTAATATGCTACCGGGGTCAACTCTCCACTTTTCTGTTTCTGCATTAATACCGCTCCAATTGAGTTCATCGAAGCATCTGTGTACACACGTGTCTCCAACTCTTCACGAAGTGGTGCTAAAAGTGGTGCCTCAAGCAATGCCTGTTTCAGCTTCTCAAAACCTTCTTGATGTTCTTGTCTCCACACGATCTTATGACCTTTTTTCAACAACGGTTGAAAAGCAGCAGCAATTTCAGCATAGCTTTTACAAAATTTTCTGACGTAATTAGTCAACCGAAGAAACGATTTCAACTCCTTCAGTGACTTCGGTGGCTTGTAAACTTTGATTGCTTAAACAATTTTCGGGCTTAACTCGTATCCAGTATCGCTCAAAACGTGTCCTAACGCCAATACCTTTTCTTCTATAAACTGACATTTTTCTACTGAGAGTTTTAACCCGTAATGGCTTAATCTCTGGAAAATTGACTTTAACATCTCGACCATTTTCTCCTGTTTGTTCGTGTATACAAATATATCGTCCATGTAATACGATACCGCCTCTGGACTAACATTTGCTAACGTCATTGTCATGATTTTCGGGTACACTGCCGGTGAAGGCACGTATCCCATAGGTAAAACTTTATAGGCATACGCTCCAACACCTAGAATGTTAAACGCACTGCAGTCATGTGACTCCTCCTGATGGGAACTTGATCATATGCCGGTTTTAGTCTAAAATTGAGTAATATATTTGCCCCCATACACGTTAGTATCTGGTATATGGGTGGGAATCCGATGCTATGGAACTTCACATGGCGGTCGAGCCAGCGACAGTCCAAACAGGCTCTTATCGCTCCCGATGGCTTTTTCAAAAATAACATGGGCGAATTATACGATCTATTAGATTCCTCTATGATCTGCTCCTTAACCTTATCCTTCAATGCCATTGATATAGGATATTGCTGACTCCTGAAGGGAACTCTTGTTTCAAGTTCAATGTGATGTTCGACATTTTTAACTCTTCCCAATTCATTCTCTTTCCATGCAAAAACATCGGCATATTCATGGCACAGATTTTCTTAATTACAGGTTTGGTCTAACTTCCACACTTTATCCGTGATCTATCAAAATTCTGTCTAGCCTCTAATACTTTTTCAATATCTTCCTGAGATAACCCTTCATCTCGCAATTCTTGTTCACCCTTGCATTCTTCTGCATTTCCAATTCTTAAATTACATATCAAAGTTACTGCTTTATTAGTTGGATTTACAATTTCTAATTTTTTATTTCTTTAGACAACAGAACTCGTGGTATTATTATATTAAATTGCTTCTCTAATTCTCTGTTTCCATTCCAAGAATTTATTAAATTAACTTCTACTACCGTTCGGCTCCTTGGACATAATATCACTTTCTGATTTAAAATCCATTTCGGTTTCATACAAAATTTTACACCGACTGCAGCATTATCCGAAACTGAAACCGTTTCTGCACTATTTTCTCTTCTTACTTGGGGTTTGCCAAATCTCTGAACCAATAACTTATTATTTCCGTAATCAATTTTACAATTTTGAGCTCTCAAGAAATCATTCCCTATCAAAACTTGATACGGGAAGTTCTTGATTACTCGAAATGGTAATTACTTTTGCAGAAGGTGGAATTAATTTCTCATCTAGAATTGAAATTTGAGAACCGCTATCTATCAAAGCTTTAACTTCTCTATTCTCTATATCTATCGGAAAATAAATCATGTTATCTTGACTAATTGATGCTATTACTTCTCTAACTTTTCCGTTCCTGTTTCCTGTAAATTGTGCCTCTCCCATTTACAGTAGTATTTAGTTTAAATTCTAGTTTGCAATTGGTTGATAAAACGTTGTTCCATTTACTTGGGTAGGAACAACATGAACATGTCGTGGTTGTTCATTTTGTTGTCAAGAACCATGAGGACACATATTTCTAGACGAATTGCCAGTAATTAGTCTGTCTACCCCGATTATTTCTCCAGCCATTACCTCTATTACCACGGTAACTATTTGATAATTGCCGTTTCCTTGATAATTATTCAATCTACTTCTATCCTGATTCCTATTTTGGTTATTCCAATTTCTACCATTGTTTCCTCGATACTGATTTCTTCCGCGATTTCAAAATCCTCTATTGTTTTCAAACCGTTGATTCCTATCACCGTTTTGTTTACTTGATTGTTTTTCATTGTCCTTAGCTGACAATGCTAATTGCAGTTCTTCTAGTTTCTTTTCCAATTGTGTTAATTGGGTCAAGCTCGTGGTTCCTGTTTCACTTTCGTTTCCGATTTACTACGCTTTTCTTTTCTAAGAATAACTCTACTCTCATCCGAATTGCTGTCTTCACTATCTGCCTGTTCCTTGATTTTCTTAACTAGATCTTTTATAGTAACTTTACCCGTTTCTCTCTTGATTCTCTTATCTACTTTACATTTATTCTTTTCAATTCTTTGCAAGTCTTCTACAAACTTATCTACTGTGGAGTATGCATTGGTACCAACTTTCGCCATATAATATGGTTGCAATCCACCAACAATAATACCTACTTTCTTTTTATCCGTCATCTTGGAATCTAACCATTCACACATTACTAGCATGTTATAAATGTAATTGATAATACGTTCGTCCTCCTGATGTAATCTTTCCCTTAACTTCTCCTCAATATCTAGGGTTACATTCGTCTTGGTAAATTCATTAATCATCTGCTCTTGTAAGTCTTTATACGAAATTTCCGCTAGATTCTTTCGTTTAAGAAACAAGCCATTTTCTACCTATTCCACGAAAAACGCTTGGCAGTAGCTCTTCCCTTTCCTCTTCTGTTACGCTTGCCATTTGACATGCGTCATCAAATTCATCAAAAAATCCGATTATGTCATTGTCCGATTTTAAATCAAATTTCGGTAATTTATTGATATCCGCATAAACCGTTACGTTAGATGCCATTTCTGTCTTATTTCCGAACTCTGTTTCTATTTTCTTATTACTATTATTAGATCCTACAGGTTCTTCTACTTTACTAGAACAACTTTTCTCCCTTTTTACTAATTCCTCATCTAGTTGTAAAATAGATGGAAAATCTTCTGTGAATGATTGTGGCACCGAACTTGAGGGAAAATTTCAACCGGTCCTTCTTGAAACACTATTTTCGGACTTCCTACGCTTTGTGTTCCTGTTCTATCTTGCCTCCTTCTTTCCGAAGTTCTAAAATCAAACAAATTTTCTACTTCTAATGGTATTCCCTTATTGGCTTTTTGTGCTCTAGTTCTAATAATTCCTTCATTCATTTATTATAAAACTACCTAGTTCCCGTATATAAATAATATCTTACTACTCTAAAATTATAAATAACACAACATAAAAATAATCAACCTTAACTTCGTCTAATAAATTCTAATATTCTACAAAAATAAAATAAAATGCTTCTAACATGTTTCAATATATCATTACAACTTATACTGCTAGTTCTTCCGGGAATCGAACCAAAGGTTGCCTTCACCATATCAATGGTGGGTTAGTACTCTAAAACAACAAACCGCCCGGGAATCAAACAAAACGGCGTCTCCAGCATGTCAACCCCCCTTGTGTGCCTTTTATTGCAATCGCGTAGCTCAAAACTGAGGGATATTCTCCTCTGAACATTCTCTAAAATGTCCAGGAAAAGTTAGTATACTTTATTTCAGGAAAGCAAACACAATGCCAAGTTTCATTATTAAGAATTTGTATTTTCATAAAAGTGATTTTTCATTAAAGTGTAATGTGTATTGTGTGTAAGGAATATGCAAAACATTATCAGATCACAACTCGAAAAGCCTGATTATTTTCTCTATTTGATAACGATGATCAGATAGCAAACACATACCTCTCGAATTGATGTAGTTGGTTGTCCTCTGAAACAAGGTGCAGCTTAGTAAACTCCAACAACTTGGAACGATGTAACTACCAAGATTTTTAGAACTTTAAACGATGGTAGAAGCTATAATGTAGAATAGTCCACCATGACTAGTAACTATTCGCTGTCTAATACTCTCGTTGTCCGCTGATTGTCTTTAACCCATTGTGTTTCCTTGGCAACTTAAGTTGTCACGGCAATTTTTCTTTATAGCGCAGAAATTCATGGATTGCCGTTGCAGGTTTGAACCATGAAGTTACTTTGGAGTCTGTTTCCTCATAGCATCGTCGCATTTTTTGTATGATATATTAACACAAGATTAGCACTGTTTTGGGCTACAATGCGTTTTGAGGAGAGAGACCGAACTGGATTGATTTCAAAGACTCCAGAAGGAACTAGTGAAGGTCTGTAAAGGAAGGATTAACTTGATTTTAATAGTTATGTTTTCGCGGTGTATTTTCTCCCATGTTTCATTTTTTAATATTTTTGTGCCATTTCGCAACTTAAGTTGCCGACCTAAAAAACAAGAAAAAATAAATATTTTTTTTAAAAAATATTCTAATTTCTATTTTAGAGTACTATTAAGACCAAATAGGAGAAAAGAAACTTTTCAAAATAATACTGGGAAATTCTAGGCACTAATGGGTCAATCCTCTCTGAATGAAGGACTCTGAATTCATGATCAAGTTCCATCCTTGGTAGAGTATTTATTTGGAACACGTCGATTTCTAAACTGCTACCTTAATTCACGTCATTCCACGTGTTTGCTTATCTCATTGCCGAAATTCACATTTCTGCAATGATCATGAAATAGACAAAATCTCCAGACGTCTATCTCCGTAATCTGACAGTTTTGTCACATCTCAAAATTGTGTTGATGTTAACAAATAAATTTTACAATAACTCTTACAATAGTTCTTACTCTGCAACTTGCTTATTTGTTGTCCTTCGTCATCATAACATTACAAATCCACATGTCTGTGTTTACAGCTTACATAAAACAAAAACAATAACTTGGACATTACAATCTCATCATAATTTTGAAATATCTTATTAATGTTTTTCTTTTACTTAATTTTAAATTTTGCAATTTCTTGTCTTTAATTCTGTTACATTTTTGTCTTTATTTTAACCAATTTTAATAGATTTTTGAAAATATAACTTTATCTAAATCTAACTCCTCTTCAATATATATATATATATATATATATATATATATATATATATATATATATATATATATATATATACATATATATATATATGTGTGTGTGTGTGTGTGTGTGTGTATGTATGTTTATCTAAACATAATTTTCATATATAGCTGAACGCCAGTTTACACAGGAATGTCTGACAAATGTAGACGATAACTCAACAAGATAATTATAATAATAAATAACATTTAACTTACAACAAGAAGGGTTTACACTAGATTACTAGAATTTATTCATTAAAATTAGTTCTTTTATTAGTGCAGAGTTATATGATGTTTCACAATTTTATATATAACGTTATATACATATATCTTAGAGTTCTCCTCTCCCTTAGAACAAGTCCTGAAATGACATCACTATCTTATGTTGCAATATTTTTGAATAGTTATTGTAATTTATATATTAGTCTGCCGGTTGCTATAGTATGTTTAAAAATATACTGAAATTTCAACTCAATAGTTGAAAAAAATCATTGACAAACGAAGTTCCAAAAGGAAAGCATGAAAGTAGCTTGGGGCTTGTGTGTTTGATACCATATCGGTGGTGGGTGGTGAGAATGAGAAAAACCTAGGAAAATCCTTGCTCACAGGATTTTCTTGTAAGAATTGCAGAAGTGAAAATGTTGTTACACCATTTCGCTCGAGTGTTCCCACATGTAAACGAAGCTTGGACCTCTCACACTGAATGTGAGAGCGTGAGGGACTACGTTATTCAGGTACATTGAATATTCAATAACATACCAAGTAGTAACATTTGGGAGTGTATTCAGCTAAAATTGTTTTCTGTTTAAAAATAAGATTTTATGTTGCATTTAAGTTGTAATATTATGAGAGTGGAATGTAGATACACAGAGGAAACAGAGGTATGTACCATATATAAAATAAAGTATGTTACATGCGTAAATCCTGGAGTTTTGGTCTTAACGAACGGCTATATATAAAGTCTTACATGAAACGTATAACTGAAAACCTATATTTTATAATATTTTGCTAATCCATGTACACATACTTGGAAACTATGAATGAAAAAAAACTGTATATAAGCGGTAAAGATCTAATATAAATATGGACGTAGATGACATACAGCTGGCGTACATATCATATTTATGTGTATGTAATAACGGAAGAGTGTTAGATGTCATAGACTTACATCCTGTAGCAGCATGCTATGATATCTAAACGAGAAAAAGGCAGTACGTATGTAACATATGGATAACGTATGGTCCGTGCAGATTTCCGCAGTAAGCATATTGTTTCCGTATATTTGTACAAAATACCATGGTCCGGATAACGGATTTTCTCAGTGTACCGACAAATAAAGAAATGATAATGAAATAATAATAATAATAATAATAATAATAATAATAATAATAATAATAATAATAATAATAATAATAATAATAATAATATGATATAAGATGTTTTTCTATTTGGGTTCCTATAGATGTTTCAACTATTTTGACAATTTTTCAGCAAGTTTCGTATCTTCTCATGAATCTTTGCCGAAGTTTGCGAATGGTAAATTGAGTTTACAACAGATCATACTCATTCTTTATAGAATAGAATATCTTAGATTTTGTGTCGAGTGAAAACTTTGAAAAATACATTTTTTTATAATAAAACGGAATATCTTAATGACAGCACAAAATAATGGAACTGGAAAATAATGTAGAAAAGATCATCAGAAATTGACTGACTGATATTAGTTAATGTTCTATTTAAGCATAAGGCTGTATGACACAGTAGTTCTGGCTTACAATCAAATGAATGTGTACTAAGCTTGGTACCTAAATATAATTATTATTACTATTGTTTATTTATCCCAGCAACATGCTCATTAGATACGAAGTTGTAATATAATAAAAGAATCAACTCGAAACACGATATTTATGGAACACGACGTTGACTAATGCAAGTCTGGAAAAGTAGTCCTCAATAACTCTGGTGAAAATAAATTACAATTGTGAGGTCTGATATACGCCGAATTTTTTGTTCAATAACACTGATTTTGATTTCTTGTGATTAAGTTAGTATTGTTTCTTTTATTGAACGAATTAATAAGTTTTCATTGCATATGAACTCCTTGAATGATTAAACGCAAACCTGCTAGACGTTAGTAGTGTCACGTTGAGAAGAATGACACTGGATTTTATTTATTTATTTATTTATTTGCTTCCCAGTTACTAAAAACGAAATATTAGTAAAAAAATGTAGCCAACTACTTCGTATCAAAAAACAAAAGAAAAGACAGATAGAACAATATATAAACCCATAGTGCTATCAGCAATGAAAAAGGAATGAAATACATAAGATCATAATTCCAGGTTACTAGCAGACATATACAAAGCTCAATTTGTTTTCGAGGATGATATTTTGTTGAAGAATGAAGAACTCTGCGCAATAAGGAAATTAAGAACAATAAAATAGACGTTGCATTCAAAATATACGCTAGCTAGCTAGAATTAAAAACAAATTTCCGTAGTTCACGTGCAGAGTGAAAGCTTAGGTAAAGTATATCGAATATGCAGTAGGTGATTAAGCAGATAGAATGTTAAATTAAATCGAATTTTCTTTTCTAATGATTTAACATTAACGCATCAAAACATAATGTTTTTGAGTTACATTCATTTGGAATATCAAATTTGACGTGAAGTCGAGTTTTTCTCTAACATTTTGACTATTTTTTCCCTCTCTATGTTGTTTATTATTTAATTTCATTTTTTCCTTAAATAACCATTTTTAGTTTTAAGGGCAAACCACTAAGCTTGTGAAGAACGATATTTTATTTCTATTGGCCTATATGACTATAGTTGACACTTAGCCCTACTACATTATAGAGCCATTTGTTCAAAAACGGATAGTTGTTAAAACTGGCCTAACCTCCACGTTTTGTTTCGCAGCGCCACGAGTCGCGAAATTTGGAACTAACGGTTCCTCTTCCAATACGGAGTGAGGCTTTCTGAAATTAAATGACATAAGTGCCGTGTCAATAAAAGAAGACATCCAGCTACATACTCCTAAATACAAAGGGAAGAGATAAATCAAAGCGATAATACCACTATCAAAATGGCTGATATAACTCTCTGCTCAATCAAAAACTGGAGATAAACAAGCGAATCCGGAGTTATATAAAAGTCGGATGAATGGGATTATTAGATGAAGTGTCGAGCATACAACGCTGCTTCCTTGTTTGAATGCAATAAAGTACAAGCATGTCCTATGTAATTTTCGCTGCATGATATGTGTTGGGGTAAGATGGCTCCTTCTGTACATAAGCGATGTGGGGTATGACGGATTCCACAAATAGTGTTATGCTAGTTAAATATGTCGTGAATTTAGATTACTATATTTTTGTTTTGCAGTACAAGAGTTACAAGGCTCGCCTACGTGTTCCATTTTCATGAATGCGCATAACATAAGCATGTAATTAGCTGTCATCAGATGATTCAGTCGGAAGCATGCCCTAGCGACAAGCAAAAAATTACTCATCCGTGGAACCAAAGTGCCAGTGTAGACGTGGCTGTTTCCGGGTTCTCGGTCACAGGTCTATACTCCGTGAACAGATACGTAATTCCACCACATTACTTCAACATCGCTGATTCTACTAACAGACATAGGTGTACTGCACACGATGCCACAACTTCTCTACAGGTGCAACCACTCTATCCACTGGTCCCAACGCCGATGTTGACCTTGTTCAGTCTCCAGTCAGAGCTAAGACTAACTCACCTGTCTCAACCCGCCCCTTCGAACCCATGGCTTCAACATCTCGTGGGACAACGAATGGAAATGCAAGCATGGTACAGTTTACAGATTTAATGAAGGTATCTCTTCTTGATACTGCTGGGCACACGATGAAACGCAGATGTATATCTTGTGAAGAGTTGACATCCCTTGAATGCATATAGAAAGCAAGAGAGAGAAATGAACAGTCAAGAAAGAAAGGCAAACAGGCGTAAAAGAGTTGTGAAGAGCCAGGGAAACCAATGTAATAAGTGTGGCGGTTATTATTACAATGCAATTGATGGGAAGGTTTGGTTCAGCATAACAACTGCAAGGGTTGTTCCAAGAATACTTTTTTTGGGTGAGATAGAGTCCAGGTTGGAATATGTGCTGTTTGTGGTGATTAGTGGTGGTTTATAGTGGGGTACATGGAATATGGAATGCACATGCTTAAGTTTAATTTTAAACTCCTTTATTACATTTACTTTAAGTTGTTTATATATATCGGAGCACAATTTAAGGGTTCATCTTTTCAGAACCAACTTTTTAACTGTAGGGCGACTATGACATATGTTTGTAAAAACAGCCTACTTTCCACTACCTGCTACTTCGATTTATTGTGCAAACAGGATATCTGGTATTTTCCGATAACCTAAATAACAATAGTGTTAATTATTAAATTATTTTTCTTCAAAATTTATATTTTCTTGTTATTCAAGAACAAAGTCTTTAGGGGTGTCGTCTTTGAACAAATGACCCTAATTATCTTTCACAGAACTAGAAAGGAAAGGCTACAAGAAGTTGCCATATAAGGCTACAAGAAGGCAGCAATAAGGCTACAAGAAGTTGCCATATAAGAAACACTCCAGACTCGGCAAGAATATTTGTAGCAATTATTTTCCTACATCCGGCTAAAAATGAGGTATTAACATCTTTATAACAGTGCTGTCATTCCACATACATATTTCATTTCCTAATACTGTCTTAATGGTGCTTTTCTCAATTTCACGTAAACTAAATTACGTAAACATGAATCGCGTAAACTAAATTAATAAACATAATTTCCGTTTGTATGTTTCCAATTTCATTCTAATTATTTCTTGAAAATCGAGATAAAACTTTGTAAGATTTTGTATAGATCTAGGCGAGATCAAGAGCGAAATGATAATTTTCACCTGAAGATTTGAAGAAATAGAGACTACTATTTGTAAGTCCAAACCAGTCCCATTCTATACAGTCTAGTTCAGTTTTGTCTCGATTCTATCAATAAGAAAATTTTACATTTTAAGTTTAGTTACACCTTTAATGTATACATTTTTAATAATATATACACTCATGTCCAAAATTGTTGTCGCATATCTATAAATGTCTTTTTGTAAGAATATAAGTTGATAATGATTTTGCATGGTACTTTAATACTGATATTATGTGTATAATCGGGAAATGTATATTTGTGGTAAATTTCACAGGAAAAGAATTCTAAATACAAAAATTAGAATGAGTAAAAAAATGTTGCTAAATGAACAAGAAAGTTCTATTTTCTTCTGTCAAGAGTTCGAAGATACTCAGTATTACTTATGAAGAAAAATTAATTTTAAAACGAAAATAAATTATTTAGTGATTAAATACTTCTTACATATATCATTTGGGTATTTCATAGAAATTGAAGAATCACTAAAAATATTATTTTTTCTTCTATTCAATATTATCTTTCCCCTCATTGCTCTTCCATCCTCTGCAAATGCAGTTGGTTTTCTTTTTGGAATTGGCGGAAGTCTTGATTACTATGTAAGTATAATGAAAATTCAGATTATAGACATTTCTTAAACATTCGTAAACTCCTTGCATTAGAAATTAACTTAAGTACATCGCCTTTACTTTGCAACGTCATTTACTGACAACAAATTTATCGTTCATTTGAAGTCAATTAAATAGAGATAGTTAATTTGAATTAGCATAACTTTTTCATCAACATGCCATTTATAATTTCAAATATTTTCCGGCATTTGATTTTGCATATTTGTTTCTAAATAATAGTTATAAAGTTATATTTATTTAAGAAAGTTGTATGCGTTTATTTGACATTTCACAACGTTGGTTAATTGAGTTGGATTATAAATATGATCCTTTTTCATCTATATAATCAGATAATATTTAGGTAATACCATATAATTAAGTAGATGATTTTTACTTTTACTTATTCTAGCAGAGTGTCACAATACAAAAGAGAGAAATAAATTTCTAAATATTTTAGTGACAAAAAATATATAACATTTGAGAAAATAAATAGACTATTTCCCTTTAAGGCTTACCGACGATACCAATTTGGTTACGCTGTGAGTGATGGCCTCACAGGAGACAACAAATAACAAACTGAAGTTCATGATGACCTAGTTATAAGAGGGAATACAGCCTTATTGAACATGATGGTAGTCGTAGAATTGTTACATACGGAGCTGATGATATCAATGGATTTAATGCCATTGTGAGAAGAGTTGGTGGTAATCTTCACGCTCGAGTCGGAGGTTATGGATATCTTGGTTAATTAACTTTCTGTATACATCAGCATATATGTATCCTAAGGAAATAAAATTAAAATAATGTTTCACGTTACAGCTATTACATTTGAATTCCAAATTTTACTAAAATAATAGTACATCTAATTGAGTTTAAGTAGTGATCCAACTACAATTTAAGAGGACTGTAGTAATAATGTCCTATATAGGTGCCAGGTGTTCATATCGGGAATTATTAAAATGTGCAATGTTCTATATGGATCTGATTTGTCGCATTGTTATACCCATTTATCGGTCGGTTTATCAATTAATCAAAATATTCTCTTTCTTTAAAAAAGAAAACTAAGTAAATAAAGTTGATATATTTTGACTAAAGCTCTAATAATAATGACCGCTTCTTTTAAGGCGCTATTTCTGAATAGCTATCAACTCTGAAAAATATTTTTTCTTACTCTACACTGTTTAAAATTATGCCCTTCGTGATCCATGTTTAAAACATTAATAGCTTAGGTTGACCCTAGGGTGACATCTGCTGGGCTATAGAATTGTATCCTTAGTGTTTGTTATAGGTAGGAACTGTTGACGACGCTGTGGACGTATTTACATCTTTTGTCCATTCAGCCATAAAGGACTTTGTGCCGGTGAAAGCATCAACACGATCATATTTCCGGTCTGGTACGACAATGAACTTCGTGAACTTCTTAAAAACAAAAAGCTAGCCTGGGATCTATGGAAATCACATCCGAGTGACTACATATACAAAACCTTTGCTAAAATTAAAAGCCTTGTCAAGAAGGTACAGCGGCGTAAGTATTTTGAATACATGGACTCAATCGGTGATTTTATTGTTAGCAACCCTAAACTCTTGTGGTCTGTAATTAAATCTATATCAAAATCTTCAGGCATACCGGCAACAGTTCAAGATGATAATACTGAAGCGAGTGATGATCAATAACCCGACCTCTTCAATAACTACTTCTGCAAAACATGTATTTCCCTTCCCTCTACAACCCATCTTCCCCCTCTCCGCCCCATCTGTTCGGACACCTTATCAAACCTCTCTACTACCCCGGACGAAGTTGTGCCTCTCTTTCAATCGTTATCTGCACATATATCACTTGGACATGATAGCATTGGTCCTCTCTTTCTCAACAAAACTGCTCCAGTTATTGCGGTTCCTGTATGTATCTTATTCAATAGATGCTTCAAGCAAGGGTATTATCCCACCAGTTGGAAACTAGCTCACGCGACCCCAATATATAAATCAGGACTTAAAGATCATGTACCCTCATAGAGGCCAATATATCTTTTTTCTCTAATATCAATTATATGAGAAAAAATAATCAAAGACAAGCTACATAAATTTACCTCACATTACATCCACAGTTCTCAGCACGGCTTCCTACCTAGAAGCTCAAATCTCACAAACTTAAGTACTCTTCTTTCCTGTGCTGTCAAATGTATGAATAACAATACTCAATTAGGTGTTATCTACTTTGATCTCTCGAAGGCCTTTGATTCTATCAGTCACATTCATCTTCTTCATAAACTCTCCAATAGATTTAATGTACATGGCAAACCAGCTACTTGAAGGACCTAAACAGAGAGTTGTTCTTTCAGGGGCGACTTCTAACCCCAACCCGTGATCTCAGGGGCGCCTCAGTAAAGTGTACTTTGGCCTGTGCTATTTGTCTTCTTTATGGATGATCTCTACACGCACTTATCAGCTCAGCCTAGTGACCTTCTGCTTTTTGCTGACGATTGTAAGTGATACAGAGAAATATCTCGTCTTCATGACACAATTGCTCCACAGGAAGACATAAATTACCATGTAGGCTGGTGTGAAATGTGACACGTGTAATTCAACAATAAGAAACGTGACAGTCTCCTGTTCCCTCCATATACCATGTCAATGCTTCCCCTATCTCACATTCTGCTAGTCATAATGATCTTGGTGTCATCTTTGATTCAAAACTCGCATTCTCTGACCACATCTCCTCAATACTTAAGCATTCAATGCGCATGTTGGGACTAATTTATCCATTCACTGAACTACGCACTGTTTCGTCATTGGCAACTTTATATAAAACTTTAATAGCGCCCAACATCAAATACTGCTCTCCCGTCTGGGCCATGGCAGCACCTACATATCTCTCCAAACTTGATTCTATTTTTAATTTCTGTATCGCTATAGTCCGTTTTCGTGTTCCTGCACTTCGAATATTATCTAAGAAGGAACTATTTGACATCTGGATATCCAGACTCCGGAAGTACATAGCATTATCTCTGACCTCCTGAAATATCTTCATAAAATAGTGAATGGAGGCTTAAGATCAAAAATATTACTTCATGAACTATCTTTAAGTGTCCCTTCCCGCATCACCCGAAATTTCCAGCTATTCCATCTTGCCCGTCCTAGGTTGGCAATTATACAGAGGTCTCTTTTCTACGGAATACCAAACTATTAGAATCAAGTAACAATTGATGGTGATATTTTTTTCGAGCCACCCGGTGTTTGATAGAGCAATTGAACGAGTTTTGACGGAATAATATTACTTTTACACTATTTTTTGACACTGTTCTATGCTGTTGTTGTTTTTTTGTGTTGTTCTTTCTTTCTTTTGTTAACATTTCCCTGTGTAAAATGGCAAAGTTATGCTATATCTGGGAATTTGTTCAATAAATAAATAAATATACCGGTTGCTCCTTAGATTGCAGTGGATAGGGACGAGTTGCGATCGTATGTTTTAACCAGTGATGCCCCACACTACCATACTGGGTGTTTGTCCGCTATGACGGTAAACAATGCAACCTACCAGATTGCGCTCATCACGGTTGCGTCGTACGTTTATGATGCCATCGCTGTTGTAAAGGTCAAAATGGGACTCATCCGAAAACATCATATATTGCCATTCTGCACGACAGTGACGGCGTTCGAGTACCCATATTAGTCTGTCGGGTGTGTGGTTTCTGCTCAGGAGAGCCATAACATAGGTATGCGAGCCACTAGCCCAACCTTCACCAAAGGACGTCGAACAGTTGAAGTAGATATGGGAATGTCCGGACAGTGTTTCAGTGTTGATGCAGCACTATGGGTGACACAGTCAATTCCGTTATGGCCATCCAGACAAGATATATGCTATAACATGGTATGGTCACGTTGCGTCATTCTGTACGTGCTTGTCGCTTTGTGTAATAATCTTCTGTACACTGCTTCTGCACAGACTACTATTATGGCAGTATGTCCTGTATGAGCAACAATTTCGCGGTACAACAAACACGCTACCCATTGCCAGATCATTCTGCCTCGTTCGAACTGACTCGGTTGAGTATGTTGTGCCCTGTAGCATGCTTCCACTTGCCTACGTGTTTCTGCTTTGATTGACCCCTATCCACTGCCTCTCTGGAACATGCACAGATCTTGTGCGGCACCACTCCTTTCACAAATGAGAGGGCGCTGCCTATCAATCACGTCTGTCAAATCTGTCAAAACTATAACATTTAAATTA
Source organism: Thermobia domestica (assembly GCF_964235325.1). Classification (NCBI taxonomy): domain Eukaryota; kingdom Metazoa; phylum Arthropoda; class Insecta; order Zygentoma; family Lepismatidae; genus Thermobia; species Thermobia domestica. Next base: position 35,398,294 of record NC_137458.1, read on the forward strand.
AATATTTCTTGTTGGAAACAGACTTCATGGTGATGGCAGTTAGTTAAATTTACTAACAATTTACAGAATTTCTATGTTTATACTTTATTCATAACTCTTGTTTAAGTCGCATTAATTAACATGAACAGTCGTAAAGCAAATGGTTAAACAAACCAATCCCAGCATTAATTGCTTGAAAGTTGTCAAATTAATTGCTTTGTAGTCTTTATAGTCTTTGTAGTCTTGTAGACTTGTAGTATACAATTGAGACAAATACAATTTGTCTTGTAGTATACAATTTGTATCAAATTGTCGACAATAAGTTGTCGACAATTAATTTGTAGACTTTCTACTCTTACGCTAGTAAATCTCAGTCTGTGTTTTCTTCTTTAAATAATCACCTATTATATAAATGTAAGATAAAGCAAATATGTCTGTACAGGGAAGATGATAATACTTTTTTATATATATTTTAGAATTCAATATCAAGCTTCAATCACAATGTGTAAGTTTGCAATTCCAGTGAAACAAATTTTCTATCTTATTTCTTAATTTTCCTTCTACATCTGTTAAAACAATTTTGAAAAAGATACATATTTTCACCTTCAATGATAAGTAACGTATTTGCGATAAAGACAAGGCTAGGTTGTCATATCAAAACTCTAATAACTAACTAAATGAAACAGATGTTCGCTACTGTTCGACAGCTGGTTTCTTGTATTTGACAACTTTCAAGCAATTAATGCTGGGATTGGTTTAACCATTTGCTTTACGACTGTTCATGTTAATTAATGCGACTTAAACAAGAGTTATGAATAAAGTATAAACATAGAAATTCTGTAAATTGTTAGTAAATTTAACTAACTGCCATCACCATGAAGTCTGTTTCCAACAAGAAATATTTAATTTAAATGTTATAGTTTTGACAGATTTGACAGACGTGATTGATAGGCAGCGCCCTCTCATTTGTGAAAGGAGTGGTGCCGCACAAGATCTGTGCATGTTCCAGAGAGGCAGTGGATAGAGGTGAATCAAAGCAGAAACACGTAGGCAAGTGGAAGCATGCTACAGGGCACAACATACTCAACCGAGTCAGTTCGAACGAGGCAGAATGATCTGGCAATGGGTAGCGTGTTTGTTGTACCGCGAAATTGTTGCTCACACAGGACATACTGCCATAATAGTAGTCTGTGCAGAAGCAGTGTACAGAAGATTGTTCCACAAAGCGACAAGCACGTACAGGATGACACAATGTGACCATACCATGTTATAGCATATATCTTATCTGGACGGCCATAACGGAATTGACTGTCACCCATAGTGCTGCATCAACACTGAAACACCGTCCGGACATTCCCATATCTACTTCTACTGTTCGACGTCCTTTGGTGAAGGTTGGGCTAGTGGCTCGCATACCTATGTTATGGCTCTCCTGAGCAGAAACCACACACCCGACAGACTAATATGGGTACTCGAACGCCGTCACTGTCGTGCAGAATGGCAATATATGATGTTTTCGGATGAGTCCCATTTTGACCTTTACAACAGCGATGGCATCATAAACGTACGACGCAACCGTGATGAGCGCAATCTGGTAGGTTGCATTGTTTACCGTCATAGCGGACAAACACCCAGTATGGTAGTGTGGGGCATCACTGGTTAAAACATACGATCGCAACTCGTCCTTATCCACTCCAATCTAAGGAGCAACCGGTATATTTATTTATTTATTGAACAAATTCCCAGATATAGCATAACTTTGCCATTTTACACAGGGAAATGTTAACAAAAGAAAGAAAGAACAACACAAAAAAACAACAACAGCATAGAACAGTGTCAAAAAATAGTGTAAAAGTAATATTATTCCGTCAAAACTCGTTCAATTGCTCTATCAAACACCGGGTGGCTCGAAAAAAATATCACCATCAATTGTTACTTGATTCTAACAGTTTGGTATTCCGTAGAAAAGAGACCTCTGTATAATTGCCAACCTAGAACGGGCAAGATGGAATAGCTGGAAATTTCGGGTGATGCGGGAAGGGACACTTAAAGATAGTTCATGAAGTAATATTTTTGATCTTAAGCCTCCATTCACTATTTTATGAAGATATTTCAGGAGGTCAGAGATAATGCTATGTACTTCCGGAGTTTGGATATCCAGATGTCAAATAGTTCCTTCTTAGATAATATTCGAAGTGCAGGAACACGAAAACGGATTATAGCGATACAGAAATTAAAAATAGAATCAAGTTTGGAGAGATATGTAGGTGCTGCCATGGCCCAGACGGGAGAGCAGTATTCGATGTTGGGCGCTATTTAAGTTTTATATAAAGTTGCTAATGACGAAACAGTGCGTAGTTCAGTGAATGGATAAATTAGTCCCAACATGCGCATTGAATGCTTAAGTATTGAGGAGATGTGGTCAGAGAATGCGAGTTTTGAATCAAAGATGACACCAAGATCATTATGACTAGCAGAATGTGTGATAGGGAAGCATTGACATGGTATATGGAGGGAACAGGAGACTGTCACATTTCTTATTGTTGAATTACACGTGTCACATTTCACACCAGCCTACATGATAATTTATGTCTTCCTGTGAAGCAATTGGTCATGAAGACGAGATATTTCTCTGTATCACTTACAATCGTCAGCAAAAAGCAGAAGGTCACTAGGCTGAGCTGATAAGTGCGTGTAGAGATCATCCATAAAGAAGACAAATAGCACAGGCCAAAGTACACTTCACTGAGGCGCCCTTGAAAGAACAACTCTCTGTTTAGGTCCTTCAAGTAGCTGGTTTGCCATGTACATTAAATCTATTGGAGAGTTTATGAAGAAGATGAATGTGACTGATAGAATCAAAGGCCTTCGAGAGATCAAAGTAGATAACATCTAATTGAGTATTGTTATTCATACATTTGACAGCACAGGAAAGAAGAGTACTTAAGTTTGTGAGATTTGAGCTTCCAGGTAGGAAGCCGTGCTGAGAACTGTGGATGTAATGTGAGGTAAATTTATGTAGCTTGTCTTTGATTATTTTTCTCATATAATTGATATTAGAGAAAGAAGATATATTGGCCTCTATGAGGATACATGATCTTTAAGTCCTGATTTATATATTGGGGTCACGTGAGCTAGTTTCCAACTGGTGGGATAATACCCTTCCTTGAAGCATCTATTGAATAAGATACATACAGGAACCGCAATAACTGGAGCAGTTTTGTTGAGAAAGAGAGGACCAATGCTATCATGTCCAAGTGATATATGTGCAAATAACGATTGAAAGAGAGCCACAACTTCGCCCGGGGTGGTAGAGAGGTTGGATAAGGTGTCCGAACAGATGGGGCGGAGAGGGGGAAGATGGGTTGTAGAGGGAAGGGAAATACATGTTTTGCAGAAGTAGTTATTGAAGAAGTCGGGACTTTGATCATCACTCGCTTCAGTATTATCATCTTGAACTGTTGCCGGTATGCCTGAAGATTTTGATATAGATTTAATTACAGACCACAAGAGTTTAGGGTTGCTAACAATAAAATCACCGATTGAGTCCATGTATTCAAAATACTTACGCCGCTGTACCTTCTTGACAAGGCTTTTAATTTTAGCAAAGGTTTTGTATATGTAGTCACTCGGATGTGATTTCCATAGATTCCAGGCTAGCTTTTTGTTTTTAAGAAGTTCACGAAGTTCATTGTCGTACCAGACCGGAAATATGATCGTGTTGATGCTTTCACCGGCACAAAGTCCTTTATGGCTGAATGGACAAAAGATGTAAATACGTCCACAGCGTCGTCAACAGTTCCTACCTATAACAAACACTAAGGATACAATTCTATAGCCCAGCAGATGTCACCCTAGGGTCTTCCTTTCAAAGAAGTTGTGATCTACCTTTGAGAGGCTGGTTTGTAGTAGTGAAGGGGAGGAAATCGAAAGAAACATTCAAGGAATTGTGATCCGAGGAAAAGACTTCTGCATGGGACAACACAACGAGGTTCTAGAGAGAATATAGTAAAGATTGCTACTTTTGCGGGTATTATGCATATTGCTGAGGATTCAGAGCCCTGGGTGGTGTCGTACCTTTAGGCAACTTCAGACGCCATGTTTCAACAGGACAATGACAAGTGTTATGCAGTAAGGATTGTGCAAGCTCTCTTCACAGAACACCAATTATACTTTTTTGGCCTGATCGTTCACCCGATGTATCGCCTATCCAGCATATCTGGAATGTGGTTGGACGCAAATTTCTTCGTCGTAACGGCCCGTCACCGACACATGAGGATGCCTTGTGGACTCACGTACAAACCACGTTGCAGAATATGACCCAGGAAGATTTCCAGTGAATTCTTGATTCAATGCCAGGACGTATAGATACCCTAGTCTCAGCCGTACTGGATTTACATGATGTTGATTTTCCAAGATCACAAGTGACATACAGTTCTGCAATACCAATCACTTGTGTCTTGCCATGTATCAAATCTCTGGAGTAAGTTACATTGTTCTAGGATATGTCGTTCTGGGTGTTGCAATTTTCATAAACATGAATATATGACCTAGAAAAGATCATTATCGTGTGAATTCACCACGTGCTAAGATTAGCGTATCTATACGTCCTAACATGCAATCAAGAAAGTGCTGGATGTCTGCCTGGTAGATATTCTTCCACCGAGTGTGTTCGTCAGTCCACCTAGCAAAAACCTTTGGCGGTGGCGGACAGTGACGAAGAAGAAATTTGTGTCCAACCATATCTCAGACATACTCGACGGTCAACACGTGAGGCGAACGGGCAGGCCAGGAATGTAGTGATACCTGGAATTTTGCGAAGACAGCTTTCACATTTCTACTGTAGAAAAGAATAAGGAGTCTCTTTAGCGGTTATTGTCAGTTTTCTTACTAATCATTCAAAAAGTGAATAACAAAAGCGTTCCGTTCCCCTCCGAATTACAGTTGAGTAGTACTTTATAAAATGTTCCCAGGCAGAATATGTATTTTTGCTTGTTTTTAAGGGAAGAGAAAAACTACTTGTGCTTGAAAAACTTTGTATGAGAGAGATGATCAACTCAGGAATCTAGTGGTGTTACCAAGAAAAGATTTTATATTCGCAAGTTTAAAACTATTGTAGACAAGGTGTCCTTGTTATAGATTCAATATTTCGTTCCATTATCACTACTTTCAGATATATTTTGACGTTTAGGAGTACTTTACCTTATTCCTTACTTTATATATTTTGCTTGATTGTGATTATATAGTTCACTTCCATTTTAGTAAGGTTATTTTTAACTTGAGTGTCTGACTAGCCTGGGATCTGAACCACATGAGCACTAATTGAGAATCGAATATAACCCGCCCACAGGAATTCAACGTGTGTTATAAACGTTTCCACAAGAGAGCTTGCTGTAGCAATATTTTAGTAGAAGATGATCTGTTGTGACTATTAGAAAGGGAAAACTAACCTTATTAATTGTGATTTACTAATTTGAATTAATGTCTCATTTTATCACCGAGAACGTATTGTTCGATCAACATACTTTTTTATCATTTAATTTCGTATCGAAACTTAAATCACTACTAAGAATTTTCCAAGGCAACTACCAAGTTCGTGAATCGAAGTAGGTGCTACGTGTATACAAAGCATTCAACATCCATAGTCGACGATATGGATCACATTGAAACCCTATAAAACCGTATTCATGAAATCACGGAATGACTAATACAAGTTGAGAGACGATACCTAAACCTACATTCAATCTTCAGACACATTTTTGAAAAATAAGAAGAAAATTTTGAGAATAAGTTTTGATAGTGCATTAATGTGTTTCGTTTGTGTATGAAGTGCAAGTAAAAGAAATTAATAGCGAGAATACACTTAAGTCTTCATTAAATGTTAGTGCTATTTCTATCGCAAATGCTAATAGCAAAAGAACAAAATCATAATTCTTGTTCACTTACTGGCAAAGAGGAACGAAAGCTAAGATTTTAGGACACAATCTTGTGATAAAAGTATGTCGAGGGAACCCAGAAAATAAATCATAAACTTCACAATAATAAAAAATATATATTGCATTCAGATGATACTAACTACTTAACAAACTACGGCCTATCTTGAAATCTTGTAAGGGTCCTGAAAGATATGATATGCTTATTCACAATACTTCAAGTGCCGATTGTATGTCAAGCAATGCACAAATGGTCAGAACTGTTGCAACTCGCTATAAAATAAAATTTAAAAAAACAAAAGAAACGCTTATTTTTGAAGATAATTTTTGTATCATTAATTATTATTCAATTTTAAATGTTCGTTGCAAATAAGAATGAATATCTTATTTTCTATGTAAAGAAATTTCCATATCGTTTACTTCATCTCAAACGAAATATCATCTTAGTCTTAAAAGGAATGTGTCGTTCATCTGTACACCCTTTGTTTATATTTCTAGCTTTATATGTCTCACTTGCCATGTGGAAAAATGTGTTACACATTCTGTCAACACTGCTGACAAAAATGCCTAATAAATGGGTTTTGAACAACACAATTCGCCGAACCACTTACTTGACACGTAAACAGACTACTAAACTAAGTAATCTTTCACAGATCTAGCAGTTTCATATAATAGTATCACGTAACAAATAGACCTACTGAACATTTTAATGATTTACCATAGTCAGAGAATTAAAAATTTTAGTACTGAACTAAAATTAATTACCTTACGAAACAATGAAATTTAAACAATTTATTGTTATTTGCCAGTAGCAACGTAGACAGTATCTTAACTTTCAGAAAGAGAGAAAATCAAATATATTTGATTCTTGAAATGTATTTATTTTCTACCTTATTTTCCAAAGAAACAATTCATAAACTCCTAACCAAGATAACCAATTCCACGGAGACCTTGTGAACCATATCCCCAGGGTCCGTATAAACCACGTCCATAAGCTACAAGACCGTATCCGCCAAGACCATATCCTAAACCAAGTCCGTAACCACCAAGACCGTATCGACCGTATCCAGCACCCAGGCCGTATCCGGCACCAAGTCCGTAGCCACCATAAGCACCGACTACGGGGATTGTGGCGAGGGAGAGACGGTTGTTATTTTGGCTGCTTAGACCACTGCTATAAAGGACAGCTAAATAGAATAAAAGATGATAATTGTATCAACGAATTATAATAATATATAATTATGATAATATATAAATAAATGCAAAATCTAAACTTAAATGTACTTCTTATGATAAATTACAGCAAATATTAAACCAAATGTAAGAAAAGGTTAACCTTTAAATACCTTAATCGTAGACCTCTGAATATTTTGTAAGTGTATACAATAGTTAGTCGAGTAGTTTCAACTGTAGATTCACTCAAGATCTCCAGTAAATAACAAACATATTGTTAGAAAAATGTGTATGAAATATTCCATCAAATTTTCACTATGACACGTTATTTTTTTTTCTAATTCGCTTATGGTTACATTCATATCACCATGATGGTAATACAGTTTAATTGATTTTTTTCTGATTTTATATATTCCGGTTTCCCAAAAGAAGGAAGAAAAATACCAGGGTATAAATGAATGTCTAATTTATGAAAGTCATAAGGCCATTCTTTTCGAAAGTCTAATTGTTACAATCCAAAACAAAAGGAAGTGAATTGTACTCGGTACATGAATTCATGATTGCTGTCCTGCTACAAACATTCGTTTAAGTATTTTCGTCTTATCTAGTGAGTATTGAGTGCACTATGCAGCAGGTGGCCCCGAGTTTAGATGTTGCTAGAAGAGAACGAAACGAATTACTATTGCTTGGGTTGAACTGCAGATATAAGTTTCGTATAACTCTGGTGATACAAAAATACACTAAATTTGAACATACCCAGGAAAAAACAAGAAATTTAATTTAATGTTGGAATTAAGTCAAAACCGAAAAACTAATGAAACCAACCATCTTCAAAAATGGTTTAACAAGAACGGTATTCTAGAAATAGTCAAAAGTAATATTTATGGTAGAAAGCAAGAGCGTAAAATTACCTTTTTCCTGCAAGTGACTTTTGTAGTGGATTTGCTGAAAAATACTCCATATCGAACTAATGTTTATGTTAAAAATTTAGATAACTACCGCGTTGTAAATACAGTACAACCCCTCAAATCCGAACTAATTGGGGCTGAAGCCTGTTCGGATTACCCGGGAAATAATATTACGTACTTATTTCGTCACTGAATTTCTAATCTTCGACAGTTAAAGATAACTGACTTCAAGTGAAAAATCAGTGTTTGTTTAATCTTGTATTGCAATTTTTCGTGTGAATCGTAATCCAGTTAACCTAAAATGATTTCATTGTTTTGGATGTTTTGAAATATGTAAGTAGACGTAAACTATTGCCTATTTTATCTAAACTTAACTGTATTTTATAACGTTTTGAATAAGCATTAAGTCTAAACATGTTAAAACCTTTTAAAAAACTAAATTTGTGCGATTAAATCTATTTTTTTTTCTAGTTGTAGTTATTTTTTCCCCCTGAGAACGTGTTCGGATTTGCCGGGTTTTCGGATTTCCGGGGTTCGGATTTGAGGGGTTGTACTGTAACTAAATATATGCATACCATAAGAAGTTCCGAAGAACAAGGCGAAACACAAAACGAGAGTCGATGACATCTGAAAATGTAAAACAAATATATTTGACTAAATCTACATTAAGAGTGCAATTAAAACATATGAAGATTTGGGGTATTTTATTATTCCTAATTAAACTCCTTAACATAGTATATTTCTCATAAAGGTTACCAGATATCAACGAAAAACAGTTATTGGCATTTCAGAGGTGCCTCCTTAGTACTCAAAGCTGTCTCAATCATTTAAAATGTATTTCAAAATCTTAATATCTTCGTCCAACAAATTTAAATACCTTGTAAGTATTAAGTTATTGTATACTGTTAAATTTTGCGAGTAATTTATGTAAATTATCAATGATAAAATAGAAACTTGACTGAAATAGTACACTTAAGGAAACAGTACACGTTTACTAGTTTTGTCTTTGTCCTTGTGAAATGCATGTGACCATTTGCATTGTGGAAGAAAACAATAACTTATTCTATCATTATTGTATATTAATATGAAAAATAGCCTCATCCTTGCAGGTCTATAAAAATTCAACTCTTCCTACTTTCGAGACTCTGGCAGTATGTAATTTGAGTTATTCGAACATCTTAAGAACAAACAACCAAATTGCATCCGCATTGGAATAAATTTCTTGAGTATTACCGAGGATTTTTTTTATATAATCTGCACTGTAACCAATAATCATGAAAATAAGTGCCTCCTACCATAAAAATATACGGTTTACCGTTCTTCTAAAATAATGGTAGAAGACCGTTTTCCTGTCAGATATTTGTGTCGGGCATGAGCATTGGAGAGAAAAAGCACATATTCGAAGCGAGGATTGATGGCGCCTAGTTTCGGATGTGTTGTGCTTTGTTGTTTTGTTTCTTTCGTTTGTTTGTTTGTTTGTTTGTTTAGTGTGTGGTTCTCTCGTGTGATATATATATACAGTACTAGAGTTAAAGATATCCTGGAAATTTAACATTAAGCAAGGTAATGTATGGGAAAGCACCATGTTAATATTTGGAACTTTGTTCGATGTAAACAAAACTTTAGTTGTCTATCGTGGCAAGCAGATCGCTCCAAAGTGCAACGATGCGAAACCAAGAAGCTGTTGGATGTATAAATTAAAGTTCTTATGATAATGTAGTCAACTACGCATGGTGGTGAAGCTAGAATTAGAATCACAATGTTGAAATACAAAAAAAAAAAAAAAAGAAAGAAAGAAAAAAAAGAAAAAAGAAAAGAAAAAGTGCTTCGTAGTTCGTCGTACAGCATTACATAAATTGTGTTGCATCAACTGGAATTTTTCATATTACAGAAATAAAAGCATACTGTCACTCATGTGCGCCCGAAGGAGGGGCAGGGGTCGCTCCCCTAGCTAATGAAAACGTATTAAATTTCTTAATAGAAATAAAAAAATACCACATGTAATAGGGTATATAGTAACCAGGGAGATGAGTCTCTTAGAAAATTTTCATCGGGTGCCCATGCTGGCACTACTTTTTCTGGATAAATGAATTGTTAGATTTCAAAAATATTTCTGTAAATGTTGTTTTTATCTATAATTTTCTTCTGAGTACCTATAATCTGTTGTGGTGTCTTGTTAATACATTTGAGCGTGTAATAAATATGCAAAAATTTGATACTCTGGAAGTTTGGTAACTTTTTTTTTTTTTTTTTTTTTTGAGCATTGATGCCACTGTAACATAATTATGCAAACACGTATTTATTAATTTGGGATAGCAGATACTGGATACTGTAGGCAGTGTTGTGAGATGACATATGGTTTTATACTTGTTTTGTCGTACTTCTGGTCATTCTCAGTTATGTTGGCGGATGCCTGCTTGGTTATATGAAACCATAATAATGCGACTAATCTAATGATTCACTGATTACAATATTTGAGGTCTATTAGTCTACTGGTACTCATAGAGAAAATACATGCAATAAAGCTAGTCTTAACACTGCAACAGAATACCAATTTATGAATATCTTAAAAGGACATGGATGTTTGTTCCAACTACATCTCCAAAGCGTGCGAAAACGCAGCTATGAAATTCAAGAAATACAGTTTTCTTCTGGTATGTAATATCGAACGCCTCTTCTGGTGTTCTGTTTAACATGACAAAATTGGTAATTTTGAAGAAAAAAAAAAGCAATATATGTTCAAGATGATAGAACAAGGGTTCGATATTACAAACTAAGAATGAATTTCAACTTTTATTCTTATGGATATTATGCACGTCGTAGGTGCAACGCTTCTTTCGTTCACTTTTGTGTTTTCTTTAGTTAAGTAGTCTTTAACACAAGTGGACCAGTGTGCACTCTAGTTGCATCCATCCAGCAAAAATTATTGCTAGCCAGTGTGTGTACTGATACAGTTTCCAGCAATTCGATGAAAATTGGGTCAATATATATTGCCCAGCAAGAATTCTTACTGGATCTAGCAAGAGGGCATGCTGGACCGGCAATGACCTCTAGATACGGAATCGGTGTGATAATTACCGTAAATCTTCTACAGTAATAACACACCTGTGCTTTTGTTTAAAAAAACGACCCCTAAATATTACGGTAAATCACCGTAAAATATACGGTACCAAATTTGTTTCTAAATAGGTCAATATTATTTTGTTTCTAAATATACGGTCTGCCGTTTTTATGAAAAAAGAATGATCCGTAAAATTTAGAGTAATCGGTCAGTAAATTTAAGGGGAATTTTTTTGCAGTGTGTAAGTTACGAATCTTGACGGATTTCAAGGTAATCAATGAGAACGATCAGAATGTCGTAGAGAAAATATACAGAACAGGCCTGAAACAAGCCACAGAACTTTGTGGGGCTATGAATATGTAAGCGGGTTCAAGCCATTAAAAATTATCTTACAAATATCTAAATTGTGTTTTTTGTATTAATAATAGCATTTTGTGTTGATATCTGAAGTGGTCACGAAAACTTTAGGGACAAGGTCCTCATAGCCCCTCCCCCCCTCTAGTTGTTTGCCTGATACATAATATGTTATTAAATCGATTATTTTTCTCACATGATTTATACTAAGAAAATTTTTAATGTATGTAGAAATTTGCAGTAATGGTGTATTTTACCCCTTATTTTTAATGGATTGCAGCTTCAAACAAAGGAGTTATTTATGGAACTTAAGAAGAAACATATTTGAAATTTCATTAAAATAGAATACACATTGTGAAGCAACGAGTATATACAAAAACAGTTCACTCGAATATCAACGATATTGAACTTTGGTACGCCAGCACAAATTACGATTTAACTCTTAGAAGCACGGTGGTACTAGTATTATACCACATTTTATATACCACCGTGCTTCAAAGATTAAATAATTATGGTTTATATAGAATATAAAAGTAGAAAGATACAAACACAGAAAAATATTTAAGGTCCTTTCGTTAGCAATGGCAAGTGTTCTTAATTATTTTTCATACAAAAAAGAAGCGCAATGCAAATATGCCACAATTATAATTTTGTAATCTAATTCACAAGGTGTAATTAAAACATCTCATAAAAATATATTTATGTGCAAGCCTACTGAAAATTAGCTGTTTATACGTTACCATTTTGCTGTGATGAATGACTGTTCTGAATGATCTGTAATAACTGAACATCATGTTCACTTTATACACAAACGTCTACGGAAACCGTAAAAAAAGTTAATTAAAATAAATAAATAAATAAATAAATAAATGTAATCTTGTATCAAGATTTTCTTGCATCAAGATTTCACGATTTTTCTTAAGAACATTACTTTTTCTATTTGATCAGAAACCCTTCCTACATGGTTATAATGATACTGTGGTTTGGACATATTTCAAACATTAAAAACTGACATTAAATAAAATATTTCCGAAACCAATGAGCAATTTCCTTGGAGAAGAAACTCTGATTTCAACTTTCTTTCCGTTCATTACTGAATAAAACTGACAACATTTTCTCTTTTAATCACAGTGTGAGATAATTCCACCTGAAGCACAACAAAGATGAACGCTTTTACTGTAAGTAGCGTTATATTTTCTAACAATATTAATATTTCTAACAATGATACTCGTATACAATAACGTACATGCTGAATATTTATTTATTTATTTATGGATTCATGTGACTATTAACCCATATATACCATTATGTTTTTTTTTTTTTTTTGTTTTGTTTTCTGTTTTGATTTATTTTGGAGAAAGCTAGTTTTCGTCCTATTCTTGGTGTCACTTTTCTTTGCTGATCTCCCTTTTGATAATTATGATACTGGGTTCAAAATGACTCGGGGTCAAATATCAAAGGTTTAGCAATAACAAACGACGCATCTGGTTCGTTTGCCACCCGGGGAACTTAAATCGCTTAAGGTATAAGCAAATATGTTTTACTACGATCAACTACAGGTATATATATATATATATATATATATATATATATATATATATATATATATATATATATAGACCTATATATATATATATATATAAAATATTTAACTATGTCTAATGTAATTCAGGGTGATCGCATTTAGTGAACAATTAACTACAACTATTCTATTTTGTCAATTGTGTAATTTAAACTCCTTAAACGTCAAAATGCATGTTATAAATAAATAATATTTTCATGTTAGATATAATTTGACGGATAGATGATGACCTAACACAATTAAAATAAACACAACATACGGTTTTCTGCAATATGAATAATGATCTTAATATACTAATCAATTAACTATATGGTTTATGAAACGGAGGTTCAATGCCATGTTCACTAAAGTTTTCCATTGATTAACTAACTAACTCTATGACCTATGGAACCCAGAGGTTCAATGCCGCGTTCACAAAAGCTCTCCACTGACTTCTATCCTTAGCTAACTGCTTCCAGTTTCTACTTTGTATTCCAATCTCTGCGAGATCCATCTTAATATTGTCCTCCCATCTGCGCCTAGGTCTTCCTAATGGTCGTTTTCCGAGTGGTCTTCCAGTCAAGACTTTGAAAGCGTTCCTACTTTCTTCCATTCTGGCTACATGACTTGCCCACCTCGGCCTCTTAGATTTGATTACTCCAACAATGAGATTATCATGTTAGTTGAGTTGGCTTGATTTTGAGTTTAACGTCCCGTTCAGCAGTGAGACTATATGAGACGTGGACCTACTGATTAACGTGGAATCTGAACCACATGAGCTCCCGCCGGGAGTCGAACCCGGGACTCCCAACCAAAGGCACGTATGTCAACCGCTTAGTCATGAAGGAGCTCATTATCATGCTAGTGTCTACTAAAGGTTGTAGGTAACTCATTGTTGCATTCACAAATAGAAAATAAATCTAATTTACCAACTGCCTCGAACTTTCTTATTTTCAACCATTGAAACGGCAGTACATAACATCTTCATCTTTTGCAATGAATCTCTGATAATAATAAAAAAAAAACATGGAAACCGCATATAATCTTGTTATTTGGTTAAGAAAAGAATGATTAAAGTAGAAAAATAATTTTGTTTTTGGCTCTGTAGCGGACTATTAGAATAAATAAAATAAATAAATTTGTATAAGATTAAAAAATATTACAACTATAATCAGTACAATCTGTATTTATGAATTATAATGAATAAAATTGCGGAGATTTTTTTATTTCTTCTTAACTTTGATTAACTATATTAAAACAGAATTCAATTAAACTATTATGTATTGGTTATACAGCCGTAGGAAGGATTTCGAAAGGATTAACTTTTATATTAATAGAGTACACAGGAGATAATACATGTAAGTAAATTTTTAAAATCAATTAAAAGATTTTTATTAACTAAGAAAATAATGAAAATGGATTTAATTACGTGGTTTATCTAAATACCAACTAGTTAATTTAAGAGATCCAATGTTTTGTGTCTGAATAGGTGTTTTTTCTCTGAAACTAAATGGCGTTAGACGAAAATTTTATGTGTAAAGTCGTCCTTGCAGTTTAATTCCGCTCTGACTTAAGAATATTAAAATCAAGAAATCACAATGAAGAATTGTGAATATTAAAAGTTGAAATTACGGATAACAGTACTTAATAATAAGCAATGATTGTGTTATTACATACATAGTGAATATCACATTATTTTTCGTGTATATTTTAGTGTTACATTGTATGGCATTTCATAATAGAGAATCGAGATGCATTATACATTTTTTGGTAAATAATGCTCTATATTAGATTAGAAAAAAAGTCTTCCTTCTGATGCAGCGTGACTCAGCGGTAGTTTCCTCACATCTGTGCCTAAGGATTCCTGGTTTGATCCCACGCCAAATGAGTATTAGATTGACAGCGATATGTCAATGTTTTTTTTTTTTTTTTTAAAGATCTCTCCTAAATTTTTCTCATATATTTTCATTCCGATAGTTATTTCATCATTGTTCGCTTTTGTTAATCAACCAAAGGGTGGCATAAAAGCTAAATATGTCTTAATTCCAAAATCATCCTTCAAAAACAACGCTTACGTCACTATGGATCCAACTTTGTATTCGAGCAAGTGAGTTTCATTTCAAAATATAAGTCCACCAAAGGCATCCAAACTGAGGGTATCTAACATTGAAAATCTTCGACTGGTTAAATAGAGAGATTATAAGAACAGCGGTTACACATTCTCGTAGCTACTTTGAACCATGTTCCGAAGTATTTATCGTTAACTAATATTTTTTTTCTTCTGTTAGGAGACAATATAATAACGATATTAAGCAAATATTACCAATTTCATTTCTAACTCAATATAAAATTCAGTAAATCTTTTCTAAGAAAGTTATACCTGTTTCATAATATAAACCACAATAGCTTTTAGAATACAATTTCTTTACTTTGTGTAATTTATTTTCAAACATTAATCAAAATATAGTAACCTTTCTGCTTCTATACATTTAAATAATACTTTGTAAGAATAAGAGCGACGTCAACTAAAAATAAGCATAAATAAAGTTAAGTAATATTTCCAATAATATATTATATATTATATATATATATATATATATATATATATATATATATATATATATATATATATATATATATATATATATATATATATGTTGTATTTAAGGCTTACCCACGATACCAGTTTGGCTACGCAGTGAGTGACCGCCTTACAGGAGACAACAAGCAACAGACCGAAGTTCGTGATGGTGGAGTCGTGAGAGGGCAATACAGCCTTGTTGAACCTGATGGTAGTGTGAGACAAATTACTTACGGAGCTGATGACATCAATGGATTTAACGCCATTGTGAGAAGAGTTGGTGGTAACCTTCACGCTGGAGTCGGAGGTTATGGATACCTGGGTTAATTCTCTTGAACATAATAATATATTTATTGTAAGGAAATAAATCAATCATTATTTTGCATTATAACGTTCATTTTTGACTTCCAGAATGTATACTATAATCCGAACGCTTAACACAGTTTCGTTAATTAATTTAAGCAGATGGATAGTGTAGTAATTTCTTCTGAAGAGGGAAGAAAGTATCCATGTTGTAAGTTGTAAGATGTCTGCTATGTTTCCTAAATGACTGTCAAATGTCATTTCCCGCCCTTGTCTCATAATTAGTTAACATTAAATACTATTTATCTCTTAAAGATGACAAAATCGTACCAATATTGTGCCTGAAACGTCCACCATTTCATAAAATACAATAGATACTCATCCACTAATACCAGAAAAAAAAAATGTTGCAGTATGCCGTCCATAAATTTGGCGTTCGCATTTCATGTTCGTCTTTATATTAATTGAATTAACAATTGTTAATTGTAGATTTCAGTAAAGAAAATATAAAACAAAATGTTAAAGGGCAGTTGTTGTTCTTAGTTATTCGTTAGTTATGGTTACTTAGGCAATTTGCTAAAGTCATGTACAAATTAGCTAAGAAATTAATTATTGAATAGGATAGTGAGTCCGAGGATTCCCCCTTGAAACTACCTATGACTTTTTAATTTGAAAGTCATAACAAGTTTAGTTTAACTACAAGACATGAATACAAAACGTAATATCAACTCCCATGTTTTTGAAGTAAAATGTATTAGGCAACAGGAGACGTCAGATGCGTCTGCTTCTACAGGGTGGGCCAAACTTCAAGAAGGGGTTACATCTGTAAATAACTTTTTTAAATGGCACTAGTTTCAATTGATATTTCACAGACTCAAAGACTAAGGATGAGATATGGTTCACACTTATGTAATACATAATCTCAGGTAGTTGAATGCCATTATGGACCTCATAAATACCTACCCTGCTTAATATATGTTTCATGACAAGGTTCAACACGCACACGCCATGCATGAGCAGAAACTGCATCTTGTGAAGTCGTCCAATGATTGTCTCTGAAGAAAACGTAACAAGTCGTATTTGGTTTGTGTACGAGAATACATTTGTGCGTATTTGCTAACAACATTTGAAATAACTTCTTGACCATTAAAGATATAACTAAATTACTAAGTTTCTTCTACTAGCCCGATCTCATTTGATATGACCTCCTACTTAAAGTAACTTGGAATTTCATGAGTTTTTAATATGATCGTCACAGGTATTTTATTTTAAAAGTAGTAATTATTTTGTCATCAACAAATATCAACTAATTGTATAATATTGATATTTTATTCTGATTTTCTGACTTTCTGGATACATGCAATTTTCCATTCTACTTTATGTTCTAATACCGGTAGTTCTATTTATTAGCAATTTCTAGATCTTTTGAAAAAACAATGTAATATTACCCAAAGTTTTTATAACTAACATAAAGATAAAAATGATCAGTTCCGCCATGGTTTCAGTGACCTTTGTCATTTCACATTCAGGGGGTCAGCTTAAGCGTGGTATTTTCAACATAATGTACAGTCCGAAGCAAAAGGATTTCTTACCTGATGCTATAACTCAATTAGGCAGGGTCCAGAATTTTGCTGGTATTACAAACATTTGGACAAATTCAAACCACCTTGTACGCGACAGTTCTAAGTACTAAAGACAGTTGCTAAACCTCGGCTGCACTGAAACAAGCGTATGATATGAAACTTGATGTACGAATAAATTTCTATTTCTAAGTTTTAAGATTAATATCTAATTTTGGTCTCTAATTTTTGATATATCAATGCTATTATAGTTTGTTGTGAAAATGATACATTATTTCACTACACACTGAATATGAGAATAAAGGAAACACTGATTAAATAGCCTATGAGCTAGAAAATTGCTTAAATTTACTGAAAATATCAAACCCGGAAGGATTGAATAAGATTTTAAATCCTTCCCTCTATTCATGGAGCTAATAGTATTAGATGTCATTCTCGTATTTCGAACATCTCTTTCATTCTCTGCAATACATCTTGCATATCATACCGAGTATGACTTGAAATTGAAACATATTACATATTTCGAACAGCAGGGATTCGAACCCGGCCCATCTAAGAAAAATAAGCGATAACTACTTCCCTATCCCGACCACTTAGTTGACGTTGCACAAAATGTGTTAACTAGTTGAAAACTTTCTTACCTAAAACGAGTCCAG
The DNA here is from genome assembly GCF_964235325.1 of Thermobia domestica. Lineage (NCBI taxonomy): Eukaryota > Metazoa > Arthropoda > Insecta > Zygentoma > Lepismatidae > Thermobia > Thermobia domestica. Next base: position 35,416,383 of record NC_137458.1, read on the forward strand.
ATACTAAGGTTTGCACAAAGAGATGATTATCGGTTGAATTACTCATCAATACATTCATTACTCAGAAATAGGTCAAATAAATCTTTTCTAATTAGTAAAATATCTCAAAGGTTCCTAAAGTTAAAGCTTGGGTGTTCATCTAGGCATCGCAGTTTTGAAAGAAGAAAGAATGGAGACATTATTTCTTAATTCCTTAAGTGTTATTAAGACGTACATAATATTCTCTAGCTTTAGAGAAACTTAAATTAAAATATGATTAGAAAGCGCATTACTTCCACAGGTAGTACTAAAATTTGACAACATTAGGTTAAGAGCTTGTAGCATGGTGGCATCGTACGAAACAACAGAGTGGCTCAACCGGATTTGAGTCCCATCGTGCTAATTATTTTTTCATCAAATTTAATTGTTGGTTTAACTGTTTTATTAAATATATTGTCCCATTATTATTATTATAATTATTACTATTATCATTACGAATCATTCCAAACCTACAACAGCGTCTAAATTATATTTTGTATATGACATAGTGACGTAAAATAATATGTAACTAGTTGAGACTGATGTTTTAATATTAGTTCCGTGGTCAAGGAAGATGTAGGAAGAAAAAATTACCAGACATTATTTTGTAATTCATTACATTTAATCAAGACTGCTAGGACAGGTTTCGATATCTTTCAAAGTAAAATGTGCTTAAGAAACGTCTTACTTCTGGTATAAGTACCGGTAGTAATTCTAATTTGTCAGCTTTACTTGAAAAATTTGAAGAACTGGGTTATTCATCGTATATATTTAATTTATACAAGAAGTTCTCTTGATTAGGCAACTGCTATTGTATTATTATTATTATTAATAATAATAATAATAATAATAATAATAATAATAATAATAATAATAATAATAATAATAATAATAATAATAATAATAGCATTAGTATTATTATTATTAGTTTGACTTAGTTAACTGATTTTGTTTATATCAATTATTTCTTTGATGTAACAAAGATTTACTTGTTCGAAAACTACGTTTATACGTTGGAGGAACTGTAACTCCCAAATTAACCACCACACATTCAATTTCGTATGGTTGTAAACAAAACCTAGTGCGAATCATGCAATGTATAAAGGTCGTGAAAAATCGAATTTGAGGTTTAGGGGATGCAAACGTTTCCTGGCCTCAAGGTATAGAGAAAATGGCACTTATTCGCCTCAATAACACCGTCACTCAACTAGAAATTTTACACCAAAGCTTACACCAAAGAAATTTTACACCAAACAAATTATACACCGTTGAAAGATTGTGCACCGAAGTTTAAACTTAATGTGTTAATATTCCTTTACAATATCCCGATAATATATTGCGTTAATATATTGACTATGCGGATCTGATCAACTTTTTATGATAATCAAAGTAAAATTTCCCTTTCACATTGATTTACACGTTGTTCAGAAGTGCCAAATGTTCACATGTGAAGGGTTTATTGAGAGATAGGTTCATCCGTATATTTAAACAACGGAATGATTAAGAATTCTTTAAACTGGAGTTAACCCTTCCAACTTTCAATCTGGCTTGCATTAAGAGCTATTGCCTATAAATTTGAATTAAGTTCTAACACTAAAATTATCTACGACATTTAGTTACTGTTCTTAAAACAGGATCTCATAAAATAAGTAGTAGTTGGAAATGAAATACACACAACGGTGTTAGCACGTTATCATACAGTGGTTACAACCTATTAGGCGATTATAAATGAAGACTCAGTATTCGAAAATAAAAATGAAATGCAATCTTTAAGTTTAAAGTCCCACGGTTATGCCGGTCAAGCTAATGGAGACGGTGATGATGAGAAACGAGTGAAATAGTGGAATGAAGAAAGTGGGAGGACGGGAGAACTTCAAGAAAACCCACGAGCGCGGTGTTTCTCCACCACTAAGTCCACACGGCGCGAGCTGGGATTAAACAAAGGACCTCAAGCACCGGAGGTGAACGCTCTACCACTGAGTAGTGATGGGTAAATTCCCGGGAAGATTCCCAAAATGGGAATTTATCCGGGAATTTATGTACAATCAGAAAGAAAATTGCATTCTGTTACTGTATTATGATTTCAGAGTTGAATTAATTTTTATATCACAGCATATTATTACTGTTGTCCACAGAAGATTCTTTAAAATGTATATTCTGAACGGTACTATGTTATTTTATTAACACTCTATTATGTTTAAAGAGTACGCATAAATGTATATTTATTTTCAATATGTTCTATCAATTAAATATGTGCGAAAAAATTATATAGTAACAGTTTAAATTTATATGTAAGTGTATTTGCTCAACTTGACTCTATTACTGATATTATAAACACATTAAATTTATAAATGTTATAAACCAATTCAATTGGATAAATGCTAGAAGAAACATGTCTCACCAATTTATCAACATTTGCGCATACATATTTATGTTCACAAAATCTGCAAGATACTTACTTATCTTTATATTTTAGCACGTAACATTGCCATACACGACCTTTCATTCTACCTGTTTCTTGAAATTCCATGCGTAATTCACATGTAAAAGAAGTCCGAGTACCTCTTCAGAAATTAGAGACAGAGAGAGGAGACAGACCGACGTCTATTACTAATGGTGGTTCAGGGTTTATTAATAGTACTTCATCTCTATTTCTACATAATTCTAAATTAGTTTACAAAATAGTTCCTTTTCATCATTTGTAAATTAGTACTTTGCTAATTTTGGCTGTACTTTAGCATTGGGGGCCAGCTTTTGCACCTACCTTTTTGCGATATTCTATTCCGATGCGGTTATTTTATGGTTTCATACGTTAAATTACGTTACCAACATTAAATTCAGACAGCATTGCGGAGCGAGCGTTAGCGAATGAAGACGGGTTAGAGCCCCGCATGGCACGTTGTTTTCTATCTTCGTTGCCAACAATTGACTTTCTTTTCTCAAATAAATCACTTCCACTTACCTTTCCGTTTTGTATAAATCCCTTACTGCCTTTAAAAAAACATGGTTGATACTTTCTTGACTACTTGCACGTCACTATCAACTCATTTCTTCCGTAAATCATCCTACTTTTTGCTAGTTTTGGCCTCCAATACTAAACAATTACCCTACTTTTTAGTGCAAATGGAACTTAAAAAATCATATTATTAATTATATAAAGTACCGTCAACTAATTTTAAATTTTTTAACCTCCAAATTCTTTAATACCTAGAAGTAAATCATAATATATATTAAAATAAAGAAATTAGTCATATGGTTCTTATAATTTGGAGGATAAAGTAAAGAAATGAAAATAAATTCCTTCCCGGGAATTTATAGGCCAGGGGAAAAACCCGGGAATATTCCCATTTTTAAATACCTTCCCACCGGGAATATTCCCACTGCCCATCACTACCACTGAGCCTCCTTGCCCCCCCAACTTAGTATTCGAATTAAGCATTAACTACATATTTTCCTACAAACTAATTCTTCAAATTTGGTTTATTATAATGGTTATCTTTGTGATCAAAGATTATATTATATTAATTGTACTAGCTTTTAAATTTAGAGGTACTTATTGTCTTTATTCTGAACTGAAAAATGTTCCAAGTCCAACTGAGGATAATTTTTAGAAGGAGCGAGATACATGAAAGTAAATGTTTTTATTTAGAAAATCTATGCTTTTATTTATGGTTTGTATTATTAATTAAGTTCCCTGTTGTCTCTCCTTAAAGTTCCGACTGCATGAAATAGATGTATCAATTGAAAATATGTCTATATATGTACATGGGCTCTTAATAATGTTCGCTCATATGTAGTGTAAATTTGTTCTGAGTCTTCGAAGAACATAATTCGGAAGTATAATTAAGTATAATTATTTGTCTTAACAAGGAATAACTTCTTTTTTGGGGTCGCGGTGGCTCAGTGATAAGGTACTTATCTCTGGTAAATAAGGTTCTGGTTCGATTCCATCTCGCGTTAACGAAGCGCTTTGGTAGTCAAAGACCATGCCCACAGATTTTCTCGGAGTTTTCCCCTTTCCTCATTCCACCCTTTATTCTCTATCATTATCTGCGTCTCCCTTTGCTTCTGTGCATAATTACGGGACCTTAAACAAAATCTGTGGCGGAAGGTACAAGCGGTCAGACTGGTTTTGCTTTAAAACGAAGCAGAGGTTATTAAATGAAGTAGTTTCCTATACATTTTATAGGTGGAGGTGGTAAGTTTTGGAGGATTGCATCAAGCACTTGGGAGAGATTGGGCACGACTGGGGCAAAATGTTAATATTTTTACATATAAATTTATTAGAACAAGTAATAAGACACATACAGGGTGCTCGTGCATCAATGACGGAAAATTCGGGAGATGAATCTACAGGTAAAAACAAGCAAAAAATGTCATATGAACATTTGGTGAATGCGGCTTTGTTTGGACGCTAGAGGCGTCTGAAATGTCACCTTCCGAGGCGGCAATTTGCTATATCGCAAGAACGGAGAGAAATACGAATTTCGGGTCGAAAGATATCAAAGGAAACCCCATCGAAGAATCCAATTATGTATAAATGATGGCGAAACAGTGGCGGAGCTAGAGGGGGCACAAAGAAAGTGAATGAAACATGGAGAAAAGTGAACAATTTACACTGAAAAATTGTAGGAGAGGATGTTACTTTGAACATGCAGCAACAAATGTTAATGAACAAAGGCAACAATGGCTACGCTGTAGGGACACTATGGGAGGCGGAATGTAGGAATACAGTGTCTTTGTAATGGAAAGAAATAAGAATATCGTGTCAATAGATATCAAAGGAAACCCCATCCGAAGAATCCAATTATGCACACGTACTGCGAAACAGTGGCGGCGCATAGGAGCTACAAAGAAACTGTTACACACTCTTAGTGCAAATTGTACAAAACACGTACGGAGGATGAGGCCCAGTGTACTGTAAAAACAAAAGGTATTGTACTTACCGTGGTCAACATAATGCTGTCTTAAAGAAGGTGTTCAATATGTCCTCCTTGTTCTTCGAGACAGACAGTTACACAATGGCGTAAGGATTCTCTGACTTTTGGCAGTAACGCTGGAGTTTGCCGTAGTGTGGCAAATGCAGCTCATTCTTCAAGCAACCCCACAGGAAAAAGGCTAGGGTATTCAGATCGGGTGAACGTGGGGGCCATACTCCTTTGCTTCCACGATCTATCTACCTGCGTGGAAATTTTTCGTTCAGATATGCACGAATAGTGGGGCATGAATGGGAAGGGATGCCATCATGAATAAACCACATACACTGTCGTGTCCTCAGTGACACATCTTTAAGTAGAATTGGTAGGCCCTAGGTCAGAAACTGGAGATACGATATTGCTTGCGTTCAATCGCTGTGGTAAGAAGTGTTGTTTCACAACGTCGTCATCAATAATACCAGCCAACACATGGAATTGGAAACGCTGATGATGCTTCGTCTCTCTCTACAATTGCATACGGGTTGTTGGGTGTCCATCGATGGTCATTGCGGACATTTGTGATGCCATCCCGTATGAATCTCTCATTCGAGAACAACATCTGTGCTAGAACTTTTCTCCGCGTTTCATTCACTTTCTTTGTGACCCTTGGCCCGCCACTGCTTCGTCATCACTTATGCAAAATTGGATTCTTCGGATGGGTGTTCCTTTGAAATCTTCTTACCCGATATTCCTATTTCTCTCCGTTATACAGATACTGTATTCTTACATTCCGCCTCCCATAGTGTCCCTACAGCGTAGCCATTGTTGCCTTTGTTCATTAACATTTGTTACTGCATGTTCAAAGTAACATCCTCTCCTACAATTTTTCAGTGTAAATTGTTCACTTTTCTCCATGTTTCATTCACTTTCTTTGTGCCCCCCTCTAGCGCCGCCACTGTTTCGCCATCACTTATGCATAATTGGATTCTTCGGATGGGGTTTCCTTTGATATCTTTTGACCCAACATTCGTATTTCTCTTCGTTCTTGCGATATAGCAAATTGCCGCCTCGGAAGGTGACATTTCAGACGCCTCTAGCGTCCAAACGAAGCCGCATTCATCCAATGTTCATGTGACATTTTTTGCTTGTTTTTACCTGTAGATTCATCTCCCGAATTTTCCGTCATTGATACGCGACCACCCTGTATAAACTATTCTGTAGCCTATTAATTATTTTGCTGATTTTCTTATTGTCAAAGAAATTCATAGTCTGTGTTCCCTCTCTATATCAAAGCACTAAGCTTAGTATCGAAACGAAAATTGTTTTTTAGTAAACAACAAAAATTGTTTGCAGACCTCACGCGGAAGCAGTCAATCTTTCGATTGAGTTAAATAAATTACGTAAACAGGATTGGAAATAATTTCTCTCTATTCTGTAACTTCTAATACAAAATTATTTCGTGACTGTACATATACTTGTCATGTTCTCGCAAGCATTTATTAACACGTACAAAGAAATTACGAAAACACTATATACAAATGGATCATTTAAATATTATAATACAATTTCCATTACACTTTACAGACTTTATCTTAATAAACAGGACTCTAATTTCCTTTGACTTTGGAATAATTATAAACGGGCTGTATAGTTATGTTCAAGGAAACTTGACCAACTTCCTATTGTTGAGAGATCTTTAACAATATATAACATTCTGATATATAACTTTGTAGCTAAACTTTATTGCAGTCAATATACGCCTTTAGTTTTTGTAATTCTAAGCACATATCGTAAAACTTCTCAAACCAAGACAGACATTCGTGGATTTTTGTTTTTCTTTTTTAATCGAAATGTAGAGTAAGTTATTTCAGCTGTCTTCATATCTTGATGTACTTGGAGTCTTCAAGCACCCAATGAAAAGAATTGTACAGCTAAAAACGTCGTATATCATAAATACAAACGGACGATCAGCAACGAAGTTCTTTGGAGGTTCACTGTAGGTCCAGTCACACTGCCACTCCATTCCTGAAACGATAAGACTATGTCATCCCTTCTTACTTTCCTACTTATGAAGAAATCACAGAACAAATTCAAAATATTACCTCAGCAAGAAATGGTGTAGAACACATAACTTTAAAATAAATACACATAAGTAAATAAATTTAACCTACATATATATAAAAAGAGAATTGATTGGTGAAACAGATAGAAGAAACTAAAACTGTTATTAAAGCTTAGGAGTCACGTCTCAAATTTTTATTCACTTTCTTCAATTTCCTACACCAATTAAAATAAAATAATGTATTGTATAAAAAGCTTGTACTCAAAAAGTGTTTTTTTGATCGCTGTTATATAGTTTTTTAGTCTATTCAACATCCTAGTCATTTTTACTCCTAATTACCTGAGAGCAACCAAATTTCTGTGAATGTTAAGGTTGTATAAGCATCAGGTGCTCAATAATTATGTCTAAATAAATAGTTTTACACATAAACAACAAACTAGAGGAGAAAGTTGTCAAAATAATGTCGTGTCATTGGATTTATGCATTTGTACAAAATTTCTCTAGTTAGTGTAAAAGTGCGTGAAATATAAGTTGTAAGATTTGACTAACAAACAAACAAACAGCAAACTGCAATGAGAAACTTTCGTGCTCCACTTTCTTCAGATAACCTTTCTTAAGAGTCTTCATCCCGGCGAAATTAAAATACCGCTAATTTTACAATGATATCTTCAAATAGATAAAAGATAATTGAAATATGGAACAAGAGCGCCCTAGACAATATTATTTTGCGTGAGGTAGCGTTATCACAAGTCACCTAGCGACTTTCAGTTTTCAGCTGTTTAGAAACGCGAAAATAAATGCCGATTTTCAAAATGACTCGAAATCGAAAGCAGATAAGTGAGTCGTGATAACGGTTTCTCATGTAAAATGATATTGTCTAGGGCGCTCTTGTTCCACATTTCTATTATCTTTTATCTATTTGAAGATATCGCATAATTACTGTAAAATTAGAGGTATTTTAATTTCGCCGGGATGAAGACTCTTAACTTTACATACAACTTTTCTGTTTTGATACCGTCCTCAGCTGTAACTACTTCGCTCCCTCCTTTTCTTTGCTGTCATTACACACTCCAAAAAAATATCTAAAATTGTCGACTATTTCTAACATTTGTATTTCTGCCTCAATATTTCTAACATCTTGGTTTCCCGTTCGACTCATCTAATTTTCTCCCTTCTTCTCAATACACTCATTTCAAAGGCTTTTAATCTTTCTCGACGCTTTTGCAATGTCCATGTTTCTGCACTGTATAGTAAAATACTCCACATGAAACATTTTGTGTGTCTTTTTCTTAACTTTGTTCAAGGACCCACAAAATAGAAGTTTCTTCCTCCTATCTGATTCTTTCACCATTTCTATTCTTGCTTTTAGTCCACGTTCGCACTTCATGTCAGCATTAACATTACTACCCAGGTATCGAAAAACTAGTCACCTGTTCTCTCCCTCCTACTTCTATATTTGACACCCACTTCTTAGTTGTAACCACCATGCTTTTTTATCTATGTCATTTATTTTTATCCCATTTTCTTCAAGTTCCCTAAAATCTTATTGACTATTTTCAGACTCTGTAACAAGTACCATATCATCTGCAAATCCTATACACCGAATCATTTAGCTCCCTATCGAAATACTATCTTAATTATGTAGGTTCTCCTTTACTGTCCTCCTACATAGATAAATGTTAAATAACGTCGGCGAATGAAGATCCCTGTCGAACCTCTTCCAACTGAACCCCCTGTCATTTCCTCCTCTTTTTGCTGCATTTGATGTGAGACTATAGATTTGACATCTCTCTGAGTTTGATTTCTTAGCCAACAGTATCATGATAGTCTCCAGAAAATCTTTTGGTCACTCTCCTGTTTCCTATATTTCATTGCAGAGGTGCAACAATTCTTTCTTGCCTTTGTCCCGTTCACTACCTATCCACTCTTATTTTCAAGTGCCATAGCAATATATCCTTGTATTCTTCTAAGTTCCATAGATATCTACTCTTTGTATATTTCCTAACTCTTTCTAATTCTTCTATGTCCTCACATTTCCTTTTGTAAAACTCATTCCTTGCTCTGTCTGTTTCTCTTCTTAATTCGTTGTTTAACTTCCACTACATCTCTGCCATTTTCTATTAGTAACCTATTTCCACGCCTTCCTTTCTCTCATATGCTGCAAATCTCTTCTGCAGCCCATGGTTTCTTATTCATTTTGTGTTCGCGCTACTACTTCTTCTGCAGCCTGTTCTATGCAAAATTTAAAATGCTCCCAATGTCTTATTATCTACAAATATTCTTTTCTCGTTCGCGTACTTTCCTTAGAATTTTTGTACAAAGATATTTCTTCATTTTTCCATTTTTCAGTATTAATACCTACTTTTCGTCTGGCTACGCTTCAGCTGAATATTCACTTCGGCCAGCATAAGATTATGACCAGAGAAAATGTTGGCCTGGGAAGGCTCTTTGCATTTTTTTGAAGCTATTTCGATACTTGTCCTGAATAATAATATAGTCTATTTGATATCTGCTACCTCTATTCAGGATTTGTATGTACACCTTGTCTCAAAAAGGTTGAGCGCATTCTTTATTGGTGTTTTGAGGCAAAAATTTTCTAAGTCCAGCTTCGGGTATCTTCGGGAAAAAGTAAGCCAGGTTCGAACCTCCAAGCCAGCCTTTGCAATCGGGAAAAAGTTTGCATATTTGTTTTTCTTCTTTTAAATATAATAAGACTTGTTACCAAGTGTTTAAAAAAGCAACATTGATTGAAATACTTAATGATACAATATTTCGAAACTTTTTTTTTTTTTTTTAATGTCAGCACATGCTTGTTTGTCATTTAGCTCTCCATACGTAATGGAACATTTAAATACGTGAAAGAATCTTTCCATATGTAAAAGAATGCTCAAAGTTAAGAAATAGAACATAATTATCGCCCGAGTACTAAAATAAAAGTCAAAGTAGAACAGAAACAGCGTTTGTAATGGATATGAATGTCATAATTATCTTGAGATCCGTTATACATCGCTAGAAGCATAGTTCTAGAAGTCTTTGTGTTAGCTCATTGGTAAGCTGTCGGATTTCAAATCTTAAGGTTGAGAGTTCGAATCCCGTCTAGGTTAGTCCTTTTTTTAAAATTATATTTTCCGCAATGCATGAAAAATTATATAAAATAATTACATTAGAATACATAAGTTGTGTATATATAACATAATCATTGCAGAACATAGTAATTATTATGTTTAAAATATAACATCTGAGATAATTTTCACAGTAGGTCGGTATTATATATGAGGATATAAATACAACTTAAGAAACTCGTTCAATAGCAATAAATAAGTTATGTAGTGTATTTATTTGCATCTATTTGTCATACAGATGTAACTTCTCATTATTCTCATTACAGCATGTCATTTACATTCGTGAAATATAATATATTCCTACGGATATAGAAAGTGTATAAACAGAGTATCCAAAGTCGTATCCTGCTTCAAGACACATAACTTTTCCGGATCCCCTTAACGTCACGGGAAGAAACACAAACTCTCTTTAGAACGGAATGTCGTTACTTAGAATCTCATTCGAATACGTTGAATATGCTTTTGTATATTCATCTCTCTCTCTCTCTCTCTCTCTCTCTCTCTCTCTCTTCGCTTTGTTTATGTGTGTGTGTGTGTGTGTGTGTTGCGGAATATCCCAAGTTGAATACAACATTTGCCAAGTATATGAGCATCATTGTCATCGAATACCAGAAATTGAAAATCGTGTTTCTTCAGGTTGGGTTTGCGTGTTCATGTTAGCTCACTGGTAGAGTACGGACTTGCCAATAAAGAGGTCTTGAGTTCAAAGCCTACAGCTAATTATCATTCTTTTGTTAGTAGGATTGCACAGAAATCGGATACAAGGAGTGGTTTACTTCTAAAAATATTTTCAGAAGCGTTTAGGTAGCCCTGAAAAGGGCTGTTTTCGGGAGTTAAGGCGGGGACATTAATATTGTGTCCAAGACCCTTCTGAATTTATTACACGCTCCATTCTTAAAACTGGAAAAAGGGGCCGTTGTCATAGAAACCACTGTTGCCATAACAACGAATCCTGTCACCGCTCGTCAATCTAAAACTGATTGAAAAAAAAAAATCTGCAACAAAAGTGATGCACAGAATAAGTCGTGAGTGGGAACCCTTCACCCCTGGTAGGGATGTTCATGAAGCTATCAGCTTATGCCTAATTATATTGGAATATAATTTCCATTTCTTAATTTCGAAACATACTAGGTTCGATCGAAACGAGAAAACTTTTTATCGGACTTCTAAAGAAAATAAAATAAAATAAATAAATACATGACCGTGTTTATTACATATAGAATTCCCAGTCACGACCCCCTTTTCAGTTTTATTAAAAAGAAATTAGAAGGAGGAGAAGAAGATGAAGAAAAGAAAAAGAAGATAGAAGAGGAAAGATGTAAAGTAAGAAGGTGATAAAGGGGAAGCTGTTACTAAATATTTTGAGGAATATGGTAAAGGAAAGTGAATAATTATCTAATTGTGATCATTTCCAATAGCTATTGGGTAAATGTCTGGTATTAGGGTGATCAAAGATAGACACATGTTAACCCATACATCCCCGATCTAGATCCATTTGACCCCAACTACCGAATTATCCCAATCTAGCTCGGAGATAGATGAGAAAGTTTAATTTTACCGTTTATTCAATATTTCCAGAAGGTTTAGACTAATATTCAATATTTGAAAAATGAACGACGAAGTTGATGGCATGTTAGAAACGACCACAGGAAAAAAAAATCAGAGTATCACATATGTGTCGAAGATTTTGACTTTCACAGTTCTCTCATGATGATCATTCGTTCAGGCTACTTCAGTCCTTTTTACTTCCTTCATAGAGCCAACTTAAGTTAGTATTAACATTCAATGAGTTCAATTGATAACTACCAATAATTATAATAAATTACACATGTATGACAAGATAATGGATGCACTTAATACTAAACCTACATTTCACTCACACACACATTCATACAGGACAATGTATACTTCGGGTTGTATTTAGTTAAATTAAACTAACCTAACTATATTGCTATAGACATTTATTACATTTCAATAGAAGAAGATTTAGTTTGACATAACAAAAAAAAATTAATACATGAAAAGAATGTTTCATAAACATGCACAGAAATTCGCTACTTGCAACAAGATCAAATAACACATTTCCCTTTTATATATATATATATTAAAAGTTGAATTACATGAAAAAGAATTAAACCAAAGACGAAACAAGAAAAAAGAAGAAAAAAAACTTCAAGGGTCAAGATATATTTAAAATTCAATGCAATGAATACATATCGTTGCAGGCAAAAGAGAAAAAATAATTGGTTAATCATTCAAAAAAAAACACTTTAGTAATATTTTATTGAGTCTTTGTCTCAATAGGAGACATATCGACAGTTTTATGAGTCTTTGTTTTTACGTCGATAATAGCTTCTTTTTCCAACTCTCTTTCTACGCACTGTGGTTTGTGTCCATGAGAGTATTCAATTGGTTTTGTTTTAACTATAGACAACTAACTGCTTCATATCACATATATGTTTATATTTTTCACTTTGTCACTCGACGCACTTGATCTAAAATTTCAAAGTTTGTTAATATTAAAGAAAAATTATCAAATCCAGTCACAGATATTGGGAACATATTTCCATGTTCCGGTATTCACATTAACTTATTAAACAGCTTTCAGTTCGTTGAATTTAAGATCACTAATTTTTTCCTAGTATAGATCTTGTAGTCAAAAGATTCTAAATATTGAATAGTTTGGTTTCCGATCGCAGGGGAAGGATTTGTTTCATGTTTACTGATGGAAAAAGTCGTTGGAGGGGCGCACTGTTTCGTAGGTTGCTAATTTCACTCGCAAAGTAAATTTGGGTAAGGATTAGGGTTATTCTTATTTATCTTACGACCCGCTACTTGTTTTATTCACATGCAGTAGTTAACATTATATTCCACTTTAATAGTTACAAAAATTAATAACAACTCAACAAAAAGTAATTTATGACAATTTACGCGGGAATACTATATATCACAAATAGTTAATTAATACCGAGTGTCAAAAATCTATGGCAACCTAACAAGACCAGGGTAAATATCGAGCCCATTACATACATACTCGCATATATATATATGTATTCATATTAATCAATACAATAAATTTCACTTTAATATCTATCTTAATATTTCGTCGACGTTTAAATTCTACATAACCATTCATATTCGACAAGTATTCATATTTTATAAATATTTATATTTATTTGGCTCAAAGACAAAACAAAAACCCTGACTATCAAAATTCACCTTTTTTCCTTCATAAGGTTGCAACATTGTATTTCATATGAATAAACCCGATAATCAATAATCATTTTCAATTTACTAAAGATCCGCGTATATATACAAAAAAAAATAGCTGGTGTTATTTAATGAGTTGATATAAGAGGTGGAAAATGCAACAAATAGAGCAGGCACGTAACTCTTAAAACTATGTAAGTACATATATATATGTATATAAAAAAAAATCAATGTTATTCGAAACTAGTGGGCCCAAACTATTAATACATACACACTATATGACCAATCAATAGAATTAAAAACCAGAAATCAGTAATCAATTGATATAAGTTGTATGATCAATGAATAACGAAGGTTTCTAGGAATCTGAAAGCATAGTGTACCTTCCCGTCAATTTCTCCCGTGGTGGATTGAATATCGCGAAAATGGTCCTGAGTTGTGCTGCAATACCTCCACGAATTGCATCCCTCGATGTCTCAGTTAGTACATACGATCGAAATAAGTTATATAAATATTGTATGTTTTCATGAGTTTCAGAAACCGGGGGGGGGAAGGTTGAAAAATTTGAAAAAAAAAATCTCTAAGTAATGAAGACAGAGAGAGAGATAGAAAAGAAAGAAGACGAAGAATAGGGGCGCCAAAGACTTAAGTGAGAAATAACTAACGCTACAAAGACAGAAGTCGAATTTCACTCTCAACAAATCCTTAGCCAAAATATTATTAAAATGCCAAAAGGGTGGTCTACTCAAATACGTAGACTCAAGGAGCGCCCTGCTGCCAAGGAGCAAGTCTGTGTCTTGTAAATAATAACTTCACAAGTTATTGCTTGTAAAATTATTATCTAGTAACCGTATCCGGCCCAAACCAACAGGGTCCCGAAAATCGTCCGGAAGGTTGGAGTAGGCGTTAATTTAGGATTTCAAAGAAAAAAAAATCATCCGACCACTTGGAAACTAGAAGATTCCAGAATAGTAATGAAATTAGAGTAATAGCTAAGATATCCCTAATTAGTGATTTGCCAAAATTAAAAAAAAAATTAAATAAACTGAATTTTGGATCGGTGATTTCAATAACCAAAACATCACCGATAGCTACCCTGCGCAGACACGCCACAGTCTGGGATGTCGTTAATTTCCCTCATCTAATTAAACTAAGGAAAGAAACGAAAATACTTAAGGGGACTAGGGGTCGACATCCGGGTACGCTAACATAAATATTAATTTAGTAGCAGTTAATTTAATCGGATAGTCCGAACTGAGTTATATGAACACTGCACCATAAATAAATAAGGTAAGCAACAAAAAAAAATCTCGGAGAGGCTATGAATGTTAAAGGTACAAATGACCGAAACCTGTACTTTTCGATGATCACAGGATATAGCAGTCGGTTTTCTTAATTATCATTTCTGTCATCCTTTAGAAGTAATTCCCACATGATGCTACCCTATCTGATGAAAGGCTTAAGATCTGGGGCTGTTATTATGAGGTACATAAATGCAAAGTAACACACAATTCCCAACTATAATTTACATTCAAGTAGCAAACTCGGTTGGATGAATGCACTGGTGTGGAAGTCAAAACGCGAGAGATTTTTTTTTTTCGTAAACATATTCATATTTTCACTATATAAAATTCACTAGGCCTATCCATTTAAATATAGGGGTCGTCATCTCGTTCATATTATATATCATATTATTAACATATCATTACATTCATTCATTATCTACTAATTTTCGCACGAAGTAATATTTTATAAACACCCTATTTCGTACATTTTACACGCAGGCCATACACATATCTACATTACGCAGTAATAAATATATATATATATATAACTATCACAATCTATCACGCTCAAACCACCACACGATCACATTCATCGAACCACGTACTCTTTATTTCGAAGCACCCAAATTGTATTTACCTTGCAGGTTTAAAAAAAAAATCATACATGTATTTACGGAAAGTTAAATTGTCAATGATTAATCTATTTCTGATTTGTTGATAAAACTGAAGCAACAATGGAATTTTCTACAGCCACGGGAAAAAAGAATTTAATACTACATTTTTAAACAAACAGTAACAGCATATGGGCTTTACTTCTATTAAGAAAATAGGTGTTCTTTATTTCAGCGGATTATTCATTAACTACTGGACCTAGCAAGCTGAAATTTTCAGCACAGTAAGATCTCATGCTATTTTATACGAAGGTATACTCATCCGAACCGAAAACCATGTCCACGGGAAGTAATTTGAGAATAACTGTCCAAAATCAAACAATCTAAATCACTAAGTCATGCGATGTCGTACTGTCAACAAACAATTGACTACCGAAAACTGACGCTATGGCGCTGTAGCAGGGCCGCAACTAGGGGGGGGCAGAGGGGGCACGTGCCCCGGGCGCGTGGTTGGAGGGGGCGCCAGAAAGAAGATAGTATATCAATTGTTTTAAAAATCGCACCCTTTCCCTTGAGGAACTCTTTCTAGAGGTTAAAGGAAATCAAAAGTTTACTTGGCCTTTTCCATGAGACCTCTTTTAGAGAGAGAGAGAGAGAGAGAGAGAGAGAGTCTCATCTAAATAGGTGTAATGTCATACATTAAAAACCTAATATTGCATGCATTTGTTCCCTTGGGTGACCACAGAGAATCCGCCCCCCCTTTCCTTTTCCTACCACAAGGAGCTGTTTGTCTGTATAATTCCATTGAGTTGAGTTGATTTTGAGTTTAACGTCCCTTTCAGCAGCAAGGCTATATGAGACGTGGATAGGGATGCGCACAAGATAAGATTTGAGGCTGTCTCGTCTCGAAAATGTGCTGTAAAAGTGATGTCTCGACTCGAAAAATGTATACTTTTCTATTGGAAGAGCTGTGTCTCGACTCGAAATTTGTCAGGAAAATTCTGTCTCGACTCGTCTCGTGCGCATCCCTAGACGTGGACCTACTGATTAACGTGGAATCCGAACCACATGAGCTCCCGCCAGGAATCGAACCCGGGTCTCCCACGCCAAAGGCGCGTACGCTAACCGCTTAGCCACGAAGAAGCTCTATAATTCCATTGAGAACAGCTCTGAAGTTTAAAACGCTGTTATCAATAGGGGCGGGGGCGAAAAGTTACCGATTTTTGTTGCTTGCTGGTGGTTGAAGAGTTTTGCTCAGACGCGCCCCCTGTAATGTTACGCAATTGCTGTAATGTTTTTAAACTAGAGGGCAGTTTTGTGGCGGAAAAGATAAGTTACACGCCTCGGTGTATTTAATTGTTTCTTGTACGCCTACTAAGGGATTTTGCGAGTGAAGGCTGTATAAAGTTTTATCTATTAGTTTTGCTTGAGAGCTTTTCGAGGCATTTTGAATTGTTATCTATCAGTCCAACTTATGCTTTATTGTTAATTTCAATCATTGTTTTACATTAATCGTGTATAATGTATAATATTTACTATACATTAAATAATCTAAATATCTTGATCTATTTATTAATATTTTATGAAGCAATTTCTTTCATATTTAATGAACTTTCTAGTTAATACACTGTAAAGAGATATGCTTTGCTCGAATCAGTTTTTTCTATCACTTGTGTGCACCTTAGAGATGCATATATTCAGAAAGAGAAAGTATACAGAAAGGTGCACAAAAAGTACAGAAAGTGCTCAAGTTCGAGAGGTACACATAACAATATAGTGTGGAGTTCTTGTGTGCTTCATTGTTGATGGAAAGTTTTCTTCTTTTCTTCTTTTCTCCACATCAAAGGATTACACCGAAAACTTTACAGAAATAAAAATAAGCTTTTCATTGTTGCATTGTTATGTTCTCAATGATTTTGCATTGTAAATATTTTTTAAAAAAATATTAATATAGTATATGTTAAACGCAGTTAAATAGAATTTCCAAGAATTATGCTATGTATTTTAAATTATGCTTTATTTTCTAAAATTATGCTTTATTATTCTTTAAAATTAGTTTCTTCTCGACCCTTAGACAACCACACCCATGTTCAAGGTACCAACCATATGTCTAAATTGCTATTATGCTTTTTATGCTTTTGGGTTGCTCTATTTATAATATACCAGATATTTTCAAGTTTATTTTGTATTGTTTTTATATTTTTAAATGAAAGCTTATGTACAAAATTATTTTTGGGTTTATTAGAACTAAATGTTATTTCAATTATAACTTTATGATGTACTAGATATTTTCTAGTTTATTTTGTATTAGTTTCTTATTTTAATATGAAAGCGTATGTTCATAATTATTCTTCGGGTTATTAAAACTAAATGTGTTATTTCAATTAATAACTGTATAATGTGGCAAATATTTTCTAGTTCATTTTGTTTTGATTTCTTCATACAACATTAAAACAAAATGTATGTACAAAATTATTCTTAAAACTTGTGAGCACATAACGAATGTAATATATTTTTGTGGTTAAAGTAAGTTTGATTAAAGTATTTAAAAATCGATATAACTGGTTTCATTAAGAATGTTATTTACATGTAATCCATAAGTAAGTGATACTTTTCGACTAAACCTGGGGGGAGGGGGGCGCCGAATTGTGTGTTTGCCCCGGGTGACAGAAACCCTAGTTGCGGGCCTGCGCTGTAGTGGAGGCATAATTTACCGTGTACTGAAATGTATACTTGTACTCATTAATCAGAAATTTAATATTTACTCTGGTTTATTTATGTTAGAAAAATGGTACTAAATTAAAGCATATTTATACACTGTCCAAATCGAAAATTCACACACTCACACAAAACTACTAACTACATACACCACTGTTAGTACTATACATAAAGACAACTAACTAAACTAAACATGCACCATTTAGTTACATGCATGTTGACGAAAATAACCTAACACATTAAATTTAAAATACATTACTCCCTCGTCGATATATACATAGTCGGCTCTATTTAATTTAAAGGGGGTAAAATGAGAAAGGTAAACACTAGGTCTAATTGACCTGACCAATTGTTTACATAATGATTGCCAAAAATTGATGCCCTGGGGGAACCTTAACGAGGTTTATGGAGGGACCCTTCCCCTGAAAGGGGAAAAGGCCCTAAAACGAACAATAACTAACCCATTCCCCCGCTAGAACTGGTTCAATTTGGAAAAGGGGATAGGAGCCCTTTTAAGCTAACTTAAGCTGCCATTATTATTATTCACTTTACAACCATCAAACCTACGTACATGCGATTACTGAATAAATAATAGAAAGTCACATTTACTTAATACACGAACAACATGCACCAAACAGGTCGTAATTTCCCTAATCCCTACTTGAGTTTGAAATAAAAAAAATAAAGTCACTCTTTCACTGTTGTCTATTCTCGATAGGCAGCAAACATGGCTTCCTAGTAAACAGAACTGGAATTTGTTATTTCACTGAATTGCAGCTTCTTTACCAAAATTTGCGGATTTTTCGGGCTCCTATTCCGTTGTAAATCTTTAACTATTGAATTACATTATATGTTACCTTAGTTGTCCTTGGAAATTGGAATTCTTCCCGAAAAATATGTAGCACAAAATTCACAAGCTGCTCCTTGCAAGGTGTCTTCGATTGTTCTGATAACATTGCGCCGAAAAAGCCAGAGGTAGGAGAATTCCTCCAATCAGAACGAAAACTTTAGCCGCGGAAATTACAAAGCAAATAGAAATTTGGCAAATCCAGATATAACCGGATCTGAAAGTGACTATGGACTAGTGAGAGGGGGTGAGGGAAAGATTAGGTACCTGGCTAAATTCTACATTGGTCTGAAATTAAGGAAATTTATATCCAATAACGGAACTATGTTTCGGTATGACGTCAGAATGGTAAACCTTGTAACTATTCAAGTTATATATCCGTAAATGGGATTTACACTTAATCAAAATATAAATAAATATATTATACAGTGGGAATATGGTTACTAACGAAACCTTTGGGTTCATTATATTTAATTCGAAGTAAAGAGAGTAAATAAATTGTGTAACTAAACCGAAATTGAATAAAAAAAATTACTAGGTACAGGATGCGTAAAAAAAATTGCCATTACTTTCAACTGTAATGGTACATTACAGTTTTCCCCGGCCCATTAACAAAATTTTGTTAGAATAACAAAATTTTGCTAATTGGGAATACTAACTAATGATGCTTGTTAAGTTAACACACTCATTCATCCCATTCAAACGTTACCAGTCACTCTAGGACAGTGTATTATATCTACTTGGGGTATTGCGCAAGTAATTCACTACGTTTATCTTCTGTACAATTGAAAATCTTTAAATTTCGAAAATTGTGAGTTCCGATACTTTCACCTTTGAGATTATACAAAACAGCGCAGTTTTTTAATAATTTTTTCACGATAAACGGGCCAGTGAAAATTTTCATCCATTTGGCGGATTCCTGCTTTATTATTGACGATAAGTTGTGTAATTTCAGCATTACTAGTTGACCTTCCTCCAGAGTAACAGAATGTGTTGACCGTTTACTAGAATTTCGTGAATTTATATCTATCTCCGTAAATTTAAACCTATTTTCAACGGAATCTAATTGTTTTGGCCATGGGAACACCTTCCGGTAGTTGCCAACAGCAGAGTAACTCAGAAAACGTTCCGCCGGCGTGCAACCAATACTTGAGCAATAAGAATTATTAAGAAGGTCCTGTATTTTTACAAGATATCTATACCAGGTGGTTTGATCTTCATTACACCATAACCGAACTAACCTATTGAGCTCTTTATGGCTGCGCTCTGTTATGCTGTTACCCTGAGGAGAATAGCTAGCTGTTTTCTTGTGTTTAATTTTATACTTAGCACAGAAATCCTGCCACAGTTTGGACTGGAACTGTGGGCCCCTGTCACTTAAGAATTCTTGAGGATATGGTAAAAGGTGAAAATATCTTCTCTCTAGTACCGTTATTATTTCTTTGGTATGAGCTTTTCTGAGCGGAAGAAAAGTAACAAAACGAGAGTAAATATCTATTAATGATAAAATATAATAGTATCCCTGGCTAGGTGGTAATTTCCCAATAAGGTCCACCCCCAGAGTCTCATGGGGTACATTTGCTCTTATGTGATATTCTTGCTGAGCTATGGTTCGGTTTGCGAACTTTGTTTCCGCACATTGGATACAGTTTCGGATGAAATTTTTTATGGTAGCTTTTTGATTTTTCCAATAAAAGATTGCGCGACAAAAGCGATAACATTTTTGAACTCCAAAATGACCTGTGGAGTGAACAATACTGATAATTTGGTGAATACAAGCCTGAGGTATTACTAAAAGCCATTTTTGAACTCGCAACGGTTTTATGTACATTAACCCACAATGCATTGCGATTCTATTCTGATTACCACTATTTTCAAATTGCCTTAAGAACGTTTGACATAATTCATCAGTTTCTTGATTTTTCTTGATATGATTTAAATCAATGTCAGCATATTGTGTTTTCGTTAGGAAATGCACATAATGGGTTTCGGGTTCAAGCAATACCTCAGGCGGGTACCTACTAAGTGTATCGGCGATAATGTTCTCGCGGCCTGGACAGTGCTGAAATGTTAAATCAAATTTCTGTAATTTAAGTAGGATCCTGGTGGTTCTTGGTTCAAGGTTCTTCTGAGTGAAAGCATGAGTAACTGCTGCATTGTCGGTATGAACATGCGTGATACGACCCATAATATGTTGTTCAAAGTGCTCACATAGGAACAGAACGGACAGTAGTTCCAACTGAGAGATCGACAGAGACAATTCGTAAGGCTTTACCCGTCGACTAGCATATCCGATGACATTAGTCCGCAGTTTCCCGTCTATCACTGCCATTTAATATTGTTCTAGGCTCACCGTTACCACGCACTTGCGAAGGGACTGAATTCTGGGGTCGATTTACATTATTGTTACTATTATTCTGACTATTACCGTTCTCCCTTCTTCCGTACGTCCTGTTAAAATTCCTCCTGGTGTTATCGCCCCTGTCCGGGTTCGATTCCATGTTGGTACGGTCATAGGGACGATAACTCCGGCGATTGTTGAACATGGGCCGATTCCTAAATAGTCGCCGGCCATTATTGTTGTTTTCTGAGCCATACCCACTAGGATAACGAGATCCAGCTTGGGTATAACTCAGGAAATCTGTCTGGCAACTTGCCGTTACCTTCGTCTTCGTCGGTTTTAGAATTTTTGCCTGTCGGGCGAAGTATCGTTTTGGTGGACCACCAACTTCCTTGCCGCACAAGGCAGCTAAACGTGAGGTGACTTCTCGCACCGTTTGGCACAAGTGGGACGCTATGGCCCGGGACTCATCGGGTGGAAGAGCGTTAACTATAATATCTACAAGTTCAGCCTGAGAGGGATGTTCAGCTATCTGATAATATAGTTCGATAATTTTCCAAGCATAGTCCAAGAGGGACCCATACTTGGAGCGATCATACCGGAGTGATTGTAAGTTTCTCTTTTGGAGCCGTTCGATGTGCTCATTACAATATTCTTCTTTGAAAAGAATCAAAAAATCACTAAACGTCCGGATTTGGTATTTAACCGAAGCAAACCATGCGCCCGAAGCGGCGATCAAACATTTTTCAACTATCTGCAGGCGTTCCCCATCAGTAAGTTTATACATGTCTAAATATTGCTGCAGTCTCCGCAGGAAAACTCGAGGTAACCCGTTAGTAATGTTCCCATCGAAAGTGGGAAAACGTTCAATATCCCGGAGGGAAACTTTAGAGCTCATACTATACGGGGCAGGAAAGGAATCCAGTGGAATCAACGCGTTATCCTGAGCAGTTGGGGTTGTCACCGGATTTGCCACCGACGGAGTGGTCACTGAACTGAACGCTCCCATATGACCAAGAGAGGTTTTGTAATTTGTGTTGACCATGTAAGGTTCAAACTTAGGACCCACCACGGTAGTAACCGACGGTCCGGCACATCTCCTTTCCCCTCCTGGCAGCACGCTGTACGATTGTACCATTCCAAAGGTAGAGTGAGCATTTACGCTAGTGACTGTTGTAGTCACAACACTCGACTGCATCGGTACATCAAAATTACTCAACCATGATTTCGAGGTTGGCTGATGCGGGGGGCAATACATTGCTGTGTCCCGTGCATCGGGCAACACTTGACTCTTACCCGGGAGGACGTTACTTGTTTCTGGGAGAATTTTCCCTGGAGAATCGCCATCAGGAAAAGGATAGGAGATATCAGACTTGGCGATTTGCAATTTAGTAATATTCCCCTTAATACTGTCTACTTCGGTTTGAATTCGACTAATTCTTTGGTCAACCGACTCTAGTTTAGTTTCTATTGATAGGTCGGATATTACAACATTCAATCTACTTATTTCAGCCTGCTGCTGTTCAACTTTTTGTTCGATGTCACCAAATCTTTTGTTTGTACTCTCAAACCTTATATCTATTTCGTTGAATTTTTTATTTGTTTCGTCTCTGAGCTGCTCGGTAGACTGTTGGGCCCGGTATCTAACCTGCTCTAGTTCCGTAGACGTTTGCTCTTTCAATTTGCTCATCGAAGAAGCAAAGTCTAAACAAATCTGGTCAAATTTATTGTTTAATATCTCGAATCGAGCGTCGGTCTCTCGTTTCGAGGTATCAAACTTCTCATTTATTTCACGTCTCATTTCTGCATTCTCACGCCTCATTTCTGTATTATTTTGTTCCATGTTAGTGAATCTTTCGTTCATATTAGAAAATTTTTCATGCATCATTTCCATCATCTGGCGAATTAATGCAGACGTGTCAGACCCTCCAGATGACATTCCTTCCTTCGGGTTTGCCGTCTGATCCCGAGAATCACTTTGATTTTCACTCTTTTCCTCATCGTCGAGGTCAGATATCTCCGCTGGAGATATTTGGCCTCGGTCCTTTTCACACTCCTCACAATATTTCATTATTTCGCCGGTTTGAACTTTTTCTGCATTTTCAGCAGTATCGTCCAAATTGGAGCAAGCAAAGTGGATCCATTTTAGTCCACAACCGGTACATCTTATAGGTCTCCGCGGGGCGCGAGATCTTTTCTCTTTTTCGTTTAATGTGCATTGAGTGCACGTGACATCACACTCGTCCTGTGACACAACAACCTTTTTTGTTGCCATAGTTTTGAGACACTTTACACTTTACAAAAGACAAGATATATATCAGAAATACACATATACTATAAAATACTTATTCGCTATCCAGACAAGTATTATTCATAAATTAAAGGACTCCCATTCTCTTTCCTTCCTTGAAACCCTTCTAGCGTTTAGTTCTATTTTAGAAAAATTTTGACACTCCTTCTCTTTTTCCCCCTTAGAAAAGGAAACAAAAATGACAAAGTAGCCAACGACTCTACTTGTTTCACTTGACTATAAAATTTCTCGTATTAATTTCAATGTTGTAATCAATTCAACATGCCTTCAACCTCACTCTTTGACATTCTTAAAAAAAATTTCAAATCTATCGGTCGCCATTTAAACGGAGATCCGTTGCCATGGAAACAAACGTTGCCATGACAAACATTCTTGTCGCGGTTCACCAATTCAAGCTGATTGGCATGATAACTGGTATTATTCAATAAGCATTTTCAGATCCGTTACCACAGTAAACATGGTTACCATGGCAACAATCTTGTCACGTGTCGCCATTCTAAAACTGGAAAAAGGGGCCGTTGTCATAGAAACCACTGTTGCCATAACAACGAATCCTGTCACCGCTCGTCAATCTAAAACTGATTGAAAAAAAAAATCTGCAACAAAAGTGATGCACAGAATAAGTCGTGAGTGGGAACCCTTCACCCCTGGTAGGGATGTTCATGAAGCTATCAGCTTATGCCTAATTATATTGGAATATAATTTCCATTTCTTAATTTCGAAACATACTAGGTTCGATCGAAACGAGAAAACTTTTTATCGGACTTCTAAAGAAAATAAAATAAAATAAATAAATACATGACCGTGTTTATTACATATAGAATTCCCAGTCACGACCCCCTTTTCAGTTTTATTAAAAAGAAATTAGAAGGAGGAGAAGAAGATGAAGAAAAGAAAAAGAAGATAGAAGAGGAAAGATGTAAAGTAAGAAGGTGATAAAGGGGAAGCTGTTACTAAATATTTTGAGGAATATGGTAAAGGAAAGTGAATAATTATCTAATTGTGATCATTTCCAATAGCTATTGGGTAAATGTCTGGTATTAGGGTGATCAAAGATAGACACATGTTAACCCATACATCCCCGATCTAGATCCATTTGACCCCAACTACCGAATTATCCCAATCTAGCTCGGAGATAGATGAGAAAGTTTAATTTTACCGTTTATTCAATATTTCCAGAAGGTTTAGACTAATATTCAATATTTGAAAAATGAACGACGAAGTTGATGGCATGTTAGAAACGACCACAGGAAAAAAAAATCAGAGTATCACATATGTGTCGAAGATTTTGACTTTCACAGTTCTCTCATGATGATCATTCGTTCAGGCTACTTCAGTCCTTTTTACTTCCTTCATAGAGCCAACTTAAGTTAGTATTAACATTCAATGAGTTCAATTGATAACTACCAATAATTATAATAAATTACACATGTATGACAAGATAATGGATGCACTTAATACTAAACCTACATTTCACTCACACACACATTCATACAGGACAATGTATACTTCGGGTTGTATTTAGTTAAATTAAACTAACCTAACTATATTGCTATAGACATTTATTACATTTCAATAGAAGAAGATTTAGTTTGACATAACAAAAAAAATTTAATACATGAAAAGAATGTTTCATAAACATGCACAGAAATTCGCTACTTGCAACAAGATCAAATAACACATTTCCCTTTTATATATATATATTAAAAGTTGAATTACATGAAAAAGAATTAAACCAAAGACGAAACAAGAAAAAAGAAGAAAAAAAAACTTCAAGGGTCAAGATATATTTAAAATTCAATGCAATGAATACATATCGTTGCAGGCAAAAGAGAAAAAATAATTGGTTAATCATTCAAAAAAAAAACACTTTAGTAATATTTTATTGAGTCTTTGTCTCAATAGGAGACATATCGACAGTTTTATGAGTCTTTGTTTTTACGTCGATAATAGCTTCTTTTTCCAACTCTCTTTCTACGCACTGTGGTTTGTGTCCATGAGAGTATTCAATTGGTTTTGTTTTAACTATAGACAACTAACTGCTTCATATCACATATATGTTTATATTTTTCACTTTGTCACTCGACGCACTTGATCTAAAATTTCAAAGTTTGTTAATATTAAAGAAAAATTATCAAATCCAGTCACAGATATTGGGAACATATTTCCATGTTCCGGTATTCACATTAACTTATTAAACAGCTTTCAGTTCGTTGAATTTAAGATCACTAATTTTTTCCTAGTATAGATCTTGTAGTCAAAAGATTCTAAATATTGAATAGTTTGGTTTCCGATCGCAGGGGAAGGATTTGTTTCATGTTTACTGATGGAAAAAGTCGTTGGAGGGGCGCACTGTTTCGTAGGTTGCTAATTTCACTCGCAAAGTAAATTTGGGTAAGGATTAGGGTTATTCTTATTTATCTTACGACCCGCTACTTGTTTTATTCACATGCAGTAGTTAACATTATATTCCACTTTAATAGTTACAAAAATTAATAACAACTCAACAAAAAGTAATTTATGACAATTTACGCGGGAATACTATATATCACAAATAGTTAATTAATACCGAGTGTCAAAAATCTATGGCAACCTAACAAGACCAGGGTAAATATCGAGCCCATTACATACATACTCGCATATATATATATGTATTCATATTAATCAATACAATAAATTTCACTTTAATATCTATCTTAATATCTATCTTTCGTCGACGTTTAAATTCTACATAACCATTCATATTCGACAAGTATTCATATTTTATAAATATTTATATTTATTTGGCTCAAAGACAAAACAAAAACCCTGACTATCAAAATTCACCTTTTTTCCTTCATAAGGTTGCAACATTGTATTTCATATGAATAAACCCGATAATCAATAATCATTTTCAATTTACTAAAGATCCGCGTATATATACAAAAAAAATAGCTGGTGTTATTTAATGAGTTGATATAAGAGGTGGAAAATGCAACAAATAGAGCAGGCACGTAACTCTTAAAACTATGTAAGTACATATATATATGTATATAAAAAAAAATCAATGTTATTCGAAACTAGTGGGCCCAAACTATTAATACATACACACTATATGACCAATCAATAGAATTAAAAACCAGAAATCAGTAATCAATTGATATAAGTTGTATGATCAATGAATAACGAAGGTTTCTAGGAATCTGAAAGCATAGTGTACCTTCCCGTCAATTTCTCCCGTGGTGGATTGAATATCGCGAAAATGGTCCTGAGTTGTGCTGCAATACCTCCACGAATTGCATCCCTCGATGTCTCAGTTAGTACATACGATCGAAATAAGTTATATAAATATTGTATGTTTTCATGAGTTTCAGAAACCGGGGGGGGGGAAGGTTGAAAAATTTGAAAAAAAAAATCTCTAAGTAATGAAGACAGAGAGAGAGATAGAAAAGAAAGAAGACGAAGAATAGGGGCGCCAAAGACTTAAGTGAGAAATAACTAACGCTACAAAGACAGAAGTCGAATTTCACTCTCAACAAATCCTTAGCCAAAATATTATTAAAATGCCAAAAGGGTGGTCTACTCAAATACGTAGACTCAAGGAGCGCCCTGCTGCCAAGGAGCAAGTCTGTGTCTTGTAAATAATAACTTCACAAGTTATTGCTTGTAAAATTATTATCTAGTAACCGTATCCGGCCCAAACCAACAGGGTCCCGAAAATCGTCCGGAAGGTTGGAGTAGGCGTTAATTTAGGATTTCAAAGAAAAAAAAAATCATCCGACCACTTGGAAACTAGAAGATTCCAGAATAGTAATGAAATTAGAGTAATAGCTAAGATATCCCTAATTAGTGATTTGCCAAAATTAAAAAAAAAATTAAATAAACTGAATTTTGGATCGGTGATTTCAATAACCAAAACATCACCGATAGCTACCCTGCGCAGACACGCCACAGTCTGGGATGTCGTTAATTTCCCTCATCTAATTAAACTAAGGAAAGAAACGAAAATACTTAAGGGGACTAGGGGTCGACATCCGGGTACGCTAACATAAATATTAATTTAGTAGCAGTTAATTTAATCGGATAGTCCGAACTGAGTTATATGAACACTGCACCATAAATAAATAAGGTAAGCAACAAAAAAAAATCTCGGAGAGGCTATGAATGTTAAAGGTACAAATGACCGAAACCTGTACTTTTCGATGATCACAGGATATAGCAGTCGGTTTTCTTAATTATCATTTCTGTCATCCTTTAGAAGTAATTCCCACATGATGCTACCCTATCTGATGAAAGGCTTAAGATCTGGGGCTGTTATTATGAGGTACATAAATGCAAAGTAACACACAATTCCCAACTATAATTTACATTCAAGTAGCAAACTCGGTTGGATGAATGCACTGGTGTGGAAGTCAAAACGCGAGAGATTTTTTTTTTTTCGTAAACATATTCATATTTTCACTATATAAAATTCACTAGGCCTATCCATTTAAATATAGGGGTCGTCATCTCGTTCATATTATATATCATATTATTAACATATCATTACATTCATTCATTATCTACTAATTTTCGCACGAAGTAATATTTTATAAACACCCTATTTCGTACATTTTACACGCAGGCCATACACATATCTACATTACGCAGTAATAAATATATATATATATATAACTATCACAATCTATCACGCTCAAACCACCACACGATCACATTCATCGAACCACGTACTCTTTATTTCGAAGCACCCAAATTGTATTTACCTTGCAGGTTTAAAAAAAAAATCATACATGTATTTACGGAAAGTTAAATTGTCAATGATTAATCTATTTCTGATTTGTTGATAAAACTGAAGCAACAATGGAATTTTCTACAGCCACGGGAAAAAAGAATTTAATACTACATTTTTAAACAAACAGTAACAGCATATGGGCTTTACTTCTATTAAGAAAATAGGTGTTCTTTATTTCAGCGGATTATTCATTAACTACTGGACCTAGCAAGCTGAAATTTTCAGCACAGTAAAATCTCATGCTATTTTATACGAAGGTATACTCATCCGAACCGAAAACCATGTCCACGGGAAGTAATTTGAGAATAACTGTCCAAAATCAAACAATCTAAATCACTAAGTCATGCGATGTCGTACTGTCAACAAACAATTGACTACCGAAAACTGACGCTATGGCGCTGTAGTGGAGGCATAATTTACCGTGTACTGAAATGTATACTTGTACTCATTAATCAGAAATTTAATATTTACTCTGGTTTATTTATGTTAGAAAAATGGTACTAAATTAAAGCATATTTATACACTGTCCAAATCGAAAATTCACACACTCACACAAAACTACTAACTACATACACCACTGTTAGTACTATACATAAAGACAACTAACTAAACTAAACATGCACCATTTAGTTACATGCATGTTGACGAAAATAACCTAACACATTAAATTTAAAATACATTACTCCCTCGTCGATATATACATAGTCGGCTCTATTTAATTTAAAGGGGGTAAAATGAGAAAGGTAAACACTAGGTCTAATTGACCTGACCAATTGTTTACATAATGATTGCCAAAAATTGATGCCCTGGGGGAACCTTAACGAGGTTTATGGAGGGACCCTTCCCCTGAAAGGGGAAAAGGCCCTAAAACGAACAATAACTAACCCATTCCCCCGCTAGAACTGGTTCAATTTGGAAAAGGGGATAGGAGCCCTTTTAAGCTAACTTAAGCTGCCATTATTATTATTCACTTTACAACCATCAAACCTACGTACATGCGATTACTGAATAAATAATAGAAAGTCACATTTACTTAATACACGAACAACATGCACCAAACAGGTCGTAATTTCCCTAATCCCTACTTGAGTTTGAAATAAAAAAATAAAGTCACTCTTTCACTGTTGTCTATTCTCGATAGGCAGCAAACATGGCTTCCTAGTAAACAGAACTGGAATTTGTTATTTCACTGAATTGCAGCTTCTTTACCAAAATTTGCGGATTTTTCGGGCTCCTATTCCGTTGTAAATCTTTAACTATTGAATTACATTATATGTTACCTTAGTTGTCCTTGGAAATTGGAATTCTTCCCGAAAAATATGTAGCACAAAATTCACAAGCTGCTCCTTGCAAGGTGTCTTCGATTGTTCTGATAACATTGCGCCGAAAAAGCCAGAGGTAGGAGAATTCCTCCAATCAGAACGAAAACTTTAGCCGCGGAAATTACAAAGCAAATAGAAATTTGGCAAATCCAGATATAACCGGATCTGAAAGTGACTATGGACTAGTGAGAGGGGGTGAGGGAAAGATTAGGTACCTGGCTAAATTCTACATTGGTCTGAAATTAAGGAAATTTATATCCAATAACGGAACTATGTTTCGGTATGACGTCAGAATGGTAAACCTTGTAACTATTCAAGTTATATATCCGTAAATGGGATTTACACTTAATCAAAATATAAATAAATATATTATACAGTGGGAATATGGTTACTAACGAAACCTTTGGGTTCATTATATTTAATTCGAAGTAAAGAGAGTAAATAAATTGTGTAACTAAACCGAAATTGAATAAAAAAAAATTACTAGGTACAGGATGCGTAAAAAAAAATTGCCATTACTTTCAACTGTAATGGTACATTACATTCTTCTGGGCATGGAATCTATTACATGGGTGACAAATCTATCTCCTTCCCCTACCTCCAGCCATGCTTCGGAAACAAGATGCCACAGGTCATCCTGAGTTCTTGGTTTATCTGCCTCAGGCCAACTTTCCCTTAGAGTACGCTTCACTTCTGCCCACATATTTTCCATGAGATTGAGGTCTGCTCCACGAGCGGCCAGTCGATTAAATCAATCTCAGGGTGCCCTGCGAACCATTCCTGAATCACACGGGAAGTATGTATTGGCGACTGGTATTGCTGGAACTGAATTACACCATCAAGCTGAAATACTCGTACAGATAGCACCATGATAATACTGATAATGTCTAAGTACTGAGCATTGTCCAGATGTCCTTCAATTCTATGAGCTGTCCTGCTCCGCGACTGGAAATCCAACCCCAACATAAAATAGATACATGGCCACTGCGATTGCAAGCAGCCACATATCCATGGTCATATCGGGTGCCTCTCGGACGATACACAAAACGGCGTCCCTCCTTTGATGTTGTGAATATGGATTCATCTGAGAAAACTACGTTTTCCCAATTGAGACCCACATTCGCCTGTGCAAACGCGAGACGGTAAATTTTGTGGTCGTCTGAGAGTTTTTCCTTCACAGCAGCAACACGGCCACGTAACCCAGCATGACGAAGCCTTCGCAGAGCTGTATGCTTTCTACCAGGAAAGAGAGAAACTTCCCTTAGCTGTCTAGACGTCCTTAGTGGGTCTAACCGGGCTTCGTTTACTAATCTCGCATCTTGGGCTTCGGTTGACACATGCGGACGACCAGGAGATCGTAAATTATCAGTCTGACCTGTAGCACCATATTTCCGAATCCATCGCCTTCCTGTAGAGGCCGGGACACCTGCTAGCTGCAGTTGCAGAATAACCTTCCAACTCCCATAAAGTAATTACTGCTGTACGTCTATCCATAGTTACCAATGTTCTGAGCTGTGAGAAGGAAGCAATAGGTAAAAGCTAGTACCTGACGTGTGATTGATTACTTGCACGACACGCCTATTGTGGGGAACAGCGTTGCCAGATCTAGCTTAATGATGCTAGATCTAGCATAATTTGCATGTCTCTAGCATCTAGCTTTTAGCATCCTGCCCAAATCTAGCACAATTTCAGCAAGTTTATCAGAAAGCCGTAAAACCTGGAGATGAGAAAGAAGTTGGTCGTGGGAAGAAAAAGAACGGCAGAAATGTATCCTCTTCCATTGATTCATACAGTCGGTAAACCATACAGGCAGTCTTATTTTCCGAAGTAAGTTCGAAACGTCTTTGGGATTTTTTGTGGCTCCACCCAGGGTTTTCCAATCCTTTAACTCCGAGGCATGGGCGGAGCTATGGGGGCCATTCTCCCCCCAACTTTTTGACAACTTCACCATCTTTATTTCTGACTTCATGATCATATTTATTCCTGAAATGACAGCTCCGAGACCGACCAAAAATCTGCCGCCCCCCCCCCAGCAGACGATTCCCAACTCCCCTTATGCTGCGAAGTAATTTTCTTTCAAAATATGTAAACAAAAACTTTGCATTCATTTATACGATATATACGCCATTGAGTCTGGCAACGACTGCATTAATTTAGCTGAGTTAAAATTTTGGTGCGTGAAGTATTGCATTCTTGCTCTCTGTGTATTTTAAGTTACGTTATCGTATCTCAACTTCGTTTTTTTAAACTCCTGAATTAGTAATTATGAGGATCTAGCATAATTTGACCGAATCTAGCATAAGTTCGATCAGGTTTTGGAATAATTCCGAGCTGTGAGTCTGGCTACGCTGGTGGGGAACGACTTGGTCAACGACTCGCGAAAGAAATCTGAAAATGGTGTGCCGTAATAATAATATCAAAAACAGTTTTTATAAAGGAATATTAATACATACGAAAAGCTGTTTAAAGAATGAATTGTTATACTGACTTTACACGTATAAAAACATATACCATATACCAAACAGATTGAGCGATATGATGATAGCTGTTTTGAGACAAACTCTTTCGAAGTCCAACTTCGGGTATCTTCGGAAAACAGTAAACTAAAGCTGCTGGTTCGAACCTCCAAAGCCAACCTTAGTAATCGGGAAACTATGTACAGATATGTTTTTCCTTCTGTTAAATATAATAAGACATGTTGAAATGGTATTAAGTGTAGAAAAAAGTAACATTGAAATACTTAATGATACAATATTTCGAGACTATGTATTCACACTCTCGTTTCGTCATTGTGATTTCCATACGGAAAAGAGCATTTACGTATGAGCTCAGTTATATTTCAGAAGCAGCTTCCGAAAAGCGGTCATGTTAGCTCAGTGGTACACCACCGAGCGTTTAAATCGTGAGTTCGATACCCGTTCAGGTGAAATTCTTTTGATATTCTACTCTCCTCAATGCATGAAAATTATGTAAAATAGTTACATTACAATTCATCAGTTTTATATATCAATTGAATATATATATTCATATCATCAGTTGTATATATCAGTTGAATATATATATATTCATATCATTTCACGACATAAGTAATTCTTATCTTTAAAATATAACATCTGAGTTATTGACAGAACGTCGGTGTGTTATGTGTGAATATTGAATACAAATTTAAAAAATCGTGTAATAGCAATAAATAAGTTATGTAATGTATTTATTTGCAGCTTCTTTCATCGCAGATAACTTCTCAATATTCGCATTACAGCATTTAGGTAGAGCATATCGAAAATCGGATCGTGGTCCAAGACAAAAAACTTGCTAGCCCCAAACTGTCACGTAAGAAATTCGCGAATCGCAAAAGTAAAGTGAAGAGATTGAGAGCGGTAATTCCTTAATCGCTCTCTCTCAACTCTCTCTTATCTGCATTTATACACATAAAAGTGTATGTATGTATGTTCCAACATAACTCATGTATGCCTAGGGCAGGGTTTCTCAACCTGGGAGTCGCGGCCCCTAGGGGATCGCGAAGATAGGCGGAAGAGATAAATATAGTTAGAATCTAATACCAGAAATTATTTTTAAATATTATTTTTAATTTTGTTCTGATAGGCATACTTTTGTTTTTTATACACACTGTGAAGAACAATAAAACATAAGTCTACTGAACATTTTCAAAGGGTGTAGAATTCGTGTTACTATTCGGTTCAAAGTCTTGTCGTCGCGAATTCTGTCGAGAAATTTGAAGCTTAAAATATACAAAACGATAATCATGCCTGTTGTTCTGTATGGTTGCGAAACATGGTCGCTTACTTTGAGGGAAGAACATAGACTGAAAGTATTTCAGAACAAGATCCTTAGACAAATATTCGGACCCAAGAGGAACGAGAATGGGGAATGGCGGAAACTTCATAACGACAAACTACATAATTTATACGGTTTACCCAACATTGTTAGGGTCGTCAAGTCTAGAAGGCTTAGGTGGGCAGGTCATGTAGCTAAAATGGAGGAAAGTAGAAACGCTTTCAAAATCTTGACTGGAAGACCAATCGGAAAACGACCATTAGGAAGACCTAGGCGCAGATGGGAGGACAATATTAAGATGGATTTCGCTGAGATACGAATACAAAGTAGAAACTGGATCCAATTGGCTAAGGATAGAAGTCAGTGTAGAGCTTTTGTGAACGCGGCATTGAACCTCCGGGTTCCATAGGCCATAGAGTTAGTTAGTTAGTAGAGTTGTTTAAAAATGAATTTAAATCAAAGAGGTATGATATAAAACTAATGAGAACTGTATACAGAAATACTAGAAAAATACACATGCAACAAAACCTGCACATTGAAATACAATTAAAATTAAAACCTAATGAGACACCTAAGCATGGTGTAATTTCACTAGTTCAGCAATGTCCGGTTCAATCTTCATGACGAACATTATCAAGCCATTTTCAACTGATAAGCGATTTCTTATCTTTGTTTTAATGTTTACCATAAAAAACACACTTTCGCACAAGTACGATATAGCAAATGGAATTATTACTTTTAAAGCAGCAATCCCCAGACCAGGATATTCTCTCCTCATCAGGCAGAACTTGTCCAAGTCTTCGTTACAAAAAACCAGCTGCAAAGACTTGTCGCATGATCATTCTATTATTTGGTCAAGAAGTTGTGGGCTTAGATCGGATACGTTAATGGCCTCTTCAATGAAGGAGTTTAACATCCATCTTGAGCCAGCACCTTCGTCGTTGGGAATATAGATATTACAGTTACTGTATCCACTGTCAGTGCCGGGCGCCGAAAAAAGGGGCCACACATTTCGGAGGAAGTGTGTTACTCATGTTAGGAAAGTACATGTGTAAAATAGAAGGAAAAACGTAATAAAATGTGCTCAAAATTAAGGAAAGGTAGGGTTTATTTTGAAAATGTTATTGAGCTTCGTGCCAACCATGGTGGCGCATCGTAGCTAGTCTGTCGACGTCACTCATATATACGGTGACATCGTACTATACTCTCGCCCCGGGCGCTGATTTTCCATGGCACTGTTCACTACAAACAAAAAAACGGATTCTACTATTATAGAAATAGGTATGTTAAAAATCCCACACAAGCTTATTATAAAACAAATTATAAAAGGGTCGCTGGTAAGAGCGTGTGATAAAAGGGGATCGTGATAGGAATTAGATTGAGAACCACTGGCCTAGAGTAATTTTAACCACATTTCTTATAGTTTCGAAAAGAGTGCTGTTGGGTTACCTATAGTGAATGGGAGGGGGATACATATAAAAGATTGGTAGAAAATGATCGATATTAGATTCATAGTTTTCGGGGTCGCTTAGATAAATAGTGAGACTTTCAATTTCGCTTAACTCCGATTAAGCTCTCATTAGTAGGGATGGGCACGAACGACTTTTCTTTGAAACTCGACTCGACTCGAAACAGACATCTTTGAGGTCTACTCTTGGACTCGGCGCGAAAAATATCTTCCAACTCGACTCGGATTAGAGTCAGTAGTAAGTGCATGACTTGGCCTAACTTTGGATTATCCTCAATGAGGGGCCCCAAGGCCAGGGGTCAATGACCTAGGGGTACCTAGGACCACCCCCTCTAAATTTTGGCAGGGGTACCTTGGCCCACCCCCTAAATTTTGGCAGGGGTACATAGGACCACCCCCCTTAAATTTCGGAAATTGCCAAATCTAAAAATTTGGTATGGTAGCCTAGGACCACAGTATGTACCTCTATCAGTATTGGGTGTCTATGTCGTTCCCTTTCATGGGTAAAAAATTGCCAAAAATTCAAATTTCGGGGGTTTTTGACCTAATTTATCCCCTTTGATGAGGTATTATTATCCTATATGGTTATATGGGTGTATACAGGGGTCCATTCCCTTTCATAAGACATGGGTATATTAATGCACCCCTTGAAAAATTTGGGAGGGGTACCATGGCCCACCCCTTAAATTTTGGAAATTGACCAATTTAAACATTGGGTATAATAGTATAGGACCCTAATATGTATTATGATAAATTTGGGTGGTCTACCTCATTCCCTTCTAGGGGTACAATATTGCCAAAACTATAAACGTAAGCAATACGTTGTACCACGTGTTTGGTTTTCGACCTAATTTATCTCCTTGGATGAGGTCCTATTACCTTATATGATTATATGGTCATGTATAGGGGTCCATTACCTATCATAAGACATAGGTACATTTGTGCACCCCCGGGAGGGGTACCTTGGCCCACCCCTTTAATTTTGGAAATTGCCCAATTTAAACATTTGGTATTATAGTATAGGACACTAATATAGATCACTATAAATTTGGGTGGTCCACCTCGTTCCCTTTTAGGGGTACAAAATTGCCAAAATTTTAGTACAACCACGTGTTTGGTATTTGGTACATTTTATCCCCCTTTGATGAGGTCCTATTACCTTATATGGTTATATGGTCATGTATAGGGGTTCATTATCTATCATAAGACATAGGTACATTGGTGCACCCCGGGAGGGGTACCTTGGCCCACCCCTTAAATTTTGGAAATTGCCCAATTTAAACATTTGGTATTATAGTACAGGTCCTCAATATGTATCATGATAAATTTGGATGGTCTACATCGTTCCCTTTTAGGGGTACAAAAATTGCCAAAATATAAACGTTGTACCACGTGTTTGTTTTTTTGGTCCATTTTATCCCCTTTGATGAGATCCTATGATTACAAGGGGTCCATATCCTATCATAAGACATGGGTATATTGTTGCACCCTTCTTAAATTTTGGCAATGGAGGTCCACTGAAATTGTCCAATTTAAGCATAGTACAGGACCTCAATATGTTTCGGTGGTCCTATTTTCAAATTTTTAAGTACAATCACATGTTCGGTTACTGACTCAATTTATCCTATTTGATAAGGTATGGACGGTATCTCCTTTCAATTTGGTAGTACCCTTCGGGTGTAGTACGGTCACGTGATGAATGATTTGGTTTTGATGCGCGACGAGGTCCCTGGTCAATGTTCTCTAGGAATTAGGTGGAAACTTTGTCCAGGGTTCTCGTCTTATATCGCACAGTTCTTTAGGAGAATCTGATAACGTTGTATATGGAATGGACAATAAAAACACATAAATAAGTATAAATTGTATTTTATTCATTTTTCTGGTTTCTTCTTTTTCTTTCTTATTGACAATGTTTGTATATTGAGCTGGATTTCTTCATTAGACCGCCTCCTCTTCTTGATTGCGATGATTTGTTTCCATGTTTTGCAGCATAGCACCCGTTTGCAAAGCTTCGTATTGTGAATTCTGTAAAAAAGAACGAGGAAAAAGATGATTAGTATAGAAATAGATGATGATTAAACAATACATTTGCAATGATAAATATGATAAAATTACCTGGAAGGTATATTGCAGCAGTCTACGATCATTAACCGTGGGTACTGTTGTGAACAAGTATTGAATTTCACGCAGAGATTTTCCTTGGGCTTTACAGCACAAATAAAAATAAGCATAATAGCCACATACGGATGAACCAAGACTTTGCATTTGGCTATTATTATATTTATAGTACATACAATGAAGTTTTAAGAATGCAACATGTTGTGGTACATAAGGAGGAAGGCCATAGCTGTCAAAATATTCTCCAACACTGCGATGATCAATATAAATTGCAATCCAATGACTTCCTAATTTTGTAGATGGATCTGTATTTACAATGATTGCCAGAGGAAGAGAAATCCGTGAGGGCAACTCATCGCTTGCAAATACCCCGGTAAAATGATTTCTGAATAATGGACTACCGTTTAAAGCACTAACTAATTGTAATGTATTCAACATCGTGAATGGAAATGATACATAACGTATACGTACCTTGTAATTTAAAAGTCCAGGATAATGTTGCGCTGGTGGTCGATCTCTAGGAGTGAGGAAAACTCTCCATACACAATACAGTTTGCAGGTGCTGCTAATTTCTCTTGGAAATGAACTTCCAATCGGATGGCGCCATGTCGTTGTAAATTCCAATAGTGACAATCTCCAGCAGAAGAATCGGGAGTTAGGTCAAATACAAACAGTGTATATCCATTCTTGTAGTCGGCTCTTGAAATTGTATTTCCAGTATTGGTAAAATGTATGCCAGAGCCTGAGAACAATGTGTGGTACGATGAAATGTAGAGATTTTCTTCAAAGTTGGGTTGCAATGGTTTTGAAGGTACAGCTTTTCCATCCACGTACAGTGTAAAGAAATTAATGTTTAGATGTTGAAATTCAAATGGATTGGTGGTAATAGTTCCACTGGATGCTTCATTCGATGTAAATCCTACAATAATACGATTTGGCAATGTTCCCATAAACAGGTTATCAATAGTTTTGGATTGTATATCCTTCGGGATGGTAAATGATTTCATTTGAACCCTTGTCAGAGGATACTTTGCCGGTGTAGATTGTAAAATTTTATTGTGTGCCAATTTAACACTAGGGCTGATGCTGACTTTTTTCACCTGCAACGATGCATCTAGAATATTGATTTTTGCATTGACACCACTTTCACCGGCCATGAGACAAAAGTTTGGTTTTGCAGGAATAAGTTTCACACGTAATTCCACTCCATGAATTAAAAATTTATCTTGATTAAAAATGTCACAATGAAGATGTCCAATCATATCGAATTTCATACTTTGTTTTGTCAGTTCATAGCGTTGTTGAAATCCTTTGTTCTCCCTGGTGGTTGCGTTCATATGACCAGCCGTATCTTGAAACCACATTGCTGTTTGTAAATGTGTATTTTTAGCTCCATCACTATAATTGAGCAGTTTTTCCATGTACGAACGATATGGATGATTATGTGACGGAAATGAAATCAGTTTATTGTTCAAGTAGATTTGTACTTCACTAAACATAGCATTTAGAAAATCATTGACAGGTGCAATTATTGCTTTATCCGTTTCGGTGAAGGAGGAACCATCTGGTTTCACAATTTGTGCTTGGATGTACAATAAGGTTTGTGGCAAATCAATGTATTCATCACTGCTACCACTCACTACAAATTCTATTGGTGAATTTTCAGCTATTGAACTAATTGGTTTGTAGCCTATAATACGATTGTCCAGAACACTGGTTTGCGTGGGCAACGTTGAAAAAATGTCCAATTCACTTTTTACACATTCACAGGATTGATGATGTAAAAAAGCCATCGTTGAATTAATCAAAAATATCTGGTGACGATGCCAATGATTTCTTCTTCTTCTTATGTGATAATTTACGTCTCTTTGTAGGATTGATGGTGTTGTTGATCGTTGGAAGGTCAACCTCAAACTGAGAGCAGTCATCCCATTTTCGTTTATGATATCCACTTCCCAGCATAGTTTTCAACTTATTTTTAGCTTTTTCTTGTAAATTTGATTTTGCCTCTTGCATACGTTGATGAAACTATTCTTCCAGCGGTTGATTCGAGATCACAACATCATTAATCATATTGGCACCTGATTTTAATAATTCTTTTCCCACAGTTTTAGCTCCTTGCTTCACAAGTGGTAACACTGAACGAAATAAGCCACCAAGGAAACTTCCAATGCCATGTCCTGCTTGATAGGGACTTCCCACATAGACGTTGCCGATACCGGACAACGCTTGTTTTTGGTAGTATTGCAAATACGGATCAGTCATGACGACGACGACGGAAATGTAGTTTTGTACACACCGTTCCAAAGGTGAATGGCATCCGATGACCTGTGCTATCCCTTATATCGATTTGTATTTGCTCAAAATTCATTTTTTCCACCGGAACATAATGTGCAGGATTAAAGATTTGTACTGCATGACTTCCAAAAGTATGATTCACAGGATCCATGTTGACAATTCGTAGCAAGGGTATCATTGTATCTCCAACAATGACAGATTCAATAATGTCACAATAGACGTACATTTGTGATGGTAAGCCTAATCGTACATCCGGTGTATATTGTCCCTTTTCCATATCTTTTAAATCACTTTTCGGTTCAAATCCAAGCATTAAACTAACACTTGGTGAGATTTGTACAGAAGTATGGATTTCCTTTTTGGGATGTCTTATGAGGCATATATTATTAGTTGCATCATGGGATATAAATAAATTGGTTTCTTTATGATGTATATTAATTGCATGAATAAGATCCCGTATATTGTTATAATAGCGAACAGGGATCGTTACAACCTTCCACGGTTCTTGATCATTACTACTTGATGATTTGTAATATATTTTATTGTTTTCACTGTTAATGTTCAGCAAAGAATGTGGATAATGAATCTCTACAATTGCCACATCCCATTTCTGGCGAAACTACACGTCGTTGTAATTTCGTAATATATGAAGTCAATGTATTTTCTGGAAAATAATCCATGGAACTATTACTGGGAAGTGTAACGTAAAAATCTTGATCAGGTTCCATTCTTCTTCTTCTTCAATGAAGTTGCAGGGATCCACGAATTGAATGAGGAAGGATATCCTTTCCACTGGACGAGATACTCCTTTCTGCGACCTTTTGTTCTTGTACGTAATATTTTATCGATGAGGAACGTCGAAGGGAGCGGTACTGGTTGTAATTCTTCTCTGTAGAAAACACCATCGATGAGTTGATGATTTAAATCCTCTAGTCGATACACTGGTGGGTTTCTTGGTACAATCAGCGGCAAAAAACCTGCAACATAATCATGTAAGTTTATTGTGAAATGACGAAGTCTTTTGCTCCAAAATAAGTGTTCACGGGAGGACGCTGAGGTTTATCCTGGTGTGATTCGTGCCATTTAGACGTTATGTTGATTCCCTGTGCTGTTAGGCGTAGTATCACAATAAACTTACATTCTCATGTTGCAGGTTTTTTGCCGCGGATTGTACAATGGCTTTTACTCTGAATATTTCCCAAGTCCAGTTCTCGAGGTAACCCTTGTCAAAGATACGTTTTGTTTTACTTATACGAACAGTATCACCAACAGATAAATCCGTATCTTGTTTTGAACGTTGTAGCTTTTTGTCGTATAAGTTATGCCACACCTCCAGTAAATTGTCCTGAGAAACGTTTGCAGGTGCCATTTTAATACTGGAATGCCGACTTTCATTGTATGCTTTTACAAGTAAAGGCAATACTTTGATGTAATTGTATGTTTGATATTTGGTAAAGTATTTCCACATACGATGTTTCAATGTCTGATTAAATCTTTCTGCGATGCTGGCTTTAATATCTGGATCCGTTGTTGTAACATGTTGCACGTTGTGTTTCCTGAGAAACTTTTGTACTGTCTTGTTGGTAAATTCAGTTCCTTGATCACTACGTAGTACAATTGGTTTCCTTTCCTGGAAAATCATTTCAAATGCATTCACTATATCCTCGGCACTTTTTGATTTTAGTGGTACAGCCCACCCGTACCGACTAAACACATCAATCACTGTAAGAATATAGCGGTAATTGTCATTATAGTTTTGAAGTGATTGTAAATCATTTAAATCACATTCCCATTGATCATCAATATTGTTGACAAGATAAAAATCTCTACGGAAACGACGACGTACAGGACGATGTAACGTGTAGGTAGGTTGTTTGTTTAACCAAAGTTTTATTTTGGCTAGAGGTATAGATTTTCCTATGGCTTGCCATAATTTCTTTGCAGTAGAAAACGATGCAGGATGTGCTGGATTGTAATATATGGATTTCAGCTTTTTGTTCATGGTTTGTACGTTGACCATTGTGGAATAATACGTTTTCTTTTTGGTCGGACTTCTAAAACATCATCATCATCATCTTCTTCTTCTTCTTCTTCTTCTCCGGAAGAAAATAATTCAGGTGCCGGTTTTGGTGGTGCAGATCCTTCAGATGCTGTTGTACTATTATGCTTGACAATATAGTTTAATCTTCGTGGATTACCAATCAATTCTTGAGGTGTGTTTGACGATGCAAGGTAGTTGCAAAACAATTCCCAGCCTTGAGGATTAGAATGTTTCCTCGGTCGAGTCACATCGCACATTAAATCTACAATATTGGATCCATGTAGTTCATTGTCGTTGATGTACACTGTTCCTTTATGATCCCACGTAATTGCGTCATCTTGTTTTAAACGACGGAATAGTAGTTCGGCTTTCTTACGATACATTTGTGGTATTGCGGCTAAAATTTCTTGTTTCGTGCTATCGTCAACATTCGGGACGTCACCATCAGGTTTCATTGATGTAATTGTAAGTGGTATTGGTTCTTCTTGTTTACGTATCACATAAAGATATTTCTGTAATATTCTATTGTACTGATTCCATTTTTCTTCATCACTTGGATACGATGTATTCAATATAGATTGCATTTCACGATCGAGATTAGATTCTCGATTTTCACTCACACGGGATGATGATGCATGCATTCGTTGAAGCATTTCTGGTGGCACTAAAACCATCTTCTTGCTATGTTCCATGAAGTTTATTGTTTAAACAAAATACTGGATAACACACTTCCTACAATAGGTGCAAGTAATGCAGGTAAGAATCCTCCTTGTTGTACGGCTAAATGTTTCTTCTTTTTATCCAATGATTTTGTATTGTCTACGAGATAGCGGAGCCTGTTCTTGTAACGCTTTAATCTTGACTTCTGCGCACTTGTCAGTGGAACATTGCCTTTTAAGACATTATAACAACATTCACAAATACTATGAATTAATGAAGCGTCTGCATTGGCAATAATAGCTTTACGCAATCTTGGTTTAGCTTTGTGCAGAGCACGTAGCAGATCAGCGTGTTTCACTGTAGGAGACATCGTGACAGACTAAGTCATTCTTTTCACATGCACAATAATTTAAACATGTTTTGTTGGTACGTAAACATAATGATGCAAATCGTCGGGAAAAATATTTGTACGAAATCGCATTTCATCGGGTGTATCTTGTTTAAGATCCATCAGTAAATAACCATGTGGATTTCTTGTTGCGTCTGCATAACTTTCTTGTAGAAACAGTGGATGCTCAGGCATGATTTGATAACTCATATGCTTGATTTGTGACTTGTCACGTGGATTTTTAAACAACACCAAATACGAACAATTTAAACTCATATTTCTATTTGCTTTACTTTGATGAAATACATTTTGTGTTATAAAAATCACACTAATATTTCGATGATGTGATCCTTTTGTGA
Source organism: Thermobia domestica (assembly GCF_964235325.1). Lineage (NCBI taxonomy): Eukaryota > Metazoa > Arthropoda > Insecta > Zygentoma > Lepismatidae > Thermobia > Thermobia domestica. The sequence continues at coordinate 35,459,045 of NC_137458.1, forward strand.
ACATATCAACAATATCACTATTCACTTCTCGCATATGGTCATCAATAATAATCAAATGTGGTCCATCTTGAGGCTGAAAATCTTTCATTCGTGGAAGTCCTTCGTGAAATTCTACTGGAACTGGCATTGTTGCATACACGTCTTGCCATTCTGCCTAATACCAGTATATCTTACGAAATTTTGCATTGATCATGGTTGGGAGATGTGACAGTAATCGCTTCACAAAATACGTTTTTCCACACCCACTAGGCCCTGCGAGAATACAGGTAAATGGATGTTTCCATTGTGTATCCATGATGAACACTAACACCTTGTTTCAAAAATTATGCGTATTTAAAGAGAGTGCAAATTTTCTTTTTGTTTTAGATTGTAAATTCTTGCACTCACTGGTGTGAAAAGGAAAGAAACAGTTCATCTGTTTATCGAATAGTTGAAAACCGTTTATTTGTTAATCGAATAGTTGAAAACCGTTTATTTGTTAATCGAATAGTTGAAAACCGTTTATTTGTTAATCGAATAGTTGAAAACCGTTTATTTGTTAATCGAATAGTTGAAAACCGTTTATTTGTTAATCGAATAGTTGAAAACCGTTTATTTGTTAATCGAATAGTTAAAAACCGGATAAAGTTTAACGGTTAACCGTGAAAGCTGATCACTGATTTAAATTCTAATTGAAAATTTTTCGTTTGAAATTTGTTTTGAAAATTGTTTCAAAAATTTTTTTGAAAATTTTTTGTTTCAAATTTTTTTTAATTTTTTCGTTTGAAATTTTTTTGTTTGTAAATTTATTGTTTCAAAATTTTTTGTTTGAAAATTTTTCGTTTCAAATTTCTTTTGTTGAAAATTTTTCGTTTCAAAATTTTTGTTTCAAATGTTTTCGTTTCAAAATTTTTCGTTTCAAATTTTTGTTTTGAAAAATTTTTTAGTTTCAAGATTTTTGTTTAAAAGTTTTCGTTTTCAATTTTTTGTTTTGATTTTTTTTAGTTTGAAAAGTTGAAAAAAAAAGTTTTAAATGCCAAGAATCTTGTTCAAAGTTTCCGCCTAATTCCTAGAGAACATTGACCAGGGACCTCGTCGCGCATCAAAACCAAATCATTCATCACGTGACCGTACTACACCGAAGGGTACTACCAAATTGAAAGGAGATACCGTCCATACCTTATCAAATAGGATAAATTGAGTCAGTAACCGAACATGTGGTTGTACTTAAAAATTTGAAAATAGGACCACCGAAACATATTGAGGTCCTGTACTATGCTTAAATTGGACAATTTCAGTGGACCCCCATTGCCAAAATTTAAGAAGGGTGCAACAATATACCCATGTCTTATGATAGGATATGGACCCCTTGTAATCATAGGATCTCATCAAAGGGGATAAAATGGACCAAAAAAACAAACACGTGATACAACGTTTATATTTTGGCAATTTTTGTACCCCTAAAAGGGAACGATGTAGACCATCCAAATTTATCATGATACATATTGAGGACCTGTACTATAATACCAAATGTTTAAATTGGGCAATTTCCAAAATTTAAGGGGTGGGCCAAGGTACCCCTCCCGGGGTGCACCAATGTACCTATGTCTTATGATAGATAATGAACCCCTATACATGACCATATAACCATATAAGGTAATAGAACCTCATCAAAGGGGGATAAAATGTACCAAATACCAAACACGTGGTTGTACTAAAATTTTGGCAATTTTGTACCCCTAAAAGGGAACGAGGTGGACCACCCAAATTTATAGTGATCTATATTAGTGTCCTATACTATAATACCAAATGTTTAAATTGGGCAATTTCATAAATTAAAGGGGTGAGCCAAGGTACCCCTCCCGGGGGTGCACAAATGTACCTATGTCTTATGATAGGTAATGGACCCCTATACATGACCATATAATCATATAAGGTAATAGGACCTCATCCAAGGAGATAAATTAGGTCGAAAACCAAACACGTGGTACAACGTATTGCTTACGTTTATAGTTTTGGCAATTTTGTACCCCTAGAAGGGAATGAGGTAGACCACCCAAATTTATCATAATACATATTAGGGTCCTATACTATTATACCCAATGTTTAAATTGGTCAATTTCCAAAATTTAAGGGGTGGGCCATGGTACCCCTCCCAAATTTTTCAAGGGGTGCATTAATATACCCATGTCTTATGAAAGGGAATGGACCCCTGTATACGCCCATATAACCATATAGGATAATAATACCTCATCAAAGGGGATAAATTAGGTCAAAAACCCCCGAAATTTGAATTTTTGGCAATTTTTTACCCATGAAAGGGAACGACATAGACACCCAATACTGATAGAGGTACATACTGTGGTCCTAGGCTACCATACCAAATTTTTAGATTTGGCAATTTCCGAAATTTAAGGGGGGTGGTCCTATGTACCCCTGCCAAAATTTAGGGGGTGGGCCAAGGTACCCCTGCCAAAATTTAGAGGGGGTGGTCCTAGGTACCCCTAGGTCATTGACCCCTGGCCTTGGGGCCCCTCATTGAGGATAATCCAAAGTTAGGCCAAGTCATGCACTTACTACTGAGTCAAGTCGAACCAAAACGAACAAAATCCTGTGTGTAGTCCTACCTGGACAATACATAGACAATAATTATTCTATCATCAATTATACTACTATTACTACAAATAATAATAATAATAATAATAATAATAATAATAATAATAATAATAATAATAATAATAATAATAATAATAATAATAATAATAATAATAATAATAATAATAATAATAATAATAATAATAATAATAATAATAATAATATTATTATTATTATTATTATTATTATTATTATTATTATTATTATTATTATTATTATTATTATTATTATTATTATTATTATTATTATTATTATGACAACACCGTGTACAAACATGAACAATAGATGGTTAGTAAAGGAATGCTAAAAGCTAGTTGACTGCCGACGTCGGTAGTCATGAACTCGACAAGGCAAAGACATCGTTCATAACTCTAAGCTGTAAGCGTCGGTGGACTACAGATGGTCAACTATTGACCTCTCGCCTGAAATTGGTGGCCCCGCAGCGACGATCCGTGGTGGCCCAAGTTCCATTTTGAAAACTACTACCAGCAGCAGAGACGCGATGAAACGCCAACGAACCACAAAATTACTCTCCCAAAATATGTCAAAATGCCTATATGTGTGATTTGTTTATATTTAGGTGAATCAAAAAACACAAAAATACCCGGGGTGGACGCAAACTATCAATATTACGATTACTAGGTACGTGTTCTTCTGACTTCCCCACGGAAACGATCATAAAAAGCTTGGTTGTTGAAGGATAAATCATTGACGTCTTAATTTAGCCAATCAGACAAACCCCTACATCTCGAGTTCTAGAAGGTGATACCGTGAACCGTTTCAGATTTATTGCTTCGTGGTGGAGTACTATCCATGAGCAAAATTTGAGCATAATAGCCGACATGCATCTTCGGTGCCTCTTATCTTTAGTACAATTTTAACCAGAGATGATGTGGGTCAATGAAAATTTGATCCACGACCCACCATGACCCACTATCACCCACCACCCAAATGCCCCATTGGCCCACTCTGATCCATCAACCATCGTGATCCACTCTGACCCACCACCAACTATGAACCACTCTGAACCATTGTGACCAACTCCGACCCACCAAAACCCATCGACATCAACTCTGACCGATGGCCCACGTCCTCCTCTCCATTGGCTAAAGAGGTTACACTTGTAATAAAACAAGACTGAAATTATCACTTATCGGAGTTTGAATTTCTACCGTTAATGGCTCAAGCACCTCTCTGTTACAATACTGGTGGGTCTGACCTTTACGATATATAATGGCAAAGTGTTTCTCATCTTCCAAATTAAAATGAATTTAAATTTATCATATATAATTATTTCTTTGTTGCCTTACAGACACATTTCAGTAGAAAATAGGGTGAAATTTGAAAGTTTCAAATCAAGGAAAAGTAGACCAACGTAAAAAAAAACAGAGAGAGAGAGAGAGAGAGAAACTAATTTTCTATATAATTAAGCATGCCGTACTAATTGAAAATGCCCATGTAATTAAGTTTAGAATACAAATTTTATGGCCATTTTTCTCTAACTTTATGGCTTGATTGCCTTATGCTCGGAATGCTCCATATATTAAACACCAGCTTCAGCAATTATAAATAGAAAGCAGTGGGTATAAAATTCAAAAAGAACTTTAATTTGCATTACTCAATTTGTTTCTCAATTAATAGCAATCGTTTTCGATTATTTTTACAAATCAACCCACTACCAATTTCCAATATATAGAAAATGCACCCCCGTCCCCCCGCTCATAAAAGATAATTTTAAAAAATGCCAGGACATATTCTCTTTATTTTTAATAAAGAGTTATATGCTGAATTTCAGCTCTCAGTTGAACGGCTTGTGAGATACTCAATTTTTCGCTCATGTGGTTCGGATACCACGTTAATCAGTAGGTCCACGTCTCATATAGCCTCGCTGCTGAAAGGGACGCTAAACTAAACTCAACTCAACTCAATTTCTCGCAAAAATTCGGACTTCTACTCCCCCTAAGGATATGTATTATAATGAAAGTGACACGCGTATGATAACTTCCCAGTTAGGATTGGAGCCTGATTATATACCAAACGTCAATTTATTTGACTTTGCAATTTGACCGTGATGATTACGCAGACATAGTTACTTTCAATTTTTTATGATACATATCCTTATTTCATATGTTACAGATGATTCAAAAATACTTTTTCAAGCAGTTAGCTCCTCTAGAATCTCACAGGCTGCATCCCAAAATCCAACTCCTACTATCCTATGACAATCCAAAAGTGACTGAACTGATTTTATTAGGAACAAATGACAAAAGAAAAATGGAGATCTTGAAAGTAAAATGTAGAAAAGCTCGGTGCCCCCAATAACTACATATTTCTCCGCCCCTTCATCCCGAACTTAAAAATAAAACTTAATTCGAATATGGTTAATTAGTGAATTTATTACAGTTAAATTCCACTCACTACATGCTACAGCTACAACTATGTAACAAAAAATAACAAATGTGAAACATGTTCTGAATTACTATTAGATTTCTTACGCTATTATTAAACATATTAGAATAGTAAAAGAGGATTGTTCGTGAAATAGTATATTTGCTCTTGATTTATAACTTTTTCATACGGAAAAAAATAAAATATTATTCAAGTTTTAAACTTTGCACTCTGCAAATATGTTGCCCTCTAGGCAATGGGACTAATGTGAAATGTGGACTATTGTGGACTAATGGGAAATGCTGCACTGTTAGCGGCGCTGAAAACTTACGATTCGATTCTAATATCGAATGATGTCGATATCTTTATGTCGCTACGTAACCACCCTGGGTGCTAATGGGAGCTTAGTTAGACTTTAATTGAAAGTAGAACCATTCACCTAAGCGACCACGAAACTATGGATTCGATACTAATATCGACCCGTTTCTAGCATTTTTGATATGTATCCCGACAGTACTCTTTTTCCAGACTGTAAGAAATATAGTTAAAATTGCTCTAGATATATCAGAATTATGTTGAAATACACACATAAATCCACTTTTATATTCTGTATAAATAGAGAGTGAGCGAGCGAGCGAGCGAGCGAGAGAGGGCGACTGAAGGCATCACCACTTCCACATTGCAAAAGCATATATCAGGAATTGAATTGAAAATCTATGTAAAGACTTTCTGCTGTGGCATGCTTCATAAGGACAATTCCAGTCTGCTCACGTGACCTTTGGGGTTCATGAATTTTTTTGTGAGCGTTCCGACTTTGGATTCTCTGTTTATACCTTCTGTTTATGCATCAAATAACTTTTCAAGAACATAAATGACATTCTGTATTATGAATGTTTAGAATTACCCTCTATATGACAAATAGCTGCAAATAAATACACTACATGATTTATTTATTGCTATTGAACGAGTTTCTTAAGTTGTATTTACATCCTCATATATAATACCGACCTACTGTGAAAATTCTCAGATGTTATATTTTAAACATAATAATTACTATGTTCTGCAATGATTATGTTATATATACACAACTTATGTATTCTAATGTAATTATTTTATATAATTTTTCATGCATTGCGGAAAATATAATTTTAAAAAAGGATTAACCTAAACGGGATTCGAACTCAAAACCTTATGATTTGAAATCCGACAGCTTACCAATGAGCTAGCACAAGGACTTCTAGAATTATGCTTCTAGCGATGTATAACGGATCTCAAGATAATTATGACATTCATATCCATTACAAACGCTGTTTCTGTTCTACTTTGACTTTTATTTTAGTACTCAGGCGATAATTATGTTCTATTTCTTAACTTTGAGCATTCTTTTACATATGGAAAGATTCTTTAACGTATTTAAATGTTCCATTACGTATGGAGAGCTAAATGACAAACAAGCATGTGCTGACATTAAAAAAAAAAAAAAAGTTTCGAAATATTGTATCATTAAGTATTTCAATCAATGTTGCTTTTTTAAACACTTGGTAACAAGTCTTATTATATTTAAAAGAAGAAAAACACATCTGCAAACTTTTTCCCGATTGCAAAGGCTGGCTTGGAGGTTCGAACCTGGCTTACTTTTTCCCGAAAATACCCGAAGCTGGACTTAAAAAATTATTGCCTCAAAACACCAGTAAAGAATGCGCTCAACCTTTTTGAGACAAGGTGTACATATATAATCATCTCTCGTGCTGATTGAACTAAGTGTTCGTGATTAATAAAGAATTCTGTCTACAGAAATCGGCTAGTCCCTCTCCTTTCATTTATTCTACCTAAACCATATTTGTCTACGCTGCTGCACTGAAATCTGTCCTGACCTTTTCCCAAAACTGCACTGAAATCTCCCATTACAATTGCACATGCACCCACAGGCGTCTCTGGCGGAGGGACAAGGGGGACACGTCCCCTCCAATATTTTGAAGTACAAAATATTCAATATTTTATTTTAATTTAATTATTTACTAATGATAGAATAACAATTTTTTATTTGGAATATAATATTCAGGCTGTGAAACGATTATAACAGTTCTTGATATACCTCAGAGGATTCGTGAAGAAAAGCAGAAGGGTAAAAATGGAATCTGAGATAATAAACAGGTTGAACTAGGAAATACCATTTAAATCAATTTCTTTGATGTCCCCCAAATTTTACATGCCAGAGACGCCAATGCGATGCACCCCTTTATGTTCTTATCTGTATTTTATTGTTTTCTCATAATTTTTCTCTACTTCTACGTGAAAGCATTGTAATAATATTTTCTGACATGTTATATACAGCTGGAAAGAGATTACTTTATAACATTGTGACCTGCAGGCTTCTTGTCAACTGTAAACATAAGTAAATTTTCCCCAAGTACTAGAATATAATTCTTCAAAATTTTACATTATATTGTATGATCCCCACGTCGCCGTACCATGCAATAGCCATGCGTACTACACGTGTCGATAATAAACAAGCAGACGACGATCCCAAAGAGGAGTCGCTCACCATCGCCAACAGTCGGAAGGACGAGAATCAACGAAGTGGAGCCGACAATAGAGGATAAAAGGGACCTGCACGCCTCGACCAACATCAATCTTCCCGGATTGATCGGAACACCTAAAACCCCTCTCACGACGCACGGTCACTGAGAGTACCTCACCTCAAAGCCCACGACGCTTAGTCACCGGGCTCCTATCTTAATCTTACCTAAATATTAGAGAAATTACTTATTATAATTTGTGTACATAAGAAGACTTTTTATAATAAAAAGGTGAAGGGAAAGTCCAACCAAATCCCGAGTACATTTTATTGCTCTACCCAAGAAATTTTACAATATGCTTTTCTTTAAGTGACAATGGTTCAACCGTTTCCTCAATGTTACGTCCTTAATTTAACACATTTTCTGACGTTATACGATCATGGAAGTTTTACAACATAAGTTGAGTGACAATACAACATTCCGTTGTTACATATCAAGTAATTTAGCATCTCTTCAGGTAGACTGTAGTGTCGAAAGACACAGTCTCTTCAACGATGTACAAAAGAAAACTAGGAAAATAAAACTTTTTAAAATCATGTTTTCTTTAAAATAAAACAAACATTTAAAAAATTGGTTCTCTTTAAAAATAAACAAAAAGAACCATAGTAAAAAAGTAAAAACAATTCCTTTTTTCATAAAAAAAGTAATTTTCATGAAAAGATTTTTTTTTACACTTTAGTACGATTCTTAATCTCTCTCTTTTGCAATTATTTTGAAAAGAGGTAAAATTGTGTGCATTTTGTTTGCAATGTTTGCAGTCGAGAGAGCAGTGACTTTCAGGTAAATTTATACCGTAAGTGCCTATCCTTACGAATTGGTAAGACTCAGGTGGTTCAATGGTACAACGTTCATTTCTGATGCGAGGGGTTTCCTGGTTCGATTTAAGTCTACGTGAGTTTGTGGTAGACAACATCGTTTGGATGGATTCTGCCATTTCTTTCACCATTCCATCAATGACTCATTATCACTAATAAATCATTCTCGTTCAACCTACAGGGCATCATTGTTGGCAGTGGCGGCGATTGGACGTTAAAAGTGGGGGGCAAGACATGATCTGAATATTTGTATATCAATGTCAGTTTCCCTGGTTCATACTAACACTTTGTTGACGGAGGATTGTATAGCTAATAGGATACTATCTTTTTCAGTTAAAATACCTTAATTATATCGTATTTTATATATTATTAAAATCCTAAAACCTACAATTATGTTGAATTCACTAAATTTAATTGTATATACACTCGTACACACCACTCCACTCGTATATTACACTGGAAAACAATGGAAAAGTTGATGATGTTTCTTATTATTCTCTTTTTAATCAATATTCCTTACTATTAGAAAGAAGAAAACACATTTTAGGAACTGTCAATTTTTGTGCAATTAAAGAATAACTTGTGAAAGACTTTTCCTTTTTTGCGAAATATCATCTCAATTAGTTTTAAAGCGGGTGATTAACATATCGAAACCTTGTAAGTGAAAATCGCTGGAATTATTCCGCTCCGATACGTTATTTTTCGGCCATTTTCTGTGTTAATTAAAATGTAATTCCTGCAGTTTTCTTAACTTCACAGGAAGACAACCAATACGTAGTCACGCACCGGTAGGGGTCATATTTTTTTCTATGAATCAGTAATACATACAATAACTTTACATTTCGAAATTAATCTATATACATTACTGTGTCACTAGAAAAATGTGAGGGGACAACTGCCCCCCTTTGCCCCCCCTAATCGCCGCCCATGATTGTTGGATGTAAAACTAAAATTACATTTTCTCCCATACGAATTAGGTGTTTTGGTTTTTAAAATTATACAACCATAGAATGAAATATATTTTGGTATAAATTATCTATGAAGAGTAAAATGTTTTCTCTTACGAATATTGGGTAGTTTGCAGAAGTATAGTATTCTCTAGTGCTATTCTACCGGGGGTACGCGAAGATGTTTCTAGGGGTATGTAATTCTAAAATAAAGCATATTTCCAATATCTATTGAATGATCATAGTTGGAGAAAATTCTTCCCAGTGGAATTGGGTGTCTATGTTTTGAAATTTCCCATGTTAACTTTTCCGGATGTGCACTTTATCCCCCTATAAATAGTCTTTTATCAAACTGATTGTCCTTTCGTTGCGCTCTATTTGCCACTCTTTTTAATCAACAGAACTTGTGAATTAAGTTTAATAAGTTCATTTCAATTTAATATCTTTTAAACAGCTTCAGGGATACATAATTGGATGGCAAACTGCGTCTAGGGGTACGCGAGAAAAAAATGTTTAATAGCACTGTTCTATGACAATGCTATAGCTAAATCAATAACAATAACGAAAAAAAGTTTTACACCAACAGAATCGTAGCAATTTTGGGTAACAGTCATAAGACCTAAATGGCACAAGACCCAAAAATATAAGCACTAGACCCAAATTTTAGGTCTTGTGTCGTTTACGCCTTGTGCCGTTTGCAGACTTCACGTGAAAGCAGTAAATCTTTCGATGGAGTTAAATCACGTGAACAGGGTTAGGAATATTCTCCCTCTCTTCTGTAACTTGTAATACAAAATTATTTCGTAACTGTACATATACTTGTCATATTCTTGCAAGCATTTATTAATACATACAAATTAAGAAAACAATACGTTATTATATACAAATGCATCATTCAAATATTATAATACAACTTCCATTACATTTTTACAGACTTTATTTAAATAAACAAGATTCCAATTTCCTTCGAGTTTCGAATAATCATAAAAGGGCTGTATAATTATGTCCAAAAAACTTTATGAACTTCCTCCTGTTAAGAAATCTTGAACAATACATCATATTCTGAAATACAATTTTGCAACTAAGCTTTCTTGGAGTCAATATACGCCTTTGGTTACTGTAATTCTAAGTACATATTGTAGAACTTCTCAAACCAAGACAGACACTCGTGGATTCGTTCTTTGTATTATTCTCTTTTTAATTCGAATATAGATTAAGATATTTCACATGTCTTCATATACTTGGAGTCTTCAAGCATCCAATGAAAAGGATTGTACTGCTAAAACTATCGTATATCATAAATATAAACGGACGATCAGCAACGAAGTTCTTCGGAGGTTCACTGTAGGTCCAGTCACATTGTAGCTGCATTGCTGAAACGATAAACTTCAATTCTTGTATAAATCCTTGTTTTTCCACTTACGAAGTAATCACAGAACAAATTAAAATTCAAAAGGTTGGCTTACTAAGAAATGGGGTAGAATACGGAATATTAAGATAATTTTAAAATAATTAATTATACAAAATATTAAGATAACTTTAAAATAAATCCATTAATTAAACTTACCCAGGTATAACTAGAATTTTAGGAATGATCAAAAAATGCATCAAAAGGTTGTGATCTTGGCTAATGATTAGTTTTCGAACAGAGACTACAAAATTGATGAACGGTTCCTAAATAGAGTTTTTTTTTTTTTTTTTTTTTTTTTTAACGGAATAAGCACATTATACTGAGTTAAGTGACAATTTAGGTTTGGCTATACTATATGTAGTTCTCCAGACATAAGGCCTACAAGAAAAATTTTGCCTGAAATATATTGGATCCTAAAACTCAATTCTCTCTTTTTTTTTTTTTTTTTTTGCCTGGGAAATAGTCATTTTAAAATTTTGAAATTTTAGTGGACAGAGAACAGAATTTTCCTATTATAACACGACAAAACATTTAATTAGTAGGTATACTGAAAAATAGTCCTGAAAAAATTTAAGAATCAAACAAAATCGACCATTCGACAGTAGGCACGTAGCCAAGTTCTCAGACTTGCTAAACGAGGTCCGGAATTCTCAGAATTTCTATTAGTCAGGGGGATTTCAAGGCAGATTTCAAACTTCCTAAAGTATAGTACCGTTGTGTAACAACATGGACATCTTTTATCATAAATTTTCGTCATCGCATCCTTGGAGTATCAAACATGTTATTTCAAAAACAATTTTCTACTGCTCCTTTAACCTGTCATTGGAACAGACAGTAGTTGACGGAATAATAAAAACAAAAATTTATATGGAAAGAAAGTTCTGTTAACATTTGATTCAACAGAGAAAGGAACGCACATATTGTAAAATATTTTACAAGACATTATTGAGTAGGTACTTTTTATAATAATGAATATGTACTTTTTATAATAGTTGGGGTCATGGAAAATTGTTATATTTGAATGAACAGAGGAAGGATGTAAATATTGTAATATCTTTTTCAGCACTTTTTATTATTATTATTATTTTAATAGAGATTTCTCATAGTTTGTTATTAAAATACTTACCAACATATCCTCATTTTATTGTCCTAACAAAGCAATATATGTTGATAGTAAAGTAGTTTACATTGATCGAGCACCTGAGCATTCAGAATTTCATGTCACGTCCCCCCCCCCGCCCGTTACGAAATCCTCGCTGAACGAACCAATATATATTCCAGTAAAATAGTTTAGAATGATCGATCCCCTGTTATGACCACAGTATTTCATGTCACGGACCCCCCTTCACGAAATTCTGGCTACGTGCCTGTCGACAGGTAGGAAAAGAGCAAATTAGTCGATGCAGTGGATTTTCTAGTTCCAAAGAATTATTTGTAGTTATTAGATTAACGTTCACATGCTTCAGTAAATGAATAAAATAAAACCTCATTATAACCAATATAACAATTACTGAGATTGTTACATGTAAGGAAGATCATCATCATAGGTATTCTGCCTTTATTGGCAGGTCACTTGCCGCAGCTGAGAAGCTTCCATGCTCCACGATCCTCCGCTAACCTTTTCGTCTTCGCGTATGATCTTTGTTTTAATATCATCCATTAATTGTAGTCTCCTTCGCCCCTCCCTCTCTTTCCCGCCACCATACCCTCTAGGACGTCCCTCATGATACAATCTCTTCTTAGGCAATGTCCCAACCAGTTTCTCTTCCTAAGTTTTTTTTTTTTTTTTTTAAAGAAGTTTTTATTTCACACATCCTCAAATTTAGTTAAAAAGCGAAATTAGAAATGTATTGAATCATGGACAACTTCTACTGGTAACATTATAATTAGTTCGAATAGTTACAGGGTTCTACAGCTATTCCCTTTAGAAGTTCGGCAAAAAAGATGTTTTTAAGGTTACACAGGTATAAGCACCAATTACATGAATACTCCGGAGATCAAGTATCCACTGGATTTTTGCATTGAGGTTAATTTCGAAACTACACTTTCATGACGTGAAACAAATTAACGTAATGTGAACTATTAATTGAAAGTAATATAATCTATTTAAATAGACAAAATCTTTATAGACTTAAAAATCTATTTAAAGACTGAATAACAAGAATCAAACAAGTTCTTTTTCAAAAATAAAATGATTTTTTAAAATTCCCTTTAGACTTATGGAGACGGATGATCACTGCAAGATAATTATTGTGACATTTAATAGTTTGTGCTCTCCCACCGAGAATAGAATCCGGGGGTACGTGCACCAAAGGCACATGTGCAAACCACCTGACCAGCAGGGAGTATCAAGTTTTTTCTAGTTCTGTGCGCTATAATATTATATATATATATATATATATATATATATATATATATATATATATATATATATATATATATATATATATATATATATATATATATATATATATAAATAATCCATAAGTGTAATGTTGTTAACTTGGAGAATGATGCCGCTATTTTGAACTTCTATAAAAAAAAGTGTAAAATGCCTTTCTATAAATTTGAAGACAGTTCAGCCATTTTCAATTTTCACTCGAATTATCCTTAAATGGCTTTGATTGTAATCATTATCATTTTATTTTTCTGTGTCTTTTGGCCAATCTTCCTAATACATTTCGAATGGAAAAACCAAAATTTCAGTGTTTTTACTTTGAGATCTATTCAATACTAAGTTAGGTAATTGTCATAAAATAAAATCTGATGCCTTTGCAGTTTAAAAATAATTTAGCTGGACAATAAGTTTTTAGTAGCCTGTGCCCTTTCTGATGACCTTTCACGTCTCAGAGAGAGCTACCCAATTTCGGAACCATTGGTCTGTTTCATGTTACAAATATTACAATACAAGATTGTAATCTTATGTACAAGGTGCTTCAAAAAGAATGACCTGATTTTAGAAGTCTATATGTATTGATAAAAACATACTATAAAAAATGGGATAAATTCAAAGTTCTCGCAAAAAATCAAGTTTTAGCTATGCTATTACAAATAGCGCGGCGAGTAGACTTTCGCGGACTCCACTCAAACGTTTGCCGAATTGTTTTCAGCATTTCATTTCCAGCGAGGCTGACCTAGCCTCTTACCTTTGCATAAACATACTGTCTCTTCCAAATAGGCGATGGTTTGGGGTGTAGGCATATCAATGCCAAAACGCCGACGAAAAGCATGCTGGACCGAACAAACTGCAGCACACAAAACATCTTCTATTGAGCGGGCGCCATTTTACTTCTGACTGACTGCAAACTGAGAGGACGCATTGACTGACATCTAACAGGGATTTTCTGAAAGTAGACCACGCTCATTCAAACAACACTCATTTCCTTGTCGGCATGTTCCATGTTCCGTAATTACTACCGTTCAAAATCAGGTCATTCATTCTGAAACATGGTGTATAAGTATTTAAGCATGAAGACCAAAAGAAAATATCGAAAGTTGGCGCATATGTACCTACATCAACAAAATTATTTCAGAGTATTTGGAGTCTTCAAGCACCCAACGAAAAGAACTGTACTGGTAGAATCATCGTGTATGAAAAACACAAACGGACGATCTGCAACGAAGTTCTTCAAAGGCTCAGAATGAATCATTAAACAATACGGCACCATTTCTGAAACGATAAGGTTTTCGTTTTATTCGTCTAGTATAAATCCATATTTTCCACATTATAAAATAATCGCTGAACAAATTCAGATGGTTATCTTAGAAGAGGTTGCATAGAATTAGGGTTGCCGACCGGTATTTTACCGGACAGTTTCGTTTTTGACCTTGTCTGGTGTCTGGTACGACCAAAAAGAAATGAAATCTTTGAGGTTTACGTCCCACGATTATACAGGACGTTAAATGTCTGGTATTTTTCCCCTCTTACTATTCTTTTTTCTGTTCTATTCAGATTATTTTGGAGTAACGAAAGGAATCATTTGTCAATGAACATGGCTAAAGTAGAGCTTATAATTCGGTTTGATATCGACCTGTCGTGCGCGGAATTTCCTGAAGAGTTGAAGGCGGGAAATTTACTGAACTTATCAAAATTGATAAAGATCAACAAAAGTACATTTTCAAGAGCGCAGTTCGTACTACTTCATCCAAATCTATATCTTCCAAATAAATAATGCATTCAGATCCAGTAAAAGTAGACATTATGAGACATTACCAACCCCAGTGAAGCTGATAAGACAATTTTCAAGTAGGCCTATATTTTGTGCATGTCATAATTATATTGCTAATTATATTTGCCTTAAATATAATGTATTACTGACAGGGCCGGATTTAGCATTTTGGCGCCCCTAGGCCCAATAAATTTTTCCGCCCCCTAGTCTGGTTAAAGTTACTTTCCTAAAAACCTTTATTAAAAAATTATATGAGGACTATATGTTAATTGCTTAAACACCACTCCACGATGCAATTTTTTCATTGCAAGTTTTTTGAGGAATTTACTTGGTTCTGGGCTTGACAAAATACCGTTAATGTATTAACAAAAGATTGGTGAACTTTACCAACAATTATTTGTTCCAATCAACTTCAAAATCAGAATGCTTTATTAGCCTGATTTTTTTAATCAATTCAAAATATATGTTAAGTTATGGCTATTTATTTTATTTTTTTCTCTCGGCCGTGCGCCCCCTAGGAGCTTGCGCCCATAGGCCCGGGCCTATTGGGAAATCCGGCCCTGATTACTGACGTAGACTACAAAAACTGTATGTTCCGACTCAACCAAAACTGGAATAAGTAAGATTAATAAATTGTTCAAAAGTAACTGAAGTTTTTAAATTCGAACTCCGAATCGCTCAATTTTATGTGAAATAACCATTTTCAAGTTGTTTACATTTTTGACGTGCAATGATGTCACAATCTTAGTATTACTCCAGGAAGGTGTCCGGTATTTTCAAAGGTTGGCAACCCTAGGTAGAATGCGTAATATTATTTATAAAAGCAGCAGGAAAGTATTTAACATTATAGGACAGCTTTGGTGGACTACTTATCATGACACGCCCTTGTAACTTTTAAGCTAATACATAAAAGACGCAGAAATGTCTTACCATGCAGATATTGACAGACATTCTTTGATATATCCTTCATTTCTACCGAATTAACATTGGTGTCAAGTTGTATTTTTTAAAAATGCCACTAAGCCAGGTTATTACATACTGTAATTCAAACGTGTATTAAGTGAGAATTTCCAATATCAATTTATTATTTAAGAGTTACGAACTAAAGACGCTATAGTATCACAAATTTCGAAAAACAACAGAAGTTTGCAAGCTTCTACAACAGTAATAGCGCGACTGAGACGAATTGGCAATGCACATCCGAAGTATTTTAGTATCTAATACTACAATCATGATAGGGCATATTTCGAATGGCTAGCTTAAAATTACATTGATACGATGATAGTAGGAAGCAATTTAGCACACGGGATTTGGTTTTCTTCTACAACTTTTTTTATTATAAAATCCCTGTTACATACAATATAATACAGAAAGTCACTGTGGTCCTAAGACTAATACAGAAAGTCACTGTGGTCCTAAGACTAATACAGAAAGTCACTGTGGTCCTAAGACTAATACAAAGTTCACCAAGTAGTCTGAAAAAATAGGTGACACTAAATCCACACAGCCAAAGGAAAAATTCCCAAAAAGCACAAGGCAAGCTGAGTGGAGGTGGTTTATTAATTCTCAGTGCTCCAGGCGAGCAGAGAGAGTTCGGAGTCCCACAGAGCTCCAGGCAAGCTAGGCGGGTAGGGGGCCTCAGAACTCCAGGCAAGCTAGGAGGCTTCGGTTTGGTTAGATGTGTCAGAGCTCCAATCAAGATAAGAGAGGGCAATTGACCAACCTAAACTGATGTCGATGAAACGTTACATGGATATTTAATTATATCTTTTTCTGGATAGTGGTGGCACTGGTGTTCCTCTTCTGAGTTGATTGTAACGTCCCGTTCAGCAGCGAGGCTATATGAGACGTGGACCTACTGATTAACGTGGAATCCGAACCACATGAGCTCCCGCCGGGAATCGAACCCGGACCTCCCACGCCAAAGGCGCGTACGCTAACCGCTTAGCCACGAAGAAGCTCTGTTCCTCTTCTGTCACATGACCATATGGTGAGGATGCCTGTCATCTAGTTCTTGTAGTAATTGCAGTAGAAGAATATGAGTTTTGTTAATAAATAAGAAGCACGTGTTCATGTTTACAAACTACGTGTAGGATATTATAATAGGAACGAAGTTACAAGGAATTGAAGATTTTACTTTTTCTCAAAGGACTATTTCGAAACAGCACCTAGTAATAAGTACCACTTCCAACCACATAAATAGCTTTTAGTACATAGATATAATTCACTTTACAGCAAATTGGTAACTAAAATTATTGTAAATACTGGCACGTTTTGCAACACTGCTTAGAAATTATGTAATTCCGACAACTGATAATCATGACTATCAAAAACTATAATAATGTTGTTGTAATATTATACACAAAAGAAAAGCACTCCTTTAGAAAGTTCACATAAATACGCTGTTTTAATCAGTATAGCTATCTTTACCGCTTTTTTCATCTTCCGAAACTGTTTCAGATATCAAAATTCTTGTACTGGCACTATGATCTTTAGGTCTATTGAAAATCATCTACTTAATTCAGTGTAATCCTTGTTTAGGCACTTTTTCGAAATAGTCCTTTGAAAAATGTAAAATTTTAGACTTCTTGTAGCGTTGTTTCTATTTATTTCAAAAACATCACATTATGATCGCAATATTCGACACTAAGGTACTTTGGATAGGTATTGCCCCGTCAGTCTGAATTCCGTTGTTACTGTTGTGGAGGGCTATAAAGTTTGGTTTATTTTTGGATGCTACTGTAGTATCCTTAGTTTTTAAAAATGTAACTACGTTGAACACGCAACACTTAATTTGATGGTTTTACACAGCACGTTCCCTATCGACATTTTATATGAGGGAGAAAGGACATAAATCAGTAAGTGATGATTTCAGAATATTTTCCCGGGGGATTTTAATACACCAGGGGTGGAAAAGTAGTATTACGAAAATATTGGGAATTCATATTGAGCACGATAGGATATATATATATGCTCCCGCGTGGAACTTTGTGAGGACTCCCTGGGTCACTCCATGGAATCATCACTGATAATCATTTCGTACCGTTATAATACGTATTTTTTGCTCTAGATGAACGCCTTCCAGTACCGCAACACGTTTGCTATGGTACATTTTTCTAGCATAATTAAAAAACTGCGAAAAAGTAGTCTTCAATTTAGAACGGAAAGTGGCTCGTTTTTTTTTCCACCTTGACCTCCATGATATAAATCTTGTGACAAATTTAAAACAACTGACTAAGGTAGCGCCCGAAAAGTTATTTCGGGAGTAGTACTCTCCCGCGCGGGTCGTGTCAATATCAAAGTTTGCGGCATTTCCTTAGGTTCTTGCAGTATCAACACATACGACTAAGAAAATACAAAAATCAAAAAGAATTATATGAAAACAAAATAAAAGAAATGAAAGTAAATAGTTGGAAAAATTACCTTAAAGAAAATACTAACCTAGACATTTGGGGTGAACCATATAAAATAATTAGTCAGAAAATAAAGAAGCCAACTACTCTCTCAACCTTAAGAAAAGATGACGGAAGTTTTACTGAAGGATGGGAAAGCACCATAAAATTTTTAATGGAAAAACTTTTACCCAAGGACGAAAAAGAAGACGATGACGAGGTGCACAAACAAATGAAAATGTTACCAATAAACGACGAAATTATGGAAGCAACAACCAATCAAGAATTAAGTAATTACATAAAAATGTTTAAAAAGAGAGGAAAGCAGCAGGTCCAGACATGATAAAATCAGAAATTTTCCTGGAAAATGCAGATACATGTCACCATATCTATCAAGACTCTACAATTTATGCCTCAAGAGCAAAAGAATTCCTAAAATATGGAAACATTCAAACTTAGTAATAATAAAAAAGAGCGAAGATAAAAGAAATGATGACCCTAAGGTGTATAGACCGATCTGTCTCTTAAATATAATAGGAAAAATATTCGAAAGAGTAATCACTAACAGACTTAGCAAATATCGAAACATAGAAAGAGATAAGCTACAGCATGGCTTTAGGAAGAAGAAAAGTACGGAGACAGCTATAAGGAGGCTTTTAGAATTAATAGAAAATGGAAAAATAGACAAGTACCAGGTAGCAATCTATGTTGATATCAGTGAAGCTTTTGACAATTTGTGGTGGCCATCACTCTTCAAACAATTTAAAAAAATGAAAGTACCTAAATCACTATACCAACTAATGTTAGAATACTGCAA
Organism: Thermobia domestica; assembly: GCF_964235325.1. NCBI lineage: Eukaryota > Metazoa > Arthropoda > Insecta > Zygentoma > Lepismatidae > Thermobia > Thermobia domestica. The sequence continues at coordinate 35,478,197 of NC_137458.1, forward strand.
CGAAAGACAGGTCATTTACAAGGCACCACATAATAACATTACCACATATACAACAAAGGGATGTCCACAGGGATCCATATGCGGTCCAACGATGTGAGATATAGTTATCGAACCATGCCTAAAAACACTGGAAATTACGGAAGACACGGAAGGAGTAGTCGGCTATGCAGACGATATCGCAATAGTCGTATCAGCACAATCAAGAGACGAAATTGAGAGGAAAGGGAACCAAGTCTTACACACGCTTCAAAAATGGTGCGAAATAAACTGAAACTATTAGGAAATAAAACTAAATATACGATATTCGGGCAATCTATACAAAGAGATCCAATATTAAAGATTAACAACCAAAAAATTGAACGAGTGAAAGAATTCAAGTATTTGGGAGTATGGATTGACGATAAACTGAACTATCCTAAACATGTCGAAAACGTAACTGACAAAGGAAAGAAAGTAGCACATAAAATACTCACAATTGCAAGAAAAGACTATAAGATACCCAAAAAGACCCTACAAACGTACAACAATGCTGTAATAATGCCAACAGTAAAATACTGTGCCAGCATCTGGGCTCACAAAATATTTGCAAATACAAAATTAAGGGAACAAATAAACAGAGTTCAGAGAGGAGTTATAATTAGAACAATAGGAATAATCAAAACACTACCGATAGAATCCTTACAGGTGCTTGCACTAGAAGAACCAATCCACTACCAAATACTAAGAGAAGCTATAAAACGATGGAAAACAAATAATGAAACTATAAAAATAATAGAGATTCTAGGTACAAATCCGAACAACGAAGACGAACTAAATATGTTGATAGAAAGAAAATGGCAAGAGGAATGGTACACTACAACAAAAGGAGAAAAGCTCAAAGAATACATACCAACTATAAAAGTAAGGAAAGAAATTGGTGAAATAAAGAAGGAAACTATGGAAGCGCTGTCGGGACATGGACCCTTCAAAACACATTTGAAAAGATTAAATATTGAAAATGACGAAATGTGTTCATGTGGAGAAATCCAAACACCTGAACAAGTAATATGGAATTGTGAAAATTACGTAACTAGTGAAGGAATAAGGAATCTCAGAGATGAACTTAGTGATGTAGATTGGAGTAGCTTACGGCAGGATAAAACAAAATTCGATAACTTTCAAAAAATAACAGAGCATATAGTGAAAAACCCATGGAATGAACGAACCCAACGAAGAAGGTAATTGAACAAATAGCACTATGAAAAGATACAATTAAAAAAAATCAAATTCTAATAGAAACAATTTTAAAGTTCTGGCAAACACCCAGAACTATAGTACAAACTTACGTTTTATTTATTTATTTATTTATTTATTTATTTATGTCGTTTTTATTTCTATAACCTCTATTAACATTGTGTGTGTGTCAGTGTTGTGTGTGTTAGTGTAATAAACACATATGAGAAACAGTATGATAAAAGCAGAGAGAATCATGGAAGAAGGAAGAAACTACAAGACAGTTAACACCAAATGAGAAGATGTTTTTTTACACTGTGTTTTGTTTATTTTTTCTTTTTAAATTTTTACTTTTCAGGGTGGTGAATGCGCTGCTTCCCAATCATTTATATTATGTAGTAATCAATTATTTTCTTTCCTCTTTCAGGTTATTTTCTGCATGTAAAAGGATAAATAAAGGAAAATAAAACAAACGAACAAACAAAAAAAAAAAGAGAAATATAAGGGCATGGTTTTAAATATTAGGTGCCATGCTGAAAAGAAATGTGCCTCACCTCAATCTGCTGAGGTTGGACAGCCGAAAAGACGGAGATAATAAAGAAACATCAAGTATAAGAGAATAAAGGCAAGAGGCAGTTGCGTCTGCCATAAATAAGTCCGAAAGTAATCGGCCAAGGCAGGGGGAAGTGGAGGCATTAAAAAAAAAGTATCAACACAATTTTCTGAAGGATCTTGCAAGTGCAGTGGCACTAAATGAGCTGCTTAAGAAAGCAAATGGATATGCAGTTCAAAATGCAAAGCCTCGCTTAACTGATTAAAGCAGGTGATATGCGAAGACGTTAAGCTTCCATTTCCGGATCTAAACAAGGAATTTATTCTCAGGAGCGATGCTTCCTACATATCCATCACTGCAGCCTAGAACAACAGCTGTGTAGTTCGAGTATATAGTACGCTAGCCATATATTAACTATCAGAAAAGTATTACAGCTCATCCGAAATTAAATGCCTCGCAATCCTTTTCGGGGTAATAAAAAGGGGCGATGCTGATGCTCGCACATCGATTTAAAATCCCATGAGACAACCAGATTATAGGTCGGTTAAAGTCAGTGAAAAGTTGGAATTCTCGTCTATGCTGGTCAATGTATCACGTCGTGCATACACAGGAAAAACTAACGCCGGAATGAGCCGCAATATCACGCGTAGCTCTAAGCCAGAGGAGCAGCACTGCATCCACGTATTCTTCATCTTTCAGGATGAGATGCGAAGATCAAACCTTCCATGCTGATTGAAACCCAGAACGATGAAGATATCTCTTGTATCATGTCCATATTGACGTGAAGACCTGGCAGATGAACCACATAAAAGAAAGCTGGAGAAGTTCAAAAGATTTACCACGATATCTTACATATCAAAGACTACCATTTTCCAGATATATGAAATCTTTAAAAAAGAACCGTGGTCTTAGGTAAAGTTAAAAGTCTATCATGAACAGGCAGACATTGGTGATTTGACCGTAGCGTGGGAAAAATACAAAGGGTGTTCCATTGGAAACATCTGCGCCAAGATAGAGAGAGAGACATCGCACTTGTGAACGCTGTATGGAGGTCCGAGTTCTTCAGTGACTAAGCGGTTAGCGTACGCGCCTTTGGCGTGGGAAACCAGGATTTGATTCCCGGCGGGAGCTCATGTGGTTCGGATTCCACGTTAATCAGTAGGTTCCGTCTCATATAGCCTCGCAGGTGAAAGGAATGTTAAAACAACTCCAACTCAGCTGTATGGAGGTCAAGCCAGACTACCACTCCATGGTGAAGTTATTGAAGTCAGAACACCCTCAGCAGATTAGTCAGCTCCTATCCTTTAATTTCGTCAGCTCGTCCTTGGACAACATCCTAAAATGTATTCGGTAAGTCCTAACCGATATTTGGTAACATATCCCCACACAATGACTAATTCACAAGTTATTACAATTCCCAGGAATAGGTCAAGAACTCTGGTAAGGCGGGAAGTATAGTCTGTGACAATCCTCTATATTGAAAGTCGTAAGTTCTCTGACTAGATGCAAAAGTTTGGGATCAAGATCCATTATATTACAAGACAGTATCCTTATAGCAATTTAAAAGACAGCATTTGGATTTTGTACATCATCTTATAACAGTCACCAGTGAAGATAAGCATAAATAGTATATGACCAATGCAGATGGTTCATGAACCATAGTAATTTTAGTTCCTTTGGAGCCTCGCCTCCACCCGTTATGCTCAGTGTAGGTGACCACCAAGCCCTCAAGAGATATTTTTGAAACTTGGATGACACTGAAAATTCCAAGTCTTGAATTGAAGCAACAAGTTATTAATGGCAGAACGGAAGAAGCTGGAAAAGAATGATCGATTACGTCAAGAAGGCAAAGGAAGATACAAGTTGGGAAACTGTCTTCGTCAAAGAACATCGCCTGAATAAGTTGGCAGAACTGACGATCAAGTTCTTCGACAGAACGGGCCATTTGTGTGCTAGAACGTGTTCAACGATAAGGTATTGCTACTTATAGGTTCAGAAGGAGGGAATATTATAGGGGAGGGTGCTGTACCTACGGCCAAAATTTGGATTTAAATGTTTTCTGATCCCTGCAATGCATTTTCTCACAAATATAAAATTTAGGCACATAGTTTGGGGTCTCATGAATACACAAAATTTGTCTCTAGTTCAAAATGTTGTTAAATAAGAATTACTTTTATTTTCCCAAGACCCCTTTTTTGGCCGTAGGTATAGCAGCACTTTGTACCTACGGCCACCTATTATTTGAACCCAAGAACAGGCTGAAATTGAAAAAAAAAAAAGTCAGGAATAGGCCAGAAATAAGGTTGTGCGAGTTAATAAAGAGGTAGTAAACGAAACAGATATTTGAGCAAAAGTTATCAAGGGTTATGCTCGTTAATTGCACATATTTGTCTGAAAAATGCAATTTTCATTTTAAACCCAAGTTGAAATCGCTGAAACCAACTGAAAACGAGAGAAGATAGGACTGACGTGCAGTGGATTCAGCTTTTAGTTATGGCGGCTTCTTAAAATACCAAGTCGTGAATGTCAAGGCCGGTTTAGTCATTGTTTATTTACTAGTTTTGGTGGTGCTCCTTTTGAAGTTCTCTTCAGCAGCTTTTCCTGTTTTTCCTGATAGGTTTTTTTTTTCTAGTTTCTTAATCTCTTGTGAGCTTGTCAGAATCCTTGAACTGCCTTTCTGTCGCCCCCGCCAATTCGTTTCTCGGACAGGGCCTTGATATAAGGCCTCAAAATTTCTTGCAATATCAACAAGGATGCTGATGGACCTTCAGGCATGATGGTGGCTTCCGAGATATGAGGCTCCTGCTGATTTGTGCCTATTGCTGGTTCTAAATGTTGTTCACACCTGTTCCTCGAGTATGATCATGCTTCATTATCATCTGCTACTTGCTTACAGGCCTTAGTGTTGTGGTCGTAGGTACAACTGATTCAATGGCCGTAAGTACAGCACTTAGCCATCTTTACTTTACCGGTTGACGGTGACAAACAAGACGTGGCTTCATCGAAATAAAACATCGTGAATCAATCAATAGAATCACTACCAATGGTTATAAGGAATTGTTGCTATTTTTGCGTGCACTGTAGGGAGAGGAAAATTACAGTTTGTGTCCACATTTTTTTTTTACTTTGAACACCCCAAAACAAAAGAATAAACAGCTATTTACCAGACCAAGATCTCGAAACACTGACACGTATAGAATTGAAGGGCTTGAAACGGAATCTTCTCTGACCAATTCGCGATCTTTCCTGACAATACACGACTTAATGAGCACTGGCCGTAGGTACAGCACTCTCCCCTACCCTTAGAATCCATGGAAAATGGTCATGCTTGGAAACCACCGCCTGAACTTAAGCATAAATGAATAGACACGGCAGACCAGCATCACCTACTAAGGTGAAGATAATATCAATTTTTGTATATAGTACTGTCTCACATTTTGTGTATTAGTATGTTTAGTGTTCTATGTGTCGTGTTTTATCTATGTCTATACAAGCATCGAGATATGAACAAATAGTAATGAAGTTATATTTGAACAAGGAGTCACAGGAAGATAAAAAAAATCCTGTGTTCTAAATAGTTTCATTGATTGTGTTGCTCTATCATTTCCTTGTCTACTCTTTTTCCTGAATAGTTATTAATGTTTACCGTATCAGTGTGTGATAGTTACTTGTGCTTGATGCCCTGACTATATTATTAGTGCGGCAAAAAGTGTTATTCAATGAGAACTCATGGAATGTATTATGCAGGGTGCTTATCCGTCATCTTGTCCAGGGTTTTCGCGCCTGAGAATTATCAGGTTGGCTCTGAGTGGGTCCCATGTATCACCCTGTCATAGCGATAAGAGTTTATTTACTGAATGTTCCGTCAGGAATCATTTGCCAGAAAGCAAGATTTAATTTCATACCCTACTTAGTTACAAATGATCCATACTATTTGGGAGTAAAAAGTGTTTAAGCACTGCATGGTTGGGAAAAGATTACAAAACAAAGAAAAGAACTTATAAATTCATTCCGCGTTATGCAGAGTCTTTTGAACTATGATTAGCTTCATACTAAAGGCTTGACTATTGCAGAAACATGTTAGTCAAACTCTTTAGTATGGCACTAATCACGCGTCAGGACGACTGTATAAGACCTAGTATGTTTTGCCGTAGGATAAGCTGTTTTAATAACGTCTTGTTCGTGGTAAACAAGAGGTAGTATAATATGTCATTAACGGGATTTAAACCCAAATGCAGGTGCAACTTTCAGAGCTATTCAGAAGCACGCTTACTGTAGAAAGTTACAAATAAAAATATGGATTTTAGTGGTAGGTTGTGCTTATTACTTAAAATCACTACAAATACGCAAAAGTATGTGAACACTTAACTCCTATGTTACAAGAATAGTCCTCATCAGCATCGACGATCTTCTGCCAACGTTCTGGAAGGCCATGGATTCCATTGTGGTAGAATTTTGTGGGCCGTGAAGCGAAGAAGGTATCAAGTGCATTTTCCACCTCTACTGGGGATTTGAACTGGCGACCTCTAAGGTGATTGTCCAAGGAATGGAACAGTAATAATCGGACGGTGAAATGGCTGGGGAGTATGACGGATGCAATAGTGTTTCCCATACAAGACTTAGAATGATGTCCCGGGTCATCCTAGCCACGTAGGGCTTAGCGTTGTGATATAACGAGAACCCCTTTGTGATTCAGAAGTATTGGTTCCAAAGTTTTGAGTTCTTTTTGAACACTGCGCAATTGCTGACAGTACACAGTTGCATTGATGTTCTGACCAGCTTGTAGCATTTCCTGATGCACGATGCTGCGAAAAGTGCACACAACACACAGGAGGACCTTCTGGTGCAGTGCTGGTTTCGGCTGTTTTGGAACAGGTTTATGGAATGCTAACCAATGATGACGGCACAGTGGAGCTTCGTACAAGGCCCACTTCTCATTACATATCAACACACTGTCCCGAAATGACTCCTTCCTCAGACGAGAAAGCAAAGAAACGTGTGTCTGCTCACGTTGACTCTGGTCTGGAGTTAAATCATGTGGGACCCATCGACCCAACTTCTAGTACTTCCCAAGTAGATGGAGGTGCTGCCGAATGTTTTCTCCACTCACGCTGAATTATAGTCACAGTTCCTCACATGTCTGGCCACTATTCGCCTCGATTGCTGCCTGAAGATCTGCATTTTGTACATGCGTTGGTCTTCCGGCATGTGATGCGTCTTCGAGTGTTTCATCACCGTCCTTAAACTTGTTAAACCACCGCTAGTCACGACACCCTCACCAAAGACCTGGCAGATCTTTCGCTCCGCTCCGCTCCAGTGGTGTTTGACCCCAATTTGAACTCTTACAGAATTGACGCCCTTATGACGCTCTGTAGAGGTCCCGTGTACACTTTGTCCTTACGCACGTTCACAATGTAAGTGAATTACCACAACCAGGTGACATGTTGGATATACCCACTCTAACAACTTATCTTCGCCTTATCTCCATTCGCATTCAACTCACGGTGTGAGGGGAAAATTGAACAGACCTCCACAAAAAGCGACAGAACTTTCTTGGTTACCTTTTTACTTTACTGAGGTTAGTGGTTGTAATTACTGCCGCTGTATCTGTCATTGCAGTACACCGTACTTTCTACATGTTTGATATACTTGATTGTCGTAAGTTATTAACTGAATTTAAAAAAAAAAAAAAGTTGGGATGAGTATAGAGAAGTCATAGTATCTCAGAAAGTTAAAAGGCAATATATCCGACAATTCAAATACATGAGACAACCGTCGTGAAATTTATGGTGAATTCGTAGGAAGATATTGGGGCTTTATGAACCTACCGACGCATAACGAAGTTCCCGAAAATTATGTTAACTATTCCAATGTCAACTTTAGAAATGAAAGATATGTTGCCATATTAAATATTATAAAAGAAAATAAAGGAATGTCACAATTAAGAATCATTTCAGTGTATCTGTTACATCAGAGAAAATTAGTGAACAATATACAATAGTCTAGACGAGAGAAATTAGCTGCCCAAAACAAGAAAATTGATTCATATACAATTAAACTGGAACATAGTTATGAATATGTCCTCTCTATTATGAATAAGTATACCTGACTGATTTTATCGTTTTGGTTATTTAGAATATTGAAGGTACTTACCGACGATAGATATACGTATTTTCTAACGATTTTGAAATGCCAAAAAATTGTGTCACTACATGCCACTCGAAAGAATTGTTTTTCGTGTATATAAAAGTAATTTTTCCTTTCGATATTTGAAAAGATCTTTCTTGTTGCACACAACTAGAAGTGATACGAAAGTACTGGAGTATATTTAAGACACTTATCTACCATTTCTACATCTAGATTTTTTTTATTATGCACTGCTTTTTTAGAATTTTGTTTTCTCTATGAACAGGGCGATGAATGTATCAAAAGGAATGGGGTTTCATGTACCAATGGATCATTACCTTTGAATGTATGATTACTATTGGTCACATGTGCTGGAACCTGTGGCTCAGACCCCTAAGTATGTTATTTTCAGGTTCTTATCTCTATACAACAATTTTCTAATTGTTCAAACAAATAACTACTTCACTTTGGGACAAGTATTTACTTTCCTCGATCATCAATTGCATGTTATTTAAATAGTATTACAGATGCTGTTCCGCGTATATATGACCAAATTGTACTTACCAAAGAGGTACGAAAATCTGTAGCGCTGTGTGCATCAGTGTTAGACGTGTCTCCCCAGATTCCAAACGGTGACCCAGCAACGTAGTTACCATTGCACAACGCTCCGTTGGGGAACTACGAGAGGATATCGTTCCATTATTTTTTGCATACTCCACTCAAGTTGTCACACGCTTCTTGCCCAAAACCATAAAGTCCACAAAATTCGATTGAACTTGCGTCTTGAAACTTAATAGGTATCTCAAAGGTATGGTCTAATCAAGTAGCCTTCTTCATATAATCGTAAAATACGAGGAGTAACCTTAAGATGTGTGATGAAGCTTTGCCTTGATATATGCGGGGCGTGTTGATCTCCATTTTCGGCTTGTAGATAGGCTTCAGAATCATCTTCTGGTTGATTTTGCACTTCTTACCTTATGAATCTCCTGTGCCTCTGTGACAGTAGCCGGGAACCATTATGAACTCTTTCAGGGAAACTTCTTTGCATGCTCTGACCAATGTCGTGAAGCGCTTTGCGCCTCTTTCTCTGTGCATTATGGTTCCTGGTCTGCCGCAGTTAGAAAGGTACATAAAACGCTTCATCGAATGTAGCGACGCAACTTTTACAAGGTTCAGTGCTTGATACATGGTGCGGTTGACTGTTTCTAAAGACACAGACGATTCCATCTGTTTTCGGTCGGGGATTCTCTTGCACGGCAATTCTGCGATGTTTCGCCTGCACGGTGGTGCTGGTTTCTGTATACTGCCGTGTTCTCGTTCCCTTTGTTCGAGAACGAACGCTGGAAGATCACAATATCCTCACACTTGCTAATCACAATACTGATTGATGGAAGTCAAGCTAACGTCACCCCCCCTTGCTCTTCCATTGCTTCCTGATTATTGAAACAAACTTTGCGTCGTAAAGGACTATAACGTAACTCTCCCACAAGTTATCTACTTTTGCCGGCATTTTTGATCAAGTAAGAAAATATATACACTTGGAAAAGCTGTACCACGCACTCCTCCCGAAAGCTGCTCAGTTTGGGCGAGATTTTCTCGGAGCTCTCACACTACATTGACAGGCACGTCTAACCAAGATCGGCTGAGATTGGCTTTAGTAGATTAGAGTGAAGGTTATTCTTGGGAACCACTTTTCGCTATGCATTACAGTTTGTAGTCTGTAGTCCGTTAAAACCACAAGTGGTTGATTTCCGTCACTTCCGATTTGAATAAAGGGTTCAGAGAGATTGTTCCTATTCTTAGAACGCTAAATAGATTCCCACAAAACTGCTTTTTGCTATCGCTTATCATTTTTGCTCCATGTAGATACTCACTTTCGGTTTTTATTACAAAGTTAGGGATGGAGATTAAATATAATGTATTTTTGGGACGTTTAATCGATTATAGCAGGAAACCACTTGTCGGTATGTATTACCAGTTTTGGTCTATAGTGATCAACGTTAAAAACCAGAAATGGTTTATTTCTACCACTTCCGGCTTGAATATTACAAGCATTAACGAACTATTCTAACTTTGGACCCTTTATATCGTACCTAAAATTGACACATCAAGTAGTTTTTGATATTGCTGTCTTGGACAGACACGGACAGAGTAGGGGAGACCGGGGCTGGTTGGCAGCAGGGGCTGGTTGACGAACTGCATATAACTCCTTCATTAATTAACATAATGAGCTGTTGCTGCTGTCATAAAAGAGCGACGTATGGAATGCAGCCAGTCTGAAGTATTTTTTTCAGTTCTCCGTTACAAAATCACAGAATCGTCACTACTTGGAGTCAGAGGTAAGTAATATAGCATTAGTTAGATCTGAACTTTGTTTTTATGGATATTCAAACAATAAAACGTAAATGTCAAACAATTGCTGAGTAATTACGACTTTGTTGCACAACATGGGCTTGAGGTTAGTTGACATAGCATTTGGGGCTGGTTGGCAAGTGCGCCAAACAACCTCGTGTGAAATTTTATTTCTATTTACTTTTATTGTTACATTGTTTGTTTTATTATTATGTTGTTTACAGTTCTACCAATCTTTTACTTCAATGTTATATAGCATGCACGAATTGGATTGCTGTTAAAATTTAGAAATCGAGATAAGACTGTATGCCGGACTCTGAATTTTCTGAACAGGCCTAATTCTCAGGATCAAGAATATTTTGTATTTGCTCTTTTGTTACAAAAATAGAGGTCTAGCTATTGCTTTCTCTTTCTTTGTGGAAAGTAGGAAATAAACTGCATTTCTCGATAATTCAGCTAAAACATCTTAGTTTCTCTTAGCTACTTTGTGAACAGCGGGAAATAAACTACCTTTCTTGATAGTTCAGTTATTTTAATTACATTTTGAAATAATATGAAGAATTAACCTACACCAAATCATATTAAAACTGATGTGGTTTGATAATCTTATAGCTTTCAATGTCATGATAACCAAGCTAGAAAGAAAGAAAGAAAGAAAGAAAGAAGTTATATTTCATATCGCTGATTCTTTTAAATGTTGTGAATAAAAGTCATTTCAAATTTCAAATAGCCTACTTCATTGCAATATATAATAGAATTTACAAAAATAATTTTTATTTATAATAAATCCAATTTTTGTTTGTGTTTTGCTATATTTAAAAAGTATGCCAACTAGCCCCAGAATATCAGCCAACCAGCCTCTTACTAGGGGTCGGTTAGCATACTCCGTTTTAAAAGAAAGAAAAATTTATTTCTCGAAAACTAAGCAAAACAAAAATTTAATTTATTAGAGGAAACGTTGGTCTGTCCGTACACATCCATTCCATTGCAATACAGTGCACAATCTGCTCATAAAAAATAAAGAATGAAAAGTTCGCCAACCAGCCCCGGTCTCCCCTAAATGTATTAAAGGTCTTCACTACAGCGAAATTAAACTACCGCTAATTTTAGAGTTTTTCTGTACTATCTTCAAAACAAAAATATTGGAAAAGCGGAAACTTAGTGAACTAGATAATACGATTTTGCATGTGATACCGTTATCACAACTCATCTGTCTGCTTTCGATTTGCCACTGTACACAGATTTCGCATTTCTTTGCGGGTTCTGTAAATAGCGGCATACCAAAAGCAGATAGGTGAATTGTAGTGAAGGAATCGCATACAAAATCGTATTGTCTAGTTCACTACGTTTCTGCTTTTCGAATATTTATTTTGTTTTGAAGATATTAGAGAAAAACTAAAATTAGCCGTAGCTTAATTTCGCTGTAGTGAAGACTCTTAAGAAGTGGTGGTAAACCAAACTGTCTCGTGTTCGACAGAATAACCGAACAAGAGGTACATGATACTCGAGTTGTTTTTACAGTTGCGTTCAAGTCTTTGAAGAATACCGAAACGGTAGCTTTCTTTCTACTCTGACGATCCCATATTGCTATTGTCCCTTTAAAACATCAAATGTGCGTCACACTCACTCCGCTCACACGCTCTTGTTTCCAAAATACACTCATGGTTTGTGCATAGCAACATCTGCAAACAGCTCTGCGATTACTTTCCTAAGGATATGTTCCTTTCGTCAAGATAACTTGTGGATTCGAGTCCCAACATTTCTTTTTCTTTCTTCGATGTACCTAAACTCGCGAGTATCTATACGATCCCATTCACACAACGTGTTATATAACACAATGTACGAATGTAATTTCCCCGTAAACCTTGAAAGAATATGAAGAAAGCTCCCGTTCTTTCAAATATAGGGTACAACTCTCTTCTGTATTGTAAAACACTATGAATGATATATACGCAGTAATTTTTTTATTAGTTCAAACAATTCGTACACAGTGTTTAGACTAAGTGTTAATGGTCTCAAAAAAGTGGAATGTTTTCAACATTATTTACGAGTATTACGCGATTAGTTTGCAGAAGTTTCTATGTGCTATCATGGCAAAGGTTTCATAAGAACTTATTTTCTTCTGCAAGAAAAGTTTTGCAAGGCTTAGTAGCCTAACTTTGTGTAGCCCAAGGTGGCGAACTCAGACTAGTAATAAAACGCACATGTAATACCTAGTTTTATTGTATTAAGTAATAAAAAATACAAATGTATAATTTGTCAAAATGTTTATTTTCTAAGTTACAAAATATAATTTCACAATTTATATATTTTAAAATAAAAACAAATCTTTGTTGTGTGTGTTAACATGAGATACTAGTGTGTGTTTCAAACCAGTATTTTCAAAACTACAAAAAAATTACACACTGACCAAATTATGTGCAATGTCTATCCGTGGAGCACCAGTTGGTGCTTTCAAACGTCCAATAAAGAGAACTGTACTCGTAATGTTGTCAAATATAAGAAACAGAAATGGCCGATCGGCAATGAAATTCTTTGGAGGTTCAGAATACATTATTAAGGAACACGGCACAAGCTCTGAAATGATAAAACTTTACTTTATTCTTTGAACATAGATGACTTATCACCTATAAAATTAATTACAGCATAATAAATTTGCTAAAAGAAATCTCGTGCTGCACGATATTCATGCTGATCATGCATGGTGTTTGAAATATGTCATCTGCTGTGGAATTTGTCAATAATCCTGGTATACAACAATACCAGGATTAATTTAAAAATCAATAATTCTAGTATAAAATAACCAGATCCAGGGCTGTATTTAAAATGTTAGATTTGCTCAGAGTGACTATAAAGGAACGTAAGAACTCGTGAAGCTTTACCTAGATCTACTAATTTCAACACCCAAAAGAACGCGAGTGTGTTCCCGTCCTCAACCCTCATCCACGAAATTTTGACTGTGTCGTCTCTTGTGATTTACGGAGAACATCTCATGGTATAGTGTTGTCGGAACGCCGATAAGTTTCATTTTCTTTATTTTCGTTATTGTTCTAATTTCGCTGTTAAAACAGTTACTGTTTAGTACGAGCAATTTTGTGTGTGTGTGTGTGTATGTGTGTGTGTGTATGTGTGTGTGTGTGTGTGAGAGAGAGAGTTCTTTAAGTGCTGTTCCCTAGAGGTACGTTCATCGTATCTAAGTTTGGCAACACTGTTGGTGTCCCTCTTGCATGTAACGTTTTCAAGTGTGCGTTTAGAGGGCAGCTCCACGAATCGTATGAAATCTTCCGATATTTCATGTGATGCAAAATACGGTAATTCTATGATTGGTGTAGAGCTCAGGCGTCACGAATCGTTGCTGTTACTATAGCTGTGCTCCGTGTAATTAAGTGCTCAGTGCATGTATGCTCCTGACAGAGTAGTGTTTGTGTAAGCACTATAGGCTATGCAGTGCATAGGATTTAAAATTATGGAATTAAACTTCTTGTAAATTTAGTAAGCTTTTGAACTGAATGTAAGAACAGTCTTCTCTTCATATTAGTGTTTGGGATAGCAGACTTCCTTCTTCCGCTAAGAGGAGTTCACAAATTAAACACTTCTATTTTAAAGCTTCCCCATACTGGTTTACAAATCTAGTTTCTAACGTAAGACTTGTGGCAAGCCCATAGGAGAGCTGGCCACAGTATGAAGATAGTCGCGTAAGTAGCTACTACTGATTTGCACAAGAGAAAAGTCACATGGGTGAAAAAATTTTATTGCTTCATGCTAATAAATTAAAAGTAATTTGATGTACGAATAGTTCTATTTGTATTTCCTTCGTACATAAATAGTTTTGAATCAAGGTGCTTTCGCTTTTTATTATTATTATTATTATTATTATTATTATTATCATTATCAGTGAAGATGATTAAGTGACAAGACGAAAATAAAACCATGAACTTCCCATTGCGCAATTATTGTCTCTCTCTCTCTCTCTCTCTCTCTCACACACACACACACACACACATACACACACACGATTAAATTTACATTCTTTAATAAGCAGAAAGAATTCAAACTACTCGAAGTAAAACTACCAGATTTGGCGGAGTGGACTTTATTTTAACAGCTTTTGCACACGTCCCCGGCACCGACAATGCCGGAACAAGGGCTGCTTTGCACACGCGGCCGGCAAAACCGGTGACGGCTCCGGCAATGTCGGTGCCGGCGCTGCTTTGCACACACATCCCGGTAATGTCGGTGCCGAGAAATAGTTTGAGTTTGAGCGTGAAGAGAACACGAGTTCAGCAATAAACAAACGATATCTCACTCAGTCATATTCGCTCATTCCACAATCGTTCTATGGAACAAATGCCAGACTAGACACAGAGCACATGAATATTTTTATTATGGGCTATAAGGTAAAGCTGCATGCAACCACAAGACTGGAAATTTTCTTGTTCTTTCTGTGCTTTTTCAAAAATGAAATGAAATCTAAGTTTTACGTCCCACGATTATGCCGGTTAGGCTAAAGGAGACTGATGAGAAATGGATGAAATGGTGAAATGAAGGAAGTGAGAGGAAATGGGCGAACACCAAGAAAACACATAAGCATGGTTTCTGTCCACCACAAAGTCCACACGGCGCGAGCTGAAATAGAACCAAGGACCTCAAACACCGGGAGTGAGCGCTCTACCACTGAGCCACCGCGCCCCCTTGTGCTTTTTCAGTTCTTTCTGTAGTTGTGTTTTAGTTTTTATTTACTTTAATTTTATTTACAACCTTTCTTATGCTTGCGAATGCCTACTTCTTCGATTATGATGGAGATTTAAACTCTTGTTCTCTTATGAAGGTTATTCATACGAGACATACTGAGTTGCATAATTAACAGGATAAACACTGGGCAACTATCCAAGATTCATAATTTAACTTCATGTATGCTAAGACGGTCGTTTTAGTAAGTTTCGGCTGTAGAAGAAAACATATGCACAACTCACTTTCCGCGTTGCCGTAGTTGGGTAATTCAAACAAGATCTGAATTTCCTTGCTGAGAATTTATATAAATAACAAGCCGCTATATTTGTGGTATATCTCAGCCATTTTGATTATTTCATTCTTCATTATATATTGAAGTGATGTGAAAAAAGAAAATAGGGGAAAAACTGAAGTAAACAAAAAATCCAAATACAGAAAAAAAAAACAAGAATACACAACGCCTTGTCACACACTCACTGTAGCTAGATTGAAGAAACCTATCAGCAAGCCGGCTCCGTCATTACCGGCTGTGTGTCCATCCACACAAAGAATTGCCGCCGACAAAACCGGAGCCGACACCAACATTATCGGCGGCTAGGCCGACTGCATTTGCCGGTCCCGGGAGTTCCAGGTTTTTTTTTTTTTTTTTTTTTTTTTTGCCGGGTCGGAAAGCGTGTGCAAACTACCATTTGGTTACATTGCCGGCATTGTCGAAACCGGATCCGGCATTGCCGGGAACGTGCAAACGCTGTAACGCCCCTTTCAGCAGCGAGGCATTATGAGACGGGACCTACTGATTAACGTGGAATCCGAACCTAATTAGCTCCCGCCGGGAATCGAACCCGGTCTCCCGGATTTGGCGGAAAACAATTGTTGTTAACATTGCTAATTCCATTTGATCACGTTCGAATTTCTCAACAGATTCTGCAAAATCATTCAATTACATACCCACTAACACACACACACAATAAATAAATAAGAGTCTGCAGCACGTATTAATGAAGGACCTGACTTGACCAATGGAGATTCCCAATTGTTTGGTTTAATTCCATATAGTATAAGAAAGCTTTTTAAGAAATGCGGCTGACAAGTTGTTTCAATAAGAATATGTAAATGTGCGACAAATTGCTATTACACTCACTTCTCACCTCTATCAAAGCAAGAAAGTGAGATTGCACATTTTATAAGCTCACAGTGATACTCATGTGTAAATCGATCTTACTATGGTAAGACTAGGACAGTAGTGTGGGTGGGGGACGGTTAGTGTATCTACTAACCCACTCAATGAGGGCAGCATCATCAGAAAGTATGTTAAGATCTTAAGGGTGACTTGTTAGAACACATGGAAGCAAAATTGTTCGTAATTGGACCACTGATTTGTTTGATCCCCAAGTATAGTGACGTAATACGCATTATTAATTGTAAGAACGTATCTCTTGAAGCTATGACCGAAGAGTTCTTATAGCGAAAAATGAAATAACTAATTTTGTAGGGAGGCTAACAAGCTAACCTATTAGCCTTCCATGAAAGCAACATTGATCGGAACATGGCCAGATTATTTTTATTGTGTTTGATCACGCGTAGTGACGTAATACCCTATCTGTCCATGCATCCGTTCGTCCGGAATACATACTTGATGGATCGTCCTCAATTTTGATCAGGATATTTTATACGGGGCTAACAAGTTAACTCGATCGGTCTTACTCCTACGGAAGCAAAATTGATCGAAATTGGGTCAGATCGTTTGATTATGGTTTGTTAACAATTGATCGCCAATCATCGTTTCATCGCCGCACATACTGACGTAATACGCATACTTTTAGGGAGAGTTAACAAGTTAACCTGGTAGCTTCCCATTGTTGGAAAATTGATCGAAAGTGGGTGAGATAGTTCCATTGTCATTTGGTTGCGATTCGTCATGTAACCAACGGAACAATCAGCGTTTGATCGTCATATGTAGTGACATAATACGCGCAATTCAGTAGGGGGTTAGCAAGTTAACCCGTTAGCCCTTCATGCAAGAAAAATTGCTCATATTTGGACTAGATTTGTTGATCGGGGTCGTTTGATTGCGTTTGATCGCTACGTGTAGCAACGTAGTATTTATAATTTTGTAAGGTGCTAAACTGAAAAAGAAAAAAAAAAGCTTCCCAGGCAAAGTGGATAACCCGGGCAAAGCGAATAATGTTAATTCCTTAGTTACATACACTAGCGCGCCAAGCGAGAAGTATGTGAGAAGCAAGGAAGGTGACTCATTTGTCAGTGCAAACACTGTTCTGATCGTGGTATAAGACATATGGTGTGAGAAAAACGCAAAAAGGCGTGTTTGAAAAGTTCTTATATGGAAAGATTTCTTTGACGATTTGCTTAACACGCAACCAAAAACTAGTGTGCGTAGAGAAAAGGAGATACACACCGCAGAACCGTATATTCCAGAATCCAATCGAATAGAAGTAGAAACCGCTATAAAGCAATTAAAGAAATACAAATCTCCGGGTGTAGATGAAATTCCGGCTGAGTTAATTTCAGCTGGAGGCGAAAAATTGTGGAAAAGGATACACAAACTCATTCTCCTTATCTGGAACAAGGAAGAATTGCCACAAAAGTGGAAAGAATCAATCATTGTTCCAATTCACAAGAAACGCGACAAAACTGACTAATAATTATCGAGGCATTTCTCTTCTGTCAACATCCTATAAAAATCCTTTCAAATATTCTATTAGAAAGACTGACCCCATACGCAGATGAAATTATTGGGGATTATCAGTGCGGATTTAAACTAAATCGATCAACTATCGACCAAATATTTACCATTCGCCAAATACTCGGGAAAAAAAATGGGAATACAATACCCCGGTACATCAACTATTTATTGATTTTAGAAAGGCGTACGACTCGGTTAGGAGAGAAACACTGTACAACGTTCTTACAGAATTTGAATACCGAAAAAGCCAATTAGATTAAGATATGTTTAAATGAATCCCAAAGTAAAGTCCGGGAAGGAAAATTTTTGTCCACGAGCTTTCACGTCGAAAATGGCCTGAAACAAGGAGATGCGTTGTCACCATTATTATTTAACTTAGTTCTGGAATACGCTATAAGGAAAATCAAAGATAGCAACCAGGGCCTGCAGTTGAACGGTATTCACCAGGTTATGGCATATGCTGATGATGTAAATTTAATAGGGGATGATAGAACAATAGAAAGAAATGCAGATCTTATTAAACGCTTGCAGGGACATGGGTTTAGAAGTAAATACAGAGAAAACTAAATACATGGAAGTGCGTCGGGACCGGAATACAGCAAATTATGGATGCGTTAAAATATTAAATAACACTTTTGATAAAGTGGATAGTTTCAACTATCTAGGATCAATATTAACAGAGGAAAATCATATTCACGGAGAAATTAAATGTCGACTAAAAGCAGGGAATTCGTGTTACTATTCGGATCAAAATCTCTTGTCGCGAATTCTCTCGAGGAATTTGAAGCTTAAAATATACAAAACTATAATCATGCCTGTTCTGTATGGCTGCGAAACATGGTCACTTACTCTAAGGGAAGAACATAGACTGAAAGTATTGAGAACAAGATCCTGAGACGAATATTCAGACTCAAGAGGAACGGGAATGGGGAATGGCGGAAACTTCATAACGAGGAACTACATAATTTATACGGTTTACCCAACATTGTTAGGGTCGTGAAGTCTAGGAGGCTTAGGTGGGCGGGTCATGTAGCTAGAATGGAAGAAAGTAGAAACGCTTTCAAAGTCTTGACCGGAAGACCAATAGGAAAACGACCATTAGGAAGATCTAGGCGCAGATGGGAGGACAATATTAAGATTGATCTCGCAGAGATTGGAATACAAAGTAGAAACTGGATGCAGTTAGTTAAGGATAGAAGTCAGTGGAGAGCTTTTGTGAACGCGGCATTGAACCTCCGGGTTCCATAGGTCATAGAGTGAGTTAGTTAATTAATTTGCTTTTACATAATTTTGATGTTTGTCTTTAAGTTGAACTGATGTATGAGCTTTTAATTCCCCTCGTCACGAATACTACTACGATTTTAATAAGAATCCCGTAGATATCTGAACAGAAATAGACTTGACGGTCGCCCGTATAATTTAAAACTTCTTGTCAGATTGAATCTGGCAAAATTAAATATTTATAGAAGAAAATTGTTTATTTAAAACCGATGAAAATAAATATTTTCAAAGTTTTATGCTTTGAACTAAAAGATTAAGTACCAGATCGCAGGGGAAACGCTTACTGTGAAGATAATTACATACGTATAGATTAAAAAAAATAATTTGAGTTAATATTAGTTCTACGAAAATTTAAAAAACCTGCGTAAGCGTCTGTGTATATGATGAGTAAGATTTTATATTATATACACAGGATTTTATATAATATATATATATATATATATATATATATATATATATATATATATATATATATATATATATATATATATATATATATATATATATATATATATATATATATATATAGTGTGTGTGTGAGAGAGAGAGAGAGAGAGAGAGAGAGAGAGAGAGTGTGTGTAAGTTTGGAAATTAGGTTCGCCGTATGTAATGCAAAGCACAATGAGGAGTTCACGGACCTTGAAAGGTTTGTTATTCTTCTATTCCTTATCGGTACAAGTGCTCGAAAGTGCAGAAGTTGCCAACAGCCAGAGGTCCTTCTACTTTAATCAGAGTAGCTCAGGAAGTGAAACATTTCAAGAGAAGACTCAACAATATTAAGATAAAATCATTCTTTCAAGATTCTGATCGAGCAAGGTATAAGAAAGTGACTGAAAACAAGAAAGAAGACTACTGTTTCGTTTGTGCAGGGAAGACTGGATCCAATGCGGCGATTGTGAAGCATGGGCACATGAAGGATGCACATCCTACAGTGGCTTTGGGTCCCATTTTTGTGATGTGTGTCATGAATAGTGAAATTAAAATGAAAGTGAAAACTAGTTCGTTGTAATCTGTGTTATCTTTAGACCAAAGGACCAAGTTGCTACAGGATACGAATAATTCAAGGCATGGACAGAAATCTTGTAGTGAAAATCGATACATTGTGTTTGTGCTACATTAATTTTCAAATTGTATTACATTAAAACTAAGCATGTTATGGTAGGATGTATTTTCTGTTATATTTTCTTTGTCGTCTTTAAGTTTCAGTTTATCAAAGAATTTTTCACTTTGCCCACAACATTATCCACTTGGCCCGGGTGTTTTTGGAAAGTGATAAAATACAACAGATCTGAACTTCCTGTTGCGAACCAGCATTCGTACCCTCAATAATTTTAACGTCTTCTGCTTTAGAAAGAGCAATGCCTTCTGTTTTAGAAAGAGCAAGAGCAAGGAGAAGTCTTGTCAATATTTAGTTTATAGCTTGCTTACTTATTCCGTAATAATAGCAAATACATTAAGTTCTTCGTTTTGTCCGACCTTCAACTATTAGCCCCAGTTATAGGAAAATTGATCAGAATTTGGCCAAATAGTTTAATCACAGTTTGATCAACAATCAGAGTTTGATCGCCACGTGTAGTGATGTAATAAGGATATTTTTAAGAGGACCTACAAATAACCCGCTGGTTCTCCATGGAAGCAAAACTCATCGGAATTTAGCCAAATCGCTTTTGATCGCCATGCTGAGTGACGTAATATATCTAGTTTTCTAGGGGGTCTAACAGCTTAAGCCCCCTATTGAAGCCAAATTGATTGGAATTAATCCAGATAGTTTGATTGCCAAGAATCAGTTACATCCAACGCGTAGCGACATAATACGCATAATTTTGTAAGTAAACTAAGCAGTTAACTTGTTAGCAATCCGTTGCAAGAAAAATTGATCAATATTGGACCAAATAGTTTGATCGTGTTTGCTTATTAACTATTCGAGTTAGATTGTTACGTGCAGTGACGTAATATGCATAATACAAGAATATTGTGTAATGAGTTGTGTATGTTTAAAAGTTTATAAACGTTCTTCATTATATTTGTACAAAGAGCTTTATTAATTTATAGTTTTTATACTATGAATCCCGTAACACTTGATCTAAGTCTTAGCTGAACTAGTGTTTTCTACAAGACTAGAAAGATTTCTCGTCTCATAAACCTTGTTTATATCGCTATATTTTGTCAAAATTGAATATTTTAAAATAAAAACTATAGTACAGCACATTTAAACGGAAGGGCTAAAAATAGGTGGGGACGTATTAAATTTACTTAGGAATCCCTGATTGATTTTAAATCCAGTGACATGCGCTGTATTAAATTAAAATTTTGTATTTTTTTTAAAACGCAACATATTGCGGAATCTTCGATTAAAAATCTGCCAATTCCGATCAATCATGGGCGGAGTTAGGAATTGTCTCCTGGGGGGCCAGACTTTTTTCTGCTAGGGGACACGGTAAATATAAATGAGAATTGGAGGATCTTATAGATGTCATTTTTATATTTTGTCAAAGTTTATTGTAAGGTAAAAAGGGAATAACAATCTCCTAATTTTTATGCCGTAAAAGGGAACAAAATAAACCCATAAAGGCGGAGCATAAACCATGGGGCGTGGCCTAGGGGCGCAAAAGTTGAAATTAGATACCGCAAGGTGGGCCATACATACACCTGTATTCCATCAAAAGGTAACAATCTCCAAAAATTCTATGCCGTAAAAGGGAGGAAAGAAAATCAACCTCTCGGCCTCAAAGGCGTGGCCTAACACCACATGACCCAAAAAGGCGAGGCCTAACATCACGTGATCCTACGACGTCATACCACGTAACCCCAAAATGGGCCCGGGCGCCCGGGACGCAAAATTTGGCGGCGGCGGCGGGCGCCATGCTCCAGGGGGCGGAAAATTGTCCTCAAGTGGGGCGATTACTACTAGAGTAATAGTACGGAAATCACGAGAGCGACAGTAGATCGTAGAATCATCCACATAAAACAACCCATGTGACACCACACAGTTCGTCGCCACAGCAAACAAATGACACTTAACACATTGCCATGCGGAGCTTTATTCTCCTGTAGAAAGAGAGCAGAAATAGCAGATCCAAGCTTGGCTTGAAAATAGATTTTTTTTGAGAAAGTTCTGGAAAAAAAGAGCCAAGTGACCGTATAAGCTCCAGAAATGCAGTTGGCGCAAAATGATATAATGCCAAGCGGTGTCATATGCCTTTTCTAGGTCAAAGAAAATAGCTATGAGATCATCTTGATGGAGAAAGGCACCGTGAATAGCCATTTCAAGATTAAGCATATGATTAGTAGTTGAACGATAGCACAGAAAGCCACATTGGAGATTGGACATTAAGTCAGTTGTCTTCAAGAAACCAGATTAAGCGAGTTGTCCAAAAGTTTACATAGATGGCTAGTCAGAGTGATCAGGAGGTAGCTTCCACTGAACGTGGCATATGAACACTTCAAGGGAAGGAAACTTTTTCCTGTAAATATATTTGCTTCAACATTTTAAATTCAAGTCTTCAAAAATTTACACGGAGGGAATTTATTTCCCTTGCGGAAAGTATTTTCTCAGGGTCACCCTTGAACTCATTCTATTGCATCTTCTGTAAACAAGGATATTATGTGCAATATAATATGTTGCAAAATTAACTTTCAAAAATTCTGAAATGTTGTGTATATTTAACTGAATATATGATAAAGATGAAATAGAGGCGGAAATATGTGCAGTCTCATTTTTGACTTGATTCAGACAAATTTCTCTCGGTTTAGTCTAATTTAAAATGATAGTAGTCTATACATCTGGGCGGAACCAAATCTCTCATATGTTGGTAGTCTCGAAAAATACAAATGAAATTAAAAATGTGTAAGTAGTATGATATTACAGTCTACTATTCTCTTATTTTTCACTTTATACTTCGACAATTTATGACGAACCATATCAAGTTTGTTTTCAAGCTCAGAGTTTGATCTTCAGAAATACTAAACCTTCAATAATACATTTTTTTGTATATTTAATATAAAAAAATTCTTACTATTTCTTTAAAAGATACCTAGAATAGCTGATTGGTATTCCCTTTAACCCTTTCGGTTTTTGGGGTATTTTTTAGACTTTCAGTCAAGCAGCTACTGCATAGTCACTATTTATCCTAAGACCATACCTCATTCTCTTCAGAATGGAGCTGGCTTTCAAATGGTATCACTTGCATGCTTATACCATATACCAGGAGAGGGAAAATGTCAAAGGGGAAATTTCGGGGGAATTCTTTTTCACACTTTGGGCCCCTCTGGAGCGGCCCTGTGTGAACGTAGAGATCTAAAAAAAAAAAAAATCTGATAAATAGTACTTGGTATACTGAATGTGTGTGCCAAATTTCAAGTTTTTATCTTGAATACTAAGGGCGGGAGAAATTTTATCAAGAATTCCCACAATGCCCCAAATTACCGCAAAACACCATGATCTTAGGTAAAAAAAATTCCTGAGACATCTCTATTTACCCTAGGACTATAATCCGCCAATCATTCTCCTCAGAATAGAACTGCCTTTCAGGTGGTACCATTCACATGTCTCCATCATGTATCTATGGCGGGAAAATCCCGAAGAAATGGATTTTTGGGTAAAAATATCCTTTTTTCAACTTTTTGCCCCTCTGAATCACCCCCTGTTTTAACGCAGAAATCTGAAAAAAAATCTGGTAAATACTACTCGGTGGACTGAATGTTTGTGCAAAATTTCAATCTTTTACGTGCAAAAATAAGCCTGCCAAAAAATAATGAACATAGGCTTAATAAAAGAAAATATATAATTATGACTTCACCTCCTATGTCTCGACGCAGGAAGGTGTGAAACCATACGTAAGGTCTTCTGCAATGCCTCTGGACTTGGAAAAAAAAACGGACGAAAAAGCTCAAATGGGAGAGTTATAACACAATGTACCATGAAACACCCGTATGGTACAATCCGCGGCAAAAAACCTGCAACATGAGCATATAAGTTTATTGTGAAATGACGAAGTCTTTTGCTCCAAAATAAGTGTGCACGGGAGGAGGCCAAGGTTTATCCTGGCGTGATTCTTTCCACTTAGACGTTATGTTCATTCCCTGTGCTGTTAGGCGTAGTTTCACAATAAACTTACATCCTCATGTTGCAGGTTTTTTGCCGCGGATTGTACAAATTGTACCATCGGATCCCCAAAAGGTTAAAGTAGAATTTCCAGTAGTGTTTAGGGATTTCCAACAGTTTTAGCAGAACTATTTTTAATATTTCTTGAAAGAAGTCAATCATAGCATCAACCGTAGTTTCACTGTTCCCGAAGGTGACTTATGGTTATTGACAGACAAAAAATAACTAACATTTATATTTTACATTAAAGCATTAGTTCAACGTCACACAAACTAGGTAGTTATTGCTAAGTTTATGATATAAGAACAAAAGGAATGTGAATAGGGGAAGAACTGTAAGAATCCTGAGGAAACCCGTCCAGTGTTGAATTACCACAAAACCCGCAGTTTGAATGCACCAACTTTGGCGCAAGAAATAAACGCTCTACCGACCATGCCACCCAATTTTGCTTAAATTAGTGTCAACATGCACAATATTTCAAACCCGATATCTGAAGTAAAACTGATCGCCTGGATCAGTTTCCTTCATTCAACGTAACAAGTGACAGTGAGCCGCCAGTACGAAGGAACTTGTTTGTATCCCTAGTTCCAATACCTAAGGATTTTGACGAAAAACAAGATATAGAATAGCGATATTGTAATATGGAGATCTCAACCTTTTTTTCTAACAGTAAAGATATGAAGATGTTAACATTAAAACAAGAACTGCAATCATGAAACTTCGTTACTTCCAACAGTTTAAAAATTAATACTTTAAGATAATTTCAATTGCATTTTTTTCTTTAATTTCGCTGCGAATAGTTTAATAAATGAATGATTATGTTACGAGGGCGGTTTGATAAGTCCGTGCAAAGTCCGAGAGAGGGCAACACTGGTGCGTACCGAGGTGATTGTCAGTAACATCTCTTGGAAGAACATACACCAAGTGGCAGCCAGATCTGTTTAGTGCTCTGTGTTTGGCGTGCGGTTAAATTGGGTAAGTCGAGTGAGTTTCACAAACATGGATGAAAGAGAATTTCGTATGGTCAAACATTATTTTATGAAAGGTACTTCGCCTCAGAAGACGAAGGAGAAGCTAGATAAACATTATGGTGAATCTGCACCTTTGATTAGAACAGTGTATAAGTGGTTTCAAAATTTTCGGAGTGGCCATATGAGCACAAGTGACTGTGAACGTTCTGGACGCCCTATCGAGATCACTACACCAAAAATCATTGAGAAAATCCATGATATGGTCATGGATGATAGACGAGTGAAGGTGCGTGAGATGGCTAGTACTGTGGGCATCTCTAGTGAAAGGGTACATAATATTTTGCATCAACACTTGGGCATGAAAAAGCTATCCGCACGATGGGTGCCGCGATTGCTCACAGTGGATCAAAAACGAAATCGTGTGAGGTGTTCCCAGGACGGTTTGCGGCTGTTTCAACGGAATCCACAAAACTAAGTGTCGTTTCGTCACTGTGGACGAAACGTGGATACGCCACTACACACCTGAAACCAAGGCACAGTCCAAACAATGGGTTGCCAGCGGGGAATCTGCACCAAAGAAGGCGAAGACCGTTCCTTCAGCCGGGAAAGTGATGGCGACTGTATTTTGGGATTCTCAAGGCATAATTTTCATCGACTATTTAGCAAAGGGAAAAACTATTACAGGTGAATATTATTCATCGTTATTGGACCGTTTAAAAACTGAGATGTAAGAAAAACGTTCAGGATTGGCCCACAAAAAAGTTCTTTTCCATCACGACAATTCCCCAGTGCACTCATCTGTCATTGTAGCCGCAAAATTGATGGAATTAAAATTCCAACTCCTTCCGCATCCCCCTTATTCGCCAGATTTGGCCCCTTCGGACTACTACTTGTTTCCCGATCTGAAGAAATGGTTAGCGGGACGCAGATTTTCGTCAAACGAGGAGGTGGCTGCAGCAACTAGTGCCTATTTTGCAGAGTTGGACCAATCATATTTAGAGGGGATCAACAAACTGGAGCAGCGTTGGACGAAGTGTATCAGCCTCAAAGGAGACTATGTTGAAAAATAAAATAATGTTATCCCTGAAAATGCAGTAGTTTTGAATTTTGCACGGACTTATCAAACCTCCCTCGTACATTGCATGTTACACATGTAATAATATATTTAGTGTTTTGGTTAATTTTGTTTTAATAATAAATGTTGAATATTTTCAATGTTATAATGAACAATATTCAAAAATAAATACAAGGTGTGTTCAAAATTTATCGAACCTTATTTTTTTCCCCGTGTAAACCAATGAAGCACGGCAAATTCTTCAGTGTAGATGTAGAGGGGAAACTCATGCGCAGTCGTAAATTTTTTGCGGCCCGCAGAAAGCAAAGGTTCGATATTATTTGAACACAACTCGTATATTTTAAACTTACGAGACGAATAATCATAATTAAATTATTACAACTATACAATTATTGATGAAAAATAAATATATGTATCGACAAATGTACAACAATAAATATTATATAAACATAAATCAGATAGTACACTTTGGTGTAGAGAAACGTGTGGAGGGGAGATACGTATATATATAGACGTATCTCATTTTTAAAGGTTAAAAATTCAATAAAATTAGGCCGGCTATGTACTGAGTAATGACTCAATGCGTATACTGATGTAGAATTTTCTCAGATATTTTAGTGAACTCCTAAGCACTTCCGAAATTAACTTCTTTCCAAATTAAAATACATTACAATGAAAACCCAGAAACTCAACTACGAGTAACTGTGTTTCAAAATCCTTTCAATTATGTGATAAGTTATCCTCATTTAATGCAGGACAGAAAACTCCGATAAAATCGAAACTACTGGGAACGAAGAAATTTGGAATTACGTGTGCTCGAAATGAATTTCCCATTAGGCCGTTGATCCAACTGAATTTTGTGAATGATTCCACTGCACAAGTAAAAGCAAAAGCAAATGCGCACATTTTTTTTTCTTCACACATTGCTTGTGAAAAACGTTGGCTGAAGTTTTAAGTTGCCAATTAAGAAGCAAGTCCTCAATCCCACCTGAAATCTTATTAAAAATGTCAATTTTAAAATCTCATACTTAGCAAATCTAAATTTCCTAACTTGTAGCAGATTTCTCTGATTATTCCCGGTCTTCTCAAATTCCACAACTTTTCCAGGTTTGTCATTATTCTGCATACTGTTCATTTGTCGTCTGTAGCTAACAATGCAGCAGTAATTTGGTTGTATAATGTGGTGGTGTGAAAGGCGTATGTGTACCATATCAAAAAAAGGAGCACATTGAATTTCATCAAAACACGAGGGCAATCCCTGAAATTCTGCAGATGATTGGCCACGTGATGGAGATGTGGCTGTGTGTCAATGTTTTCAGGTGGATTTCTCTCAGGGCAGAGAGTTCGTTAATCACATGCATGCAAAACAACCGTGTTAATCAGAAGTGAAAGGAAAACATGCACAAACTCAAAGATTGTCCATGAAAATTATTCCAATACGATTGCTCACATTACAAAGGCAGTTGTTACACAATTTGCACATACATTTCGTTAAGAGTGGTTCTTTACAAGTTAAGAGACATATAGGGGATGATGTGATGATCATTTGAAGTCTGATGCGAACAATAAACAACATTCAACTGAAAATGTTACTGCAAATTAATCATGATCCTTTTCCTACGATCTATAATTAAGAGCTAATCTCCAATCTCAAAGTTGGCAATATCTCCACATAAGAAAAAAAGTAAAGGCAGGTCAAAATAAGCCAGAAGCCATAACACAGGTGTTTTTAACACGAGAAAATTCAAGCACAAGGAATTTATTCTGACGGAGCAAGTCACAAAAGAAAGACATGTGAACATTCTATATCGGCTGCGTGGATCCAACTCGCAGAAGCATCATAACCTGTGGAGGAATAGTTTGCTCCCCCTAGACAATAACGATCATGTACATCTGAGCTTATGACCCATCGGAGCCTCTTCTCCCCCCCCCCCCCCCACACACACACACACAATGTTCCTTCGACTTTTATCATAGATTGCAAAAAAAAAAAAAAAAATGTATTGCCGTACTAATGTTTCCGCGTGGAGGAGGTGGTTATTGCGACAGCGACAGGAAGCCTTACAGTCGATTCCAGACCATGGATTTTAGACTCATTCTTGTTACATCGGGCTTGGAAGCACTGAATACTCGCCAAGATCTTACTTGGAATACAAACGTGAGTAACAGAAGAATAGGGATTACATATTGACTAGACAAAAACACCCAGCATTAAAGCTGAATAGTGATGCAGTAAATTGTTCTTTTTTACTGTAATCGTAAAGTGAATAGAAATTTTAGGTACTAGTTATCAACAAGAAAATCTAAGGCTATTTTGAAAAATAATTATTTTCTAGGACATAAATAAATATTTGAGTATCAGTACATGGTAATAATGACGTTTTATTCTTGATACGTTGCAGGTTTCACATTGGGACCTAAAAGCTATACAGAAAACTTTGTGACATGCAACACCATCTCGATATGGTTGGAGCAGCATGCGGTGATCAAATTCCCACATCATTTGGTTTGTCCCGATTGACATGCATCGGAGATTGACGGCCGTTTATGGGGAGGCCTGTAGACATCAGTTCGGTAAGACAATAGTCGTAAAGGAAACTATAAGGGAGTGAACCTTGCCTTGGTTGAAAAACAACGAAGTTAGAGAAAGACTAACGGACTGTACTATAACGCACCGTAACTATTAAACTACATCGTAATAACGTTGAACGCATTCGAGAAAACGGAAGAAGACCATCTTCATGGAATAACGCCTAAACCAACCTAGTTTGACTAGCATTGGCACCAAACCATGTTGATAGTGTTCTGGAACATTTGTCGTATAGTAATATGGAATTCGTGGTTAAATTCACTACCATCAATCTTAATCAATAATGAAGCGCAAAACTCGAATCATGGATTCGATGAGTTTTTTCACAAATTAAGCCTGTTATTCAGCACGACGATACTCGCTTCACATCAGTGCAGTGCCAACAGAAGATTCAGCGCCTTGATTTCACTGTCGAACCTCATCTGGCATACAGTTCATATCTGGCTTCATCATATTTTTATATTTTTCGGAAACTTCTATGTACACTGACCTCCCTAATTTCAATTTTTTAAGATGAACTGAAGCACGAAGTTAGGCTGTGGCTCAGTCATCAAAATAAATACATTTACAATGATTTATTATGAAACTTCACGTGTTAGCATTTTTTCTTACTTGCCAGAACGTTTACGTGAAAATAAAGTACATAAGTGTTTTATATCGGTAACTTCAGCTGGTTTGACAAACAATATATATTACTTTTCAGAATGCCCTCAAAGAAATTGTACGACTAATTCAAAATATAAATGTGTATTTAATTATTCTATTTTCAAAATATACATGCAAAATATAAATGATACAAATATACATCCATGTACTTCATTTGAATCCTAAATTTTGAAATTCTACTGTGCTCTTTATTAGTTTACATGCCTATCCAGGTGTCAAAATTAGGAAATACTTTTACCGCAAGTTTTATACCATGTGTGCATTCTTTATGCAGTCGGTTGCTTTACAGAACCAATAAATAAAATGGAGTCTGCAGTTGTTTCGTAAATGAGAAACAAGAACGGATGATCGGCTCGGAAGTTCTTCGGTGTTTCAAGAGGAATAGCAAGACTTCGCATAGCAATTGCTGAAACAAAGCAAATTTCAATCAGTTGATTTCAGACATTGCAAATCCACGCTCAGGAATTTTAAGTATTATTTTACTTACAGGTTCTGTAATTCCTGAATCTAAATTTCCAAGCTTTCGACTCTCCCCTGGAGTCTTGGTCACGGAGCTTAAAAACAGGAAGAACAAAAACATCAAGGAATAAAAAGGAACGGACTTACCAAGGGAAAGAACTGTGTGCAAAACAAGTTTGCCAAGTGCGTCAGCAATATGCAGATGGTCTTGAAGCAAACAAATATGGCGGAGTCAGTTTGTGTTCCTTTTCTGTTGGAAGGTATCCAACTCATGTTACTTTTATTATCATGCCAATGCATTGGCATGATAAAAATAACATGAGTTTACAACCTTCTAACGAAAAGAGACAAGGCGCACAAACTGACTGCCATGCTGTCAAAATTGAGATAACCGCCTCCCATTCGTCACTTGCCATCCCTTGTCTAGATTTGTTTAATTTATTTATATTTTTTTCATGAATAAATGTTCAAAAACCAGTATACTTCATTTCTAGCTCCAAATAAAATTTTTGAATAATCTACCCTGTGTTGCGTTTCTTTTAAATGTTTCGGTAAATCTGGCATCGGACTTTCCGTTTTCGAGTTTCTAATGTTTGGCACACAGCTCTTCCCCTTGGTAAGTCCGTTCCTATTTATTCTTCGATCTTTCTTCTTTTTCTTTCTGTTTTTAACCTCCGTGACCAAGATTCCAGGAGAAAGTCGAAAGCTTGGAAATTTAAAGATTCAGGAATTACAGAAACCTTTAAGTTTAATCAGTTGGCTATTTTTATTATTAGATTCTACCATTTTACAACCGTCGGCTAGTTTAGTAAAAGGGATGCTTCCACTGCAACCGAATGCTAACTTCTCAGCACGTGCAAGTGAACTGCAGTGCCTCTATTGGTTTCCAAATCTAAAGCAATTATATTTTTACTGGGTTTAATTGACCAAAATATTTATGTTTGAATTCATGCTAATGAAGACAGGTTTTGCTCTAAAGATCGAAATGTCTAAGCATGTACATAACTATTCTGTTCTTTTAAGAGCGATACATTTTATTTACATTCTAGTTTTGCATTACATATTGTAATGTCTGTGGTAGAGACAATAACAGTCCGGCATTTATCCCTTCACCTAATTTATTTTATAAAATATTACGAAACAGTCTTTATATCTATCTACAAATATAATATCAGAATGCCCCTTACAATAAGCGAGGTGAAGGAGGGAAATTTTCTGTACGGGAACCCTTTAGCTCATGGCACCCTCAAGGGCGTCTGTAGAGACTTCAGGATACGGTACTTTAGTAGCCCTCTTATCTCATGGCAGCCTCCAGGGGCGTCTGTAGCGACCTCAGGATACGGTACTTTAGTAGCCCCCCTTAGCTAATGGCAGCCTCCCGAGGTTTAGGTTGTGACTAGGAATCCCCTTAGCTCATGACATCGTCCAGGGATCTGGGCAATGTAACACTTCATCCAGGGTGACCTCAGGAGCAGGTGTAGGTTAAGTGATCAGTGGTTAACTGATACTTCTTTCCTTTTCGGGTCCATTTTTATAGGCGATTTGTTGCTGGCTCGTTCCACCTTTGGTTCCGTTGTGCTGACTTTATGTCTTCCTGGTTACTTTATGTGGATCGTCTGCTGTACTGATGGTTGTAAACAATGGCACATGTATGGATAACATGTGCTTACACTGAAAAGTGGCAATCCTTAGAATATACAGAAGGTAATCAAAGTAGTGGAAACGCCTGAAGAAAATGCAACTTGTCTGCTTAATACGAAACCATTAGCTTGCAGATAGCACTGATTCATCATGGAATGGAGTCATGAGTCATCAATAGTTTCCTGGGTATCATTCCTCAAACAGTAAAAATGGAAAAGATGCCTAATCCGAAGCAGTTTCAGAACTGACCACAAGTGCCCAATAATGTGAAGGTCTTGAAACTGGGTGAGCCACGGAAATTAAGTTAATCTGTTTATCAAACCAAGCCTTAACAGATTCAACAGTCTCATCTTCGTTTCATGAAGCAGAAACAACGTCTGAACCGTAAGATATAAGTCTTCGCGTAAAGCGTAATGCAGATCACATGGAATACCATGAAACTGTGGCACAAACCTCCTGCCGCTGCGTTTCACTATTGGGACAAGACAGTTTGGAGTAAATACTTTTTGGATGCCTGTCATACGTAAGTACGACCTGTTGCTGGAAACTAGATGAAATAAAGCTCACCGCACCATACTAAGTATTCCCAATCATTGGCAGCCAACTATTTTCTCGGTATTTTCTTCGCGTTAAAGTGTTACTAGCGTTGATCAGATTTGGAACTGCAACCCGATCGCAGATGTTCAGCTTAACTCACGTCGGACTGATAGTTCCAAGTGTTTGTTGACTGACACAGGCACTTTTGGTGCATTCCCTCTGTAGCCCTGGTGAAAATACTGGTCAGTGTTCTGCGGTTCCTGTCACCGAGGAGTTTTTCTCGTCCACTATTACTTCTCACAGATGGTTTGTTTTAAGTTCGGTAGGTCGTAATCATACGCACTGTTCCTCGCAACTCGCTTAACTAACTGGGCACCTTAAATACACTAACCATGCACATTTTGGACTCTCAAACTCCTAGGTCTACTATCTTGCATCACCACAGTTTGCTCACTTCAACATGCCTCTATGCTACTCGACCTGACGTACTACAGACTAGACTACAAATTATAACATACTTCGACAGCAGTATTTATGCAGATAAAAGGTGATTGAAAAGTCTCCTAAGATAGGGTAACTTATCAGAGTTACAACAAAATGTAAGAGGGGAAACCATCTCCAAATATAATGTTTTTAATCTAAAGTGAAGGAATTTTTTAAATCGGAGGAGCCGTTTGGGCTGTACACTATGCGCATAATGTTAAATAAAAATGAAACGTTCC
The DNA here is from genome assembly GCF_964235325.1 of Thermobia domestica. Taxonomy (NCBI): domain Eukaryota; kingdom Metazoa; phylum Arthropoda; class Insecta; order Zygentoma; family Lepismatidae; genus Thermobia; species Thermobia domestica. The sequence goes on from NC_137458.1 coordinate 35,510,921, forward strand.
CATTTATCTGGACCCAGAACATAAGTGAATGAAGTTACTGTCTTTTACGCTAACGTGTCGATGGTCAGCCTCTATTTCAAACAGTAACTTCATTATCTGTCTCAGAGCAGGTAATTCGTTATTGACATGTATGCAGAACGACCTTGTCAATCAGGACCAGAGGAAAGTATCTGGAAACTCAAAAGATTGTCCTTGAAAATTATTCCAATAAGATTGACATTACGGAGACAGACTCCATTCTGACAATTTGCACATACGTTTTGTTGAGAGTGGTTCTTTTGAAGTTATACGAATAGAGGAAGACGTGGTAATCATTTGAGGCCTTAATTGATAATAAGGACAATAAAACATCTCCAAATCGAAAATGTTACTACAAATTGATCACAATCCTTTCTCTACAATTATGAGCCAATCTGCAATCTAAAAGTTGCAATATCCACATGTGAAAAAGAAACAACGTTAACATCATAGTAAATCACAATGCAAGTGTTTTTAATACCAGAAAACCCGAGAACAAGGAATTCTTTTTCGATGGAGCAAGTCACCGAAAGACGACATGTGGGTATCCTGCGTCGATCGAACTCTCAGAAGCATCATAACCTGTGAAGGAACAATTTGCTCCCAGACAATAACGATCAGGTACATATGAGCTTATGAAACGCACACAAATATATGTATGGAGATTTCCAGAGGGTTTTTTTTTTTTTTTTGTCACTGAAAAAAAAAAAAAAAAAAAAACACGACGTTTCAAGGTGGACGAGTTGGTTATTGTGACAGCAGTGGAGGCCTTACGGTCGATTTCAGATCATGGATTTTAGACTCAGAGTTAAATCTGACTGAAGCACTGAATACTCGTCACAGATTTTATTTCGAAACCGAATATAATACCCACATATTGACCAGAAAAAACACCCAGTATTAAAATTGAATAGTGATATATCTTTTTTTTTTACTGTAATTGTAAAATGTACAGAAATTTAAGTACTAATTATCACCAAGTGAATTTATGAGGCCATTTTGAAAAATAATATCTCCTATTTGTTTTGTAGGACGTAAATATTTGAGTATCACTGTATTGTATTAACGACTTCTCTTGATACGTTGCAGGTTTCACACAGATCACACAGAAAACATTGCGACATGTAACAGTATGTGTGTGTGAAGCACTTGCGCTTCCAAATTCCCACATTAGGTCTCTCCCATTGACATGCATCGGAGAATTACAGTCGTTTAGATAAAACATACGATATATTACTCTTCAGAATGCCCTCACAGATAATTATTTTAAGACTAATTAAAATGTTAATTTGAATTTAATTATTCTATTTTCAACTTGAGTGATAAAGTTTTACTATACTACATTTGTATCCTAAATTGTGAAATTCTATTGTGCACTTCATGACTACCCCGGTGCCAAAATTACGATATATTTTTACCGCATTCACATCACGTCTGCTTTCTTTATGCAGTCTGTTGCTTTATAGAACCAATAAATAAAATGGTGTTTGAAGTTGCTTCGTAAATGAGAAACACGAACGGATGATCCGCTCGGAAGTTCTTAGAAGCATGACTTCGCATATGGAGTATTGAAACATATCAAATTTCAATCAGTTGACTATTTTTATTATTCAAGTTGACCATTTTCCAACGGCTGCCTAATTTATTAAAGGAACTATTCCACTGCAACCAAATGCGAAGTTCCCAGCACGTAGAAGTGAAATAAAGTGCCTCCATAGCTTTCCAAATCTAAAGCACTTATATTTTACTAGGTTTAATTGACCAAAATATTTGTGTGTGAATTCACCTAATGAGAGGTTCTGCTCTGAAGATCGACATAACTACGCATATGCCAAACTATTCTGTTCTTTTAAGAGCGCTACATTTTATTTACATTCTAGTTTTACATTACATATCATATGCACAGACAGTAATCAAAGTTATGGAAACACCTGAGAGTGGAACTACAGTTAGCTTGCAGAACAGCTTTGATTTATTCTGGAAAGGGACAAGTTTCAATAAGTTTCCAGGATATCATTCCTCAAACAACAAGAATGAAAGATGCCTACTTCGAAGATGATTCAAAACTGACCGAAGGTGTCCAATAATGTGGTGGTCTTGGGTTTGGGAGCGTCACGGAAGATTTAGTCCATCTTTGTGAAACCAAGCCTTAACAGTTTCAGCAGTGTCATCCTTGTTTCATCAACAGAAACACCTGAACCATAGGATACACGTCCTCATCTAAAATAACACTGGCAGTAATGCATACTATGAGCGTAATTCAGAACATGAAATAGCATGAAAGTGCGGTACAAACATCAAAAGCCGCCGCTATGTATCACGGTTGGGACAAGATAGGAGCATACGCTTTTTGGATGTCTGTCATAAGTACGGCTTGTTACTGGAAACTAGATGAAATGGCTCACCGAACCATACTACATATTCCCGATCATCGGTGGCCATTATTTTCTCGGTATCATTTTCTTCGCGTTAAAGTCTTACTGGCGTTTAGAGATTTGGGATTGCGACGCGACCGTGGATGTTCAGGTTATTTAACTCACGTCGTGTTGATTGTTCCAACTGTTGGTTGATTGACAGTTACTTTTGACGTATTTCTTCTGTATACCTTCGTGACAATTCTGTTTAGTGCTCTGCGGTTCCTGTCACTGAGATTTCTTTCTTGTCCACTATTAACTCCTGGCCGATGTGCTGCCTTAAGTTCTGTAGGTAATCATCTGACACACCGTTCCTCGCAAAACTCTTAACACCGGGCATCTTAGATACATTTGTACCAACTAATCGTGCTCCCACAATTTGGTCTTTCAAACTCCTAGGTCTACCATTTTGCATCAGCAGTCTGCCCACTTCAACGCATGCCTCCATTCTACCCGACTCTACGTACTACAGACTATCACCTATACGGTATACAGACTATCACCTTCGACGGCAAAATATCGTATTTACGCAAATACAGTAATATAATAATACTATTTCTTTTTGGTTAATTGGAAAGTGAGGAAGAAAATATTAGTGAAAATATTTGGCCAAACTTTTTTTTTTTCTTATATTGATGATGACCGATAGAAGTCAGTGGAGAGCTTTTGTGAACGCGGCACTGAACCTCCGGGTTCCATAGGCCATAGAGTTAGTTAGTTAGTTGATGATGACAGATTTTTAAGCAAAAATTTCACACTGAAGTATCTTAGACTTATCCACTCGTCCAGTTACATGGTAGTAATAACATTCATTTTTAGGCGATTTCCTTAATTCAAACCAATGGCCAGCTTTAACTTTCAGTATATTCTGTGACGATAGTATCTTTGAAATATGGAGAGAAAAAAAAAAAAAAAGATAAGTTTGCCTAACCAAAGGGGCAATAAGTTTCTTATTACATTACCTTATTTCAATTTACACTCGAGTACTCAGTCTGTTCACTTTTTATTCCTTCCCCCCCCCCTCACACTGGAAATTTATTTCCTTGCAAATTACTTCTGTTGAATAAGTTTTCTTAATACATGTAAATTTCCAAGAATCAACCAGGTGAGACATGAAAATAATAACAGTAACACTGGTAAAAAATGACAGCAAAGCAAAGCGAACATAAGAAGCTATAGTTATCTAGAAGACTTTACTACATGAAAAGATAGTTTGTCATAATTTGAACATTTTTTCAAAATAATTTAGAAGTATACAGTACAATAATACAGTTACAGTACCAAAAATAAGATACAATAAGCAGCGCCGACACCATTGAACAATTCGTGGCTAAGATACATAAACTGGACAATTATGTAACTGCAGAAAAAAAAATTAAGTTGAAATTAAGCCATGATATGACATTACCAACAGAAGGGCACACAGTGTTCCGCAAATGTTTTCAAAATAACCGTAGAAACATTTAAATTTAACTTAGTTCTTACGGTATAGAAAATACGTTGCCGAAATTCTTATTCAAATCTGTTAAGTTACTCCCGAAGTTATTGGAGAAAGAAAATTTAGTATTTGGAAAATACTTTTGCTGTTTATTGCACAAGATAAATAAACTAGAGAAAAACTGTTCGTACATATATACCGACTTCTCGACATTTAACGGAATAGTCCACCGAAACGTCCATATATATATTACATCATTCTACTCGGAAGCTTGAGATCTCAGCCACATAATTCGTAAACAAATTAAATTCTTAGTTTAAATACGTTTACACTCTGTAGGCTAAAAAAAAAAATTGATGATTCACGTAAGTAATGATTATGAAAGAAATCATCATCATCCGTATTTGCAATTATTGGCAGGTCACTTGCTGCAATTTCTCCACGGTCTTCCGCTAACCTCTTCGTCATTATGTACGATTTCTCAGTTTTGATATCGTCCACTGATTGTAGTCTCCTTCGTCCCCCCCCCCCCTCTTTCCTACCATACACTCTAAAATGTCCCTCATGATACCGTTCCTTCTTACTGTTAGCCAACGTCCCAACCAGTTTCTCTCAATGTCTAAAATTGTTCTTTTCTTTCCTAGCATTCCCAACACCCTCTCGTTCGTTTTCCGCTCGACCCAGCTAATTCTCTCAATTCTTCTCCACACCAACATTTCAAAAGCTTCCAGTCGGTTCATCCTTTTAGCGTAATGTCTATGTTTCTGACTCATACACCACAATACTCCACAAGAAGCACTTTATGAGTCTTTTTCTCAACTGGTGGAAAGAATGTGACAGGAGACAAACCCCGGAAAACTGGTGGAAAGAATGTGACAGGAGACAAACCCCGGAAAACTGGTGGAAAGAACGTGACAGGAGACAAACCCCGGAAAACTGGTGGAAAGAATGTGACAGGAGACAAACCCCGGAAAACTGGTGGAAAGAATGTGACAGGAGACAAACCCCGGAAAACTGGTGGAAAGAATGTGACAGGAGACAAACCCCGGAAAACTGGTGGAAAGAATGTGACAGGAGACAAACCCCGGAAAACTGGTAGAAAGAATGTGACAGGAGACAAACCCCGGAAAACTGGTGGAAAGAATGTGACAGGAGACAAACCCCGGAAAACTGGTGGAAAGAATATGTGTCAGGAGACAAACCCCGGAAACTCCTATGGACACGAAGTTGTCTACCACAAAGTTACAGTGCCTGGGACCACCGTTCCATTCCTTCGAGAATAACGGGGTTACAAAATACAGAACTTAAGCATTAAAGCAAAAAGGGGTAATAAAAATCACCACGTTACAATGCAAGTGAACACAACAGCTTTGGATTGCTTTGATCATCGAATGCTTAATATGATTATAGTATATATATATATATATATATATATATATATATATATATATATATATATATATTAAAAAAAAAAGAAAACATTTTGAGTAACATTGTTTTATTACCAAAATAACACAAGCTGTTAAATGTAACAATAGCAACATTTACAAAATACATGAGAACCTTCAGAGCACTTATTTTCACTGATTTGTCCTTATGATGACGGTATTTTCATACAACCGATGAAAATCACTGCACATACAACTGCATCGTATATCAGAAACACGAACGGGCGGTCAGCGTTAAAGGTCTTCTGCGGCTCAGGACATATGTCTAAACTGCGTTTAACTATTACTGAAACAAAGTTATAGCACTGCGTCACAAACTTTCATCGAGATAAATGCATCCAACAAAGATTTCAATTGAATGAGAGAGAAAACTCACACATTCACCAAAGCCAAAGAAGAGAACCACAAGTAATGTAATGCATGCAAATGGTTAATATTAATTGTAAATGAAAATCTAATACTAGTCGCTCTAAAGAGATTCGACCTAATCGAAAACAAATTCAAAACAATTTCCGTCAGCTGAAAATGTCCAGCTCCCTCGTGCCTAAAGCTGACATCCTCTTTCGTGAAGGAACTACATTCATTCCCGAATGGCTGTGTGTGTTCCGATCCCACAATTAATCATTGCCGTAAGTCTCATAGGGCTGGTGTTGAAATGGGTAAACTATATAAACACACCAGCGGTAGGGAAGTAATACTTACTCGTAATCGCAGGATAAAATATATGGTTTGAAATAGAAGATGCTTCTTCATAGGGTAGACTGGTCACTGGGTTAGACGTGAGCAGAAGAGTAAGGGGAAGGGGATGGGCTAATTTACGTACATCTTACATTTATATATTTTTATTTCATTTTTTAAAAAATTTTATGGTACACTCATGTCCAAAATTATTGTCGCATATCTATAAACATGTTGTAGGAATATAATTTGATAACGAATTCGCCCGGTATTTCTTAGAATATTAGTATGTATATAATGGGCAAAGACATGTATGTGGCAAATTTCATGTCAAAGAGCAGTAAATAAGAACAATAAAACGAAAATTAAACTGACCATTTAGCAACATTTTGTTTTACTCATTCTAATTTTCGTATTTATAATGCTTTTCCTATGAAATTTACCACAAATATACATTTCCCGATTATACACATAGTATCAGTATTAAAAGTACCCTGCAAATTATCAAATTATATTCTTACAAGAAGACAGTTATAGATAAGCGACAATCATTTTGGACATGAGTGTACATCGAACACTATTATATATATATATATATATATATATATATATATATATATATATATATATATATATATATATATATATATATATATATATATATATATATATATATATATATATATATATATATATATATATATATATTTATTATATATACACCATTCTGAAATATTAAATTATATGTTCGAAGTATTTTCACATGTAATAAAGTTCTACATACAGTCTTATATATCTATTGTAGGACCTATTTGGATAGTATTATATAAAGTGCACGTTTTTCTAATAGGTCATATACTCAATGCATTCGTAGGCTGTAATACTTCGAGAAATGTTCATTACCGCAAGCTCATTTTCCTTCATAGATTTCAGATAGTACCGTAATGTTTATGAATCTAGTGTATAAATCCATTTAAAGAGCACGAAAGAAAATAAGCTCTTCTTCAAGAGACTGCAATATATAATTTCGTGGAAGTGCAACATTTTTCATACCGATATATTCCTGTATCCTTTCATATTAAATAACGCACACTTTCGGATTGAATTGACTAGATATGCTGCATACATATTTTGTGCACTAGGTTTCCAAATTATCGTCGCGAACTTTAGTTTGGAACATACATATGTACCACGTGGGATTTTAACATCAGTGTTCTTGAATTCACTTCTCAGTCGGATCAGAAACTAGGGATTTCTGTCAGCCTGATTTACAATCCGGTTCAGATGAATACCGAACGAGAGATTTAATCTTATTATACAGCCAACTACACAGTGGTGTGCTTTCTGTATTTTCTTCTTTGTATAAGGCAATAACACTCCACTTCTCAGTATTTAATGAGCATTATAATTTTTGCAGCAATTAGAAAGTGTGTTAACGTCAATTTGCAGACTGATCCAGTCCCTTTCTGAACCTATGATACGGCAAAACTAAATTATCTGCATATAACAGATTTTGTGACTACTATATCAGGTAAATCATTATTATACATCGAAAATCAACAAAGTTCCTAAATTTGAATCCTGTAGAACAAATGATCTATAAAGTTCAGAAGTCAGGACATTTCTATACAATACACGATGTCTGCGTTCGCGCAGATATAAAAGGAGAAATTTACGTAGCGTGTGAAAAATTAAGTTACAACCTTGGTAAGAACATGATTTATGATATTAAACGTTCTACTGAAGTCTGTATAAAGCGTGTTACTTTATTCTTATTATCAATTACGTTGCTAGTGAGTGAACTCCACAAGATTAGTTACAGTGCATTTTCTGGATAGAAAACCATGCTGACTGAAACAATTGGGTAAATGTGTTTTTTTTTTTTTTAAATAATAATTTCAAATATCTTGAATGCTAAGATTACTGCTACTGGTCTAACTTTTTATGTCTGTATTTCCGTTAGCCTTACGAATTGGACACTTACCTACTTAGACAATGAAAACTGGCTAATGAACTATTGAAATATAGTCTGTAATTGATATTTTAGTGATTAGAAGCAAACCTTGATGCTATATGGTAAGATTTTGTCAAGTTTTGGAGAAGTTTAGGACTAAGACTTGATAGCATTTATGACTTCCATTTGAACATGAGTAAATGTTAAATGAGCAGATCAGAGTTAACATGAAGTAATAAAGGTTCAAGATAGTACTCAGGTTTGTTATACGAGATCTGAAAGTGTTCCATAAATCCACTACAAACCTATTTCAGTATTTGACATTGTTCACAAGTTATAGTATTGCTATCAGACTTACTTTATTTTTTTAAAAAGATGTATATATTTTATGTATTAAGAATTTTGGAATTACAAGAATACTGGATTCGCAATCACTTATGTATCTATCATTAGAGCTTAAAATTTCTCGTTTGGCTACAGTCCCAATTCCTTTAAACGGTAAGTGATGTCATCAGTTTCTTGCCTCCATTTTCTTCGAGGATGGTCTTTACTCTTTATTAATTTGACTTTTTAGGCGTGGAACGAAAAGAATATTTCTGATTAATTTTCGTACGTGGTACCCACTTGTCAAAAATCATTTTCAAGAAAGAATTAACAGTTTCGTGAACCGTACAACTGCTAGCCACACTTTCCCGAACTAGCGGACGTTATTTCCCTATATAAACGTTCGTAATTAGCTTTGTGGAAGTTATAATATGATTTAATATAAACACTTAGTACGGACACACTTACTATAGAGAAAAGTCAATAAATAAGGCAGGGGGATATCTCAGACCAATGACTGACTCGTGTCTCACTTCAGTATTAATGATGTTTGGAAGAACTAGCTCTAACGTTCTGCCAAGTTTATTTTTAATGTATCATTTAGCATTTTAAAATTGTCTAGATTAATAAAGCTATACCTTCTCTGCAAGTATTTGTAAAATTAAACTAAAAAACAAAAATCAATTCTGGTTATTGTCTATTAGAAGAAAGGTTAAGAAAAAAAACTACACAAAATGATCAATATAATTTTGATATACAGACGGTTAGATTCAGGTTGAAAATATACAAGACCCACACACAAACATTTACAGTAATTTAAGAGTATACATATAACAAAAAAAAAAAAAAAAAAAAAAAAAAAAAATCACGGGAGATTGAGTCCTCCCTGGCCACCTTCTAGCTACGGAAATTGATGTGAATAATTAACCTCTGACATGTTCGCCAAAATTATCTTGACCCACGTTCCATCATGACATTTGGCTGGTCTAGAATAAATACGTCAACACTAATCCGATAGGTTGATGTTGAAGTTTTCTGTTCTATACATTATTGTGGTTGAATAACAACCAACCAACTACATGAGGCATAATTTCTCGGCTAAAAATCTGAATATATTGTTGCCATGCATGTGCACATCGCTTAAAGTGATTAAGTGGCTTTGTGCTGTAGTTGGTTAGAATTTTGACAGTTAATTTCCTCTTTAGCCCAATATAATCACCACTAAGTAAAAAGCCCTTTCTTTATGAATATTTCGAAACTTTTTGTTTATCTAGACACGTAACTGGACAAGGGTAGCTGCAAGTAGTTTAATACGGCCAAAACATTGTCCAATTTACTTGAAATGCTAAAATTTAGAGAAATTTTGATTACTGGATATGGAAACTGATCGACATATCGTATGAGTCCCGAGATTGATAAAAGAACATTACATGAGCAATGTTATTGCAATGTGCTGTTGAAACAATACAGCACATCGTACATGATATTACTGTTAATTGTGTGGACATGTAAAATCAACAGTTTATGCCTATTCCATTAACCCAGACCTAAACTATCACTGTGACTAACACTTTTACACCATGATACACAGAAGTTGACAAAAGTTGTTAGTGTCTTTGACAAAAGTTGGAAAGGTGCTCGTTTTAAATTAGTTTCTGATATAACTCTTCCAATACATAAAATGCTTCCAATACTGAGTGTCACAGATTATCCCAACTAGCCAGCTGTCTGTACCATATAAAGAACCGAAAAGATTCCACTAAAAGCTTTGATGACTTGCTGTTGCCGTAAGTTCTTTCAAAGTACTGCGTCGGCAATATTGGTCTTTACTCAATTGTTAATCAGGACTATCTTGAATGAGATTTCAGTCTGCCCTCTTGCCATTATCTCACCTTCATGACCAGTATATTATATATATTATCCCATTAACTTTGTGAAGTTCATCCCAAATTAATAGGAAAAACATCAACTGGTGCTAATTTCCATTAACGTCACGAATATCTTCAATTCACTGTCATTGCACAATGTTTTCAACTTATTCCCTATTTGAACTGGAAATCGTTCACACCAAAAATTACTGCTTAGCTATTACAACAAGAATGGCAGGTTTAAAATTTAGTTTGGAAGCGAGAAAGGGACAGGCGTACTCTTCCTCTTACATTAACACTCAAATTACAGTCCTCTAAAAACAAAGCAAAATCAATGTTTTCATGCCATTTATTAATATTTAACCACTGAAACACTTTTCGACAAATCAAACCCAGTTAGTGTATTGCTTCAGTGCAACTTTTACGTCTGGCACCATCTGCTCAATTAAGGATTAGCCCACTAGAAGACTGTATGTACTAGGAGTATACTGAAAGTCGTGAGTAATTTTTTTTTCACAACTGTAATCTTTAGTTGTAAGCAAAACCAAGTATATTATCTTAATCTACAGAGCTTTCTTTCCTTCCAGACTGACGCTGTTGCTAGCACGTGACCACAGGCAGGATTTCCAAAATGGCGGGCAGCGATGTTTCGTTTCGATAGCACGCTGTGATTGAATTCCTTGCTAAAGAGAAACAATCTGCTTCTGAAATTCACCGCAGACTGCAGCGCGCCTATAGAGATATGTGCATGGGTGCGAGCAGTGTTAGGAGGTGGGTGAAACATTTTAAGGATGGAAACACAAGTATCGAAGATTAGCCTCGCAGCGGGCGCCCTCGAACCGCCTCCACGGAACTCAACAAGGTAAGGGTTAATGAGCTGATCAGGGGAGAGACTTATTACTGAATGGAATCGCTGCAAAACTGTGTTGGACATTGTGCGGTGCAAGAAATGACTCACAGCTTAGGTTATCGGAAGGTTTGTGCCCGTTGGGTTCCACGTTTATTAACCGAGGACCACAAATGTTAGAGACTAGCCATTGTCCAAACCCTTCTTCAGAGATTTCGATGAAGGTGAGGACTTTTTGACAAGTATTGTGACTGGAGATAAAAGCTATCATTATGAACCTGAAACAAAAGGACAGAGTATGGAATGGCACCCACTCGAATTCGCCACCGAAGAAGAAAGCGAAGACTGCAATCGGTAGGGAAAGTTATGGGAAGAGTCTTCTGGGATGCACAGGGTTGCATTCGGGTTGACTTTCTTAAGCCTGGACAAATCAAATTCTGCCCGCTACATCCAGACGCTTTTGAAGCTCCGTAGTGCCTTGCGTGATAAACGTCCTGGAAAGATCATCCTTCAACAGGATAATGCGAGTTCCCATACTGCACGTGCCACTATGGAGCAGATCAGGAGATTTGGGTGCGGAACGCACATCTCCCATACATCCCCGACATGGCACCCAACGATTACCATCTTTTCGGTTTTATGAAGGGACAAATGTGAGGCCATCACTACGAGACACTGGAGGCAAGCAGTGAGTCAGTTTCTACAGGCAGCTGGAACTGAATTCTGTCGCAAGGGTATTTTCAAACTCTCAGAACGATGGGAAAAATGTGAAGGGGAAAAAAAAAAAAGACCATGTGGAAAAGTGAAAGAAAGGTCTGTAGATTGAGATGATAGGTTTGGTTTCACTTACAAATAAATATTATGGTTGTGAAAAATGTTACTTACAACTCAGTATGACCCTCGTATTTTACAGCAAGAATAACTCTAGAACGTAACAAATGCATTTCTGAATGCTTTAATTTATTACATATTAATTTGTATTCTGTAAACACTATATATGGTAACTTATTTCTGCAATATAAAAGTATCCTTTAATAAATATCAAAGTGCCATTCGCTCAATATTATTCAAGTAATTCCAACGTGCTAATAATTCGCAAAATATTATGGCACCTTCTTTGTTCATGCTTTCACTTTTTAATTTAAAAAAAAAAAAAAAAATTAAAAAAATTTTTTAAAACTGGAAACTAGCGTCTTATCCCTGTAAATAGCGAAGCACCAGAAACAGCATTTACTCCTAAATTTACAGATAGTTCCATTCACCCTTTTGGTGAAAATAAGATCTTGAACTATTTTCCCCCTCACCCCAATCCCACTTTGTAACATTAGACTGATCATTTGTTACAGACTACCTACACGTTTTCCAGAAGGAAGATCCCTTGAAACACTAAGAAAACGTCAGTTTTAAATTATACTATCAAAGATCTTACAATGTAAAATATGATGGGGAAAAAATGGTGCAGATCTGTTCACACACTTGCACAAAGCGATGAACAGTACCACTGTCTCTCGTGTGTAGAGGTTCCTTTCAATGGACAAGTTTTTGACATTTTTCTCCCATAACTTCACTGACGATCTAACAGTACAGAAGTCGAACAAAAGTTTCCAAGAAATGAAATTCATGTATTGTGTCCAATACTGTGTTCAATGTACGTGGATTTTACATTCATAACATAGAAATAGCCGGACGGTTACGAAACATGGTAGGTTACTCAAAGATCAATGCAGACAAAGTATTTCGGAATAAAATTCTGAGACTAATATTGGGACCCAAGAAAAACGGGAATAGCGAAAACTTCATAACGAGGAAGTGCATAATTTATACCGTTTACCAAACATTGTTAGGGTCATCAAGTCTAGGAGGCTCAGGTGGGCAGGTCATGTAGCCAGAATAGAAAGAAGTAGGAACGCTTTCCAAGTTGTAACTGGAAATCCAATCGGAAAACTACCATTAGAAAGATTTAGACACAGATGGGAGGAAAATATTAATATGGATCTCGCAGATATAATACAAGTAGAAACTGGATTTAGTTGGCTAAGAGCAGAGTCCGTGGAGAGCTTTTGTGAACGCGGCATTGAAACTCCGGGTTCCATAAACCATAGAGTGAGTTAACAGAAATAACTCTTTGCTTCAATGCAGTCAAGTTTAAAGATATGCTGATGGCAAGTCTCAGTAGTAATACAAATTCTATAGGAAAATGCAGGTTCTATGAAACTTTCGTAAGTTAATATGTTCTCTAATTTAACACTTTTTTTTTTTTTTTTTTTTTTTTTAACCTTAATACGAATATACTATTAGAAACTTAAGATGCTTTTATAGCGAAGATATTACAATCGTGCTAGAATGGAGCCTATGTTTCAATTTCCAGAGGAAGCCTACAATCTTCCAGAGAGTGGGAAGTTTTTAAAATGAGTGAAAACTAAGAACAATATCAAAACCAGCACCGAGAAAAAGTAAATAATATTCTTAAATCAGATTGCTATGTATAATTCAGCCCGAGTCTCTCTCCACCTAGCAGCTCGTTTAGTCAAATGTTAAGTTTTACCAGAAGAACTTGTCTGGCAGCTTTTCTCAAACGTGCCTTGAGTATTTTCGCCCATGTTATTAGGGGAGGGATGGGGTGATAATTAGATTTCATATGATTAGTGGAGCGTGATAAACCGAGTTGCAGTTGTCAAATCTTCAATATCATCTTCAAAATATAAACTTTTAGCTGCCAGAAGACTGGGAGAGGCAAATATAATAGACTGCCAGTGCATAACTCCGGTTAACAGCTCAGAAGGAGGGTTTATGTCACTATTTGCCTACTTATAAGGGTACCCATATCAAAGGATATCACTATCTTTATTTCTCCTTTCTCTCTTGTATTTAGACAACAGAAGACTAACAAACATTTTCAACAAAAAAAAGCTTTTATTTACACTTCATACATTCGTAATTTTTGTTCGCCGGCATGAGCACTGGAACACCTTTGCAACATTTTAGGATAAAACCAACAAAGAAAACATTACGGACAATTCGAATTGTACAGTAATAGGAAATGCTTTTTGTATTGTGTAAAACACGCTAAGTGCAGGATTTAAAATATTTTTCAAAATACTCGCATCTCTAAGTCCCTCAATACAGATCACTACGTTCAATGTCAGTGTACATATTCATGCATAAAATTAAAAGAAAAGGAGAAACATCTAAGGATGGCGAAATTACTAATAATATAAGATTGCTATATTTTGCCACTCTTAAAAAAATTTTAGGTCAAGTACCCTTAGAACATGGCATCCCCTTACTACCTACTTTCTGGCCTTTTCTTTTATGTCTGAAGATCTTCACTAATTCGAATGCACTCATCTTCCCTGAAAGACTTGTTCGAGTACTTTGAAAGAAAAAAAAATGAAGTTTGGAATAAATTTATTTTTGGAATTACGAAGTATTCTGGTATTTCCGGTTATTAATGAAAGATATAGTCATTCTGGTTTTATCAGAAATCAAAAAAAAAGGGTCGATCAGTAACAAAAAATCTTCGGTTTCCTTTCTATTTCAAGCGTGCCCTTGCAGGCGCTGCTGTCTCTGATTTCTCGTACCTCAATCGAAAGAGGGACAAGTTGCTTTGGCCGAGATCTTTCAATAGTTAGTGTAAACAAGGTTGTCAGATTGACGGGTTACGTTGTACACTGTGTTATTAGCTTTCTGAGTAGCCTACGATCTTCACTCGCCAAGACTAAACGACTGAATGACAAATTGGCAACAGCCGAGAGAATTTATTTCTTCTCCCAAAGCAAAGGGAACGTTTTCTCCGTAAAAGGGCGGCGGGGGTGGGACCGAAGCATGTTTCACATATTTTCCAAAGGCACACTTGAAAAAGAAAGGCTGTAACACCAAACAGAATAAATCTCCTTCCTCCCAGAACCCTCCTTCCTCCCTCAGGATTGAATATGCATATAATGGTGACATGTGCTTAAGTGCTTACAATATTTCATCGACCTGAGTTCGTATTCATATTTTCTCTCCTCCCTTTACTACATTGCATAAATTGGAAGCTAACAAACTGGAGATTTTTTTTTATTTACATTCTGACAATCATTCATTCCTTAAAGCAGCATTTCATAATCAAGGTAGAACAATAAGACCAATTCAAATTGTGCTGTAACTCTTGTGAAGCAAAGAAAAAAAAATCCTTTCCGGAATTACAAAGTATTGGGGCATTTAAGGTTACCAATGAAAAGTACAGTCATTGTAGATTGATCGTAAATCAAAAATATAAATGGACGATCCGCTAGGAAAATCTTGGGATCTCGAGGCTTTATCATCGCACACATAAGCATGATCTCTGAAATAAAAAAAAATTCATTTTGTTTGAATTCGTAATACTGTTTAAAGTAAAAAAAAAAAAAAAAAAAAAAAAAAATTGCTATGCTCGCACGGTAGTATAAAAACGTGAAAATTATACCAGTGGCGTACACACAAGGATGGTTTGAAGGTTTTAGACTCGCCTTGACAAAGATATGCAAAAGAAATGCACTGTATTAGTGGAAAACTAACAATTATTTAATTTATACTGTGTTCGTGTCGCTTAGTTAATTAATCATATTATGCTTGACGCTGAATAATTATCGCTTTTATATAATTACAATCTTATTTACATTCAATACGGCCCTTGTAATAAACAGTAAAGCGCATTTATGTTCACCATAATCGCTATCAATTTTCAAATAAAGGCAGGCACGTAAGTAGGGGACCTAGCAAAGCGACGATTGGTAACTTAAGAATTAGTGTATTCACATGCAGAGCCTTCTCTATTATAAGTAGATTACCAGAAGGTAGTTAACACGTTATTAACACAAAACAAAGCAGTCGGGCGTTCTGAGGCATTAGGCTGTTAATTGCACGATTTGTGTTGCGGGTTCAACAAAAAATTATATTATGGTGACTGGTAATTCCATGCATTCCTTTCAAAAGCATATTCCACAACAAGTACTCTGGAACATTTTCACCTAAATGAACTGGAGGGTCACAAATCAATAGTTTGAGTAATATGCAAATATGTGATTTCTTTAAATTTGGCGGGTAACGAGAGATGCGCAAGAAAGTTTTGCCTTAACCCACTTCCAAAGAGCGTACAGTGATGAAATTTTACATGTGTAATCCTGCATACCAGTGTAGGTCATGTGGTAATGTATAGCTCGTAACTCTGCACTGTTGCTGTGTTATAGGTCCGAACGTGAAGTAAGGTGCATTGGTCCAAAATCCATTACTGCGCCTCAGAAAGCAGAGTGGCAACTTCGCAGAACTACTCGCCCCTAGGAAATGACTGCATGGTTGGGAAGAGGTGGAGTGAAGATTGTGTGGGGTCAAGAGAAAACGCGAACTATGATTTCATACATTCGAGCAGTAAACGGTTGCGTAGTTTTCCAGGAGGCTGCCACCTTTTGTCAGCATCCCAAGCTCTGGGATTTCACAGAATCTCGCAACTTATCCAGCAGTGAGGCATACTATATCCTAGTAATAGTGGTACCTTTTGTCTAGAAAGCAGGTAGTAATAGCCCATGCTGATCCCGAATAAACGTGATCACTTTGGTGGCTCAGAGTTGATCACAGATGTTCAGGTTTGAGTTATTAAAGCGATGTATTCGGCTGCTATTTCTTTCTTTCCTTTTTTATTTATTTATTTATTTATTTACGTATTTATTCAAAGGAATGATTCAAGGAAGGGTCCAGACCTCCAACTCCGGGGTCACATCGGTCTTTTAGGTGGGTGTAGGATTTGGGAAGGAACTGGCCCTGGCCTTCTAGAAGGTACAATCTCGGCATTCGCCTGGTACGAGTGAAGAAAACCAGGGAAAACTCGTGCATGGCGACGTACCACCACCAAAGGAAGTCTGTGTTCAACTGAGCCACCAAAGTGATCACATTTATTTAGGATCACCATAGAGTATTACTACTTGCTTTCCAAGGTTTCCACAATTACCAGGATATGTATGCTATGCCTCACTGCTTCCGTGTGTTACGAGTCTGAAATCCCAGAGCTTGGCATGCTGACAAAAGGTGGCCACCTCCTGGGAAACAACGCACCGATTCACTGCTTGAGTGTTGGCCAGACAGATGCACGACCCTGGGTATGAAATCAGTCAGTTCGCGTTTTCTCTTGACCACACACCACTTTCATTCCACCTCTTCTGAACCATGCAATCATTTCCTAGGGGCAAGTATTTCTGCGATATTGCCACGCTGCTTTCTGAGATGATTTAATGAATTTTGAACCACTAACACCTTACTTCACATTCGGACCTGTAACACAGCAACGGTGCAGAGTTACGAGCTGTACATTACCACATGACCTACATTGGTACGCAGGATTACACATGTAAAATTTCATCGCTCTACGATCTTTGGAAGTGGGTTAGGGTAAAACTTTCTCGCGCACCTCTCGTTGGCCGGCAAATTTCAAAGAAATCATATGTGTAAATTACTCAGAAAATATTGATTTGATACCCCCGGTTCATCAGATAAAAAGCAAAACAATTCTTTCCATTTAAGAAACAATCTGTGACGTCAGTCTGCAGCTTCGCTTTTCATTAAGCCTGACTGCATACACTCTTCGGGAGCAAACGCGTAGAAGCAAAGGTTACAAACAAGCTTTGCGATGAACATATTTTATCGTCCCATATTATGCCCTTTGGGCTGAGAGAGACTGATGATTAAAGCAAGTGAATGATAATGGAAGAATATGTAGAATGGGAATGTGGAAGGAAACAGTACCGAGAAAACTTATGGACCACACAAATTTACTTGGCTGAAGATGGAACCTGGAACTCCACACACCAGATGTAAGCGCTCTACCACTGAACTACCACACAAGTCAGCTTTGTTCGGAGCCATTTAGTTTTTTTTTTTTTCCTCCTCCCTCAGTGTACAGGATAGCTTCACATTCACAAGTAAAACACTAATAGAAAACTACGAAAAGATTGAAGTCTCGGTCTGCAAATGCGCCGACTGAAATTACTCGCAAAAAAAGACATTAAGATAGGCGTCCGACTGCTTGAAGTGCCGCATGGCGTTGCAAGTAACCCTGGAGCATGTGCTCGCTCAGTGTGCGGCCGACCGTAAGTTCTGATGGAACCGCTCCCCTTGTTTACTGTAAGCTTTCAAGTTTTCGGGAAAATAGTCACCATGAGAATGCAAGAAATGAATCTTTAAGCTCATGGAACAACCAAAAGCTTTGAACGCTGCCAACATACAGTATTTTGCACAATTTCTCTATAATTTGTCACTTTCTGATATGTAGACCTTGTTTCAATGGATTGAAAATGATATTTGCTTCCACCCGTTTGCTCCCTCAGTGTTCGGCCAGCCTGAACTCATACGCAGCAGAAGGGAAACTGTCATGTAATCTGATGCTAGCAAAAGACTGGGTGACCACAACTTCAAAAGCAGCTAACGATTGTTTTGCAGGCATATTAGGATGTATGAAGTGCGTGTACATTGCCAACACCTGCCTATTCCATTCTCTTTTCATCCCCTTTCAGTGGCGTACACAGAATTTTATTAAAGCAGAGAGGTTCAAACTCCCAATTTCAAAATTTGTGTATATACAGTGTGTTCGAAAAGTATTTGGATTGCATTCACACACACACACACACACACAAAAGCAATTATTGGAGATGTATGTACAATGTTAAAATTCTTCAGAATAAGATACTTCAGCGTCAATACATCATTATCAGCGTTTCTGCCACGCTTCGTACGACCCCAAGAAGTCGGCAACCGGAATGACGTTCAGACATTATCACAGTTGCTTGCACCTTTTCCACGGCCATAATAGTCTTATTTCAAGCTCTGTACGTGAAAATTATTCCAAACAAACCCAAAATGCCGAAAAGTATATCCTAAATATACAGTTTACTACTTACATTTTATATTATATATAAAGTATGCTACTAGTGTTTTTTTTTTTTTTTTTTTCCACCTGATAACGTAGCATAGCACAGTTTTAACAATTCTTTTTCTTCTTTCTCAAGTATTATCTTCGTGCGTTTAGTGCTACGTTATGTAACAAAGATTTAATGAGAATATGAAAAAAGGAGTGAGTGTTACTAGTGACTTGAGCACAAATTAAATTATCAATCCACTACTAATACAGACTACACCAAGTTACCACAAAAATTCTTACCAACAGCAGTAGCTGCAGCTGCCTCTGTTCCTTCTTCATTTACTTCCACAAAAGCTTTATGCAATACTTTGGATACCTTAAGCTGCGAAGCTTCTGAGATGCCTGAGAAATCAGCTGAATCACTGAACATCGTATTTAGACCCATCTGGGAATTAGATATGAAAATATTATTATACATCACTTAAAATTGCAATTAGTGGATTGTATGTTCCACTTAAGACAGCAATTATGTTTTGATGAGTTTATAATGTTTACATACCGGTATTGTAACAAAAATGAAGGAATTTTGAACTAAAAAGAGTAAAATATGGAATTGACGTCTCAAACTGGACACATTTGTGAGTACGAATTTGCTTTATAATTTTATGTGTTTGGTATACTATTGATATAATGGCGTAATATTAATGATTCCACTATTCATAAGAAGTTTGCCTTAACCATACTTTAAGCCTTAGCCTTTTATTTGAAATGATACTCATTTACGGTGTTGAGCACAATTATAATAATTAACATACAAGCAACAAATACACTAATCCTTAAACAACATTTACAATACTACGTGCTGCTTGTTCACTAATAAATTAATCTAGATCGTAATCAGCTTCTAATAAGGACTTCTACACATTCGCTTAACATAACACTATGCAAGATTTTTTTGCTCTGAAAAAAAAAAAAAAAAAAAAAATCAAATTTGTCTAATATACGTCAAAATACTTCGTACATACTTCCTACATACATATTCACAAAACTCTCAGGAATATTGAAGACTGTGATATATGAATACCCTCCACCAGAAAGAATGTCAAATCCTGCAACGTATAGGTCAGACAAATTGGGTAAAATTGACGACATCAGAAAATTATTACAGGGACTGTACACAGATCTGTTACATTGGAAGTTAGATTAAAAACACTTACCTCCGGTAATACTGAAGTAAAATCTGTCGTCTCTTCTAGACGAAATTTAGGTAAAGCTACTTTGACTGACGTTCCTTCAAGTGTTTCAGTTAAAGTTTTTAAATTAATCTCAGAAATCCTTTCCTCTAATTGGGTAATTCCTGTGACTTCTCTCGGTAGGACTATCAACATTTTTAGATTTGATCCCTGGAAAAATATATATTTAAATATGCAGTCAGAATTTATCAAACAAATTATTTTCTAAAGTACGATCGGAAAACACTTACACATACGGTCGAAATGAAAATACAAAGATACAAACAAGGTTAAAAGACTTGATATCGACTAAATTAAACAATCCTCCAGTTCTATACATGCATTCACCTCTCCGCTGTCAAATTGTCTAAGTTAGTTACATACGGTGATTCAGATTATTAAAACAATTCTATAAAATAATACTTTGTAATCACAATGTATGTCGCGAGAACTTGAATAATGACGACAGTACAGCAGAATCCGAGCATCGAAGATTATTATATTTCCAAGCTTTTTTGGTAAAACAGGAAATTATGACAGTAAATAAATGAAATCAGAAAATTAAACAAGAGTGACTTATCACGCTGGTTATTTGATACTAACGTTACGTATGGTGCATTTCTCGACGATTGTTTCACTGGCCCTATCGCCAGTCTTCAGAGTGTATGTATGTATGTATACAGGCGCGGATCCAAGGGGGGGTCATAGCCCCCCCTTGACGCTTAGATATACACTGGATAAAATTGACTAATCCTGTTTTACACTGGATAAAGCTGGAAACTATGGTTTAGCCCCTCCCTTGATCATATCCTGGATCCGCCACTGTATATTTCATTTATTAGATCGAGAGAGAGAGAGAGAGATACAGACACTATCAACAGGGCCAGTGAAACTTATCGATTCAGAAATACATAAACGAGATAACAGTTGAAAGCCAGCGAGATATGTTCAATTCGAGATTACCCAAAAATTTACTGAAAATTGTCATTTCTACGTAAATCTAAAAGAAATTCAACTCACCAAATAAGGCAACTCCAATACTTGAGAGTTTAAACTGTCGATTTCTGCGTAGGGGAAAAACTTAGTTATCTGCATCATGTCTACTTCTACATCTGTTCCGGGTCTTACATGAAATGGTTGCTTTATTGTCTCGTGCCGTTTAAATTTGTTTTGCCATGTGCCTTTGAAGTAGATGGCGTTTACGAGCACTAGCCTTGTGTCAGTACCCAAGGAACCTTTGTAATGAGAATCAGAAAGCCAACTTTATAGTAAATAACTTGATAATATTAATTTCGTCATTTATCTTATGATACCTAAGACCAAGTGCAATTGTGAGTAATATACCTATTTTAGACAAATATGAATATTACAACTGTTAAAAAAAAATACGTATCTCTTAGTTTACAGATTTATGGAGCGAACGACCAGAAAAATATTCAAATATGTGGCTAAAATATTGTTCTATTATTAATTGAATTGGCTATTCGAGTCTCTCAGTATTGACAGATGGACCTACAGCTTAACAGAATCCGAACCACATGAGCTCCCTGGAAATTAAACTATAGTCTCCCGCGGTGCGTATGCTAACCATATACTGGGTTCCTACTGCTCTGGAGAAATCTATTTCCCTGACTTCTTCCCAACTTTTGGCAGGAAATTCCCTGACTTTCATGACAGGTGTCAGATGACGTTGGCATGTCAGGGTGTAGTAAAATTCCAAAATAAAATTTCGTGACTTTTTCGTGATCTTTTCTTTAACGAACCATAAAATTTCAAAGTATTCAAAAAACTAATACCAGTATCTATATTCTTTAACACTTAGATCTTATCTCTATATTCACTGTATATTCAAAATATATTTACTGTATATAGTCTATTTGGTCGGTAACAAACCAAACCAACAGCAAACACTCACAAATCCACTACTCTTAAAATTACATATCTAAATACATATGATGTATATATATATTCGCGAATTTGGGTATGAATTAGGCCAAATTTTCATATATGTAATAGAAGTGTGCTTTACTTGCGATTTGGAAGCGTCTAAAGCCGACCATAGACCTTGTTGGCGGTGAATTTTGACGTTTTATAGAACAAATTTTTTACAATCTACTTTTATTTGTAGAGATTAAAAAAAAATCGTGACCCAAAAGCTAAATTTCGTGACTTTCTTGATTTTCATGACAGTTTTCTCATTTCATGACTTTCGTGACCAATAGACACCCTGCATATAAATAAGGAATAAATAACTGAATATTTATATATTAGAACATTTACTCTATAGAGACAAATAGTAATCAATTGCTCATACATACATTCCAATTACCTCGCATAAAAATCTGAGCAACGTCCCATATAATGATTGGCTAAGCTGAAATTGGTGTATAATTAATGTTAGAAAAAACATTTTATAAAATTTCCCTGATTTACAGTCCTTTTCTCTGATCATCTCTGACCTGCACAATTTTCCCTGACTTCCCTCACCAGTAGGAACTCTGATATACCCACGAGGGAGCTCAGATTTTTAATAAATTAAAAAAAAAAAAAAAAACTAAGAAAAAATAAATACATCAATACGTAAATTAACCTGCAGTGTAAAAAGTATTTGAAGAAATAAATTTTAAAAAATACCCAACATTCAGTCTGAGAAAGCGCTGAACTCTCTCAGTTCTTATACCTTCATTATTTTTCATTCACAATTTGTGACTCGAGATCCTAAAATCAGAGTAAGTCTAAATATTGCACAGTGATCAAAGCACATTTGTAAGGTTTATGATAAGACTTTTCCATTTCGAGATTTCCTTGAAGAATATGGACTCGGATATAATTTGTTAGCTGTAAATTTTAGATACAGGCAACCACGTAATGTATGATTATAGTGTTGCAGTGAGAATTAAGGTGGGAGTAGACGTCATTCACTTTGCGATTATGTTTAGACGTTGCTCCCAGTGAATGAATAAATGACGTCTAATCCCCACTGCATGAAAAGATAAATTCGGCATCCTTGTTCCATACACATGTTGTAAGTTAGCCTCACACTCAGCTCAATGTTATATTTTGGAATGTTTTTGCTTAGATCATTCATTCAAAGCCACCTTCAACATCTCTGAAGAAAGAATTTTTTTTCTTTCTTTCTTTCTTTCTTTCTTTCTTTCAGAACTTACTATCATCTTTAGTTTTTAGTGCACGTTCTTAAAAATTGGAGTGCACGGTGGCTCAGTGGTAGACAGGTTACCTCTGGTGCGTGAGGTCCCTGGTTTCATTCTCGTCCAAGTAAGTTTGTGATTGACAACAGTGTCTGGTTTTCTCGAGGTACTCCCGTTTCCTCGCACATTCCATCATCTTTCGCTTGTCCTAATAGTCTCATTAGTCTAAAGGGCATAATAGTGAGACGTTAATCTTAAAGATTTAATTTTATTTATTTCTTAAAAATTGTGCAACAAAAAAATATTTAGAATTTCCCTGCCACAAGCAAGTCTTATGAAACAGCCACAAAGTTGCAATGTTTTTCAACTAGGCTACATAGAGACAGTATTTCGGTACGAGGTGCAAGACTTAGGTATTTATGCTCTGCATTTACGGACACTTTCTTGAAAAATTTAAATCGAAATTAACATGTTGCAAGGTGACTAAAAGTAACTTGAGTGAATCTCTATATTAACTATGAAGGGCAGAGAAAAAGGAACTGGTAACTAGTTTTCGGTAGTTCGCATCGACTTTTTCTCTCACCCTCAGGAGGGTGGCAAATTACTACAAATTAACAATTTAGTAGTTACTGAAGAGCAAGAATTTTGTTTATTAAGATTTGTGACCTCACCCTTCAATCCTGTGCTTTCAAAGGCGCGATTTTGTAATGCAAGATTATTTTCCAGTAAGGGACTCAACTTCTTATGGTAGGCGAATCTACCAAAAATAGTAAAATAGTAGAACGCGGTAAACAGTAAATTTTATTGACAGGCATAAAGTACTATTAAGAAGGCCAAATTTACACTTTTTTTAAAGCATTTATTGAGTGCTACTTACGGACGAGTTTTCGCCCTTACTGTGTATATTTTTATTATTAAATAAACAGTGAATATTAATTGTGCAGTCAAGAATTAAAAAGGTAAGTCTGGCCAGACGTATATGTACTATAATATATATATAATCATACATTTATATCTTTTATAGTATGCGAGGGAAAATTCCATAGGGTAAGGACGGTTACAAAACCTTTTCAAACTTTTTTGCGGATTCTTTTTAGCGAAAATAAGAAACAGCAGAAAAAAGGATATGGTTACTCGAGGATATATAAGGGAAGGGGGCCATTGCATTGTGTGGGATTTGGGAAGTAACCTTGGCTGTTAGCCTCCCGTCGTTGGTCTAGGTCATTGCCTCACCTGGATTTTAACTTTCCTATCTGTTAGGGATCGGTTTGAGTGTTAACCCAATGACGGAGAATTAAGTTCTCTGAGGCCTGAATGATAGCTGTAGATTTTTTTTTTTTTTTTTTTTTTAAATTGGGCATTTTTGAGGGACTAACCTAAATGGTGGTTAGAGCTAGGAAGAAATTCCTTGGGTCTGAGTGATGACCGTAGTTAATATGGAATTTTAGTTTCAGATAGAAATCAATATGAGTGATAGCTTATCGGGATGAATGATTCCCGTAATCTTCTAGCTAGGAGAAACTAGGAAATTAGGAATATTAAATAAATAAATAAATAAAAATAAATAAAACCTCAGGCAAACCATTAAGGTACTTTTTGTTTGTTCATTTATTTGTTTGTATGTTTGTTAGGCCAGAGAAACCTAAATTATGGTTTTCTCTTTGGAATGAATAACAGTCTTTGGACTGAGTGATGTTCTTTGACATTTCTGGTTATTCTTAACTTCATTTTTCTGGGACGGAAGGTTGGAGTCAGGCCTTCCTCAGATTTAGGGTAAGACGGAGCTGTGAAGAAATGACTGATCAGCGAAGACCGATTAAAGACTGGTAGGAGTTTGTTGAGCTGAATGATGCGCCTCATACTTAAGGGACAGGGCTCCGAAGTTAAAGAGCCCTGAAGATTATTTTTTTTTTTTTTTTTTTTTTGCTAATTGGAGAATTCATCTTGTTTAAAATTATTCTGATTTAATTCCTGAATATAGATTTTTCTTTACAGCTTTTATTAAGGGGTATTCACCTGAGTGAGTTGGTTATTATTAATTATGTTAGTGTTCCTAATTGTTAATATCTCCTAGAGGAGCCTGAAGAGACATAAGAAGAGACCAGCGATAGGTATTAAAAGAGATAGGTGGGAGGTAACACTACATATCATTACAAATATAAATAAAATATATAAATAAATAAGAGTAAGTTTGTATATTATAAACGTCTGTGCGTGCGTGTATTGTGAAAAGTTAAACAAAACTAGATTTACCTTGAGGAATGAGATTCCGTATTTTATTCTGAGTGACTTCTTCCACCCATTTGTTTATGACAGAAGCGGCTGCATTTGCGTCGGAAACAAAATTTAAAAGTTCTGCTTTGGACAAGAAAGCCTTCTCTGCAATTGACTGGTATTCATCAAGAACTGGAAAATCCTCCTGCAGAAAAATTCTGTTTGCCACATCAAGCCTGTAGCTCGTGTTTCCCTTAATAAAATAAAATGAATTTTAGATATTTTTGGTAACTTAGTTTTCCAACAACTTAAGATATTAAGAAAAAATACCCACGTACAATTAAACTATCCTTATATTGTTCACTGTTATGGCTAACAATTTCAACAACTTCCTACTATTACCTTCTGAAGGAGCTCTTAAGAGTTGTACGGAAATTTTAGGTTTTACCTAGGAATACTCATGTCCAAAATGATTGTCGCATATCTATAACTCTTCTTGTAAGAATATAATTTTATGATTTTGCAAGGTACTTTTAATATTGATACTATGGGCATAATCGGGACATGTTTATTTGGGTAAATTTCATAGGAAAAGAATTATAAATACGAAAATTAGAATGCGTAAAACAAAATGTTGCTAAATGGAGAAGAAAGATTTTGTTTTAGTTTTATTGTTCTTATTTACTGCTCATTTGACATGAAATTTACCTTATACATGTCTTTGCCGATTATAAACATACCAACATAAGAAATACCAGGCGAATTCGTTATCAAATTATATTCCTGCAACAACAAATTTATAGACATGCGACAATTTTGGACATGAGTGTACATATGATTCAGTAAGAGAAATGGATGACTTATTTACTAAACTGATTTAGTTTTGAAGTTAACAGAAGATTGATTAGTCTCACGCAGCGGGACTTATAAGACTGTAATGTTATTAAATTGGAATCGAACCTGGACACTGCACCATGCATATACCCACTTTTGTAGCCCAGAAATTAATGAGCATATCTTAGACAAGGGGGTTATTGAGTATATGCTCTTAATGAACTAACCATTATTCTTAGATAATTGCAGGTAATGCATTCAAGTAGGTATTATCTTAACTCATTAAATAAAAACTAGATTAGTTTAATATCCAAAACTGGTGCTGTGGCCTGTTAGGCTATCATTTAGACAATGTCTTGGCATAATCAAGAAGCAAGATTCTGACGATAGAAAAGATTTTTGGTTATAGATAAACGCATTACTTGTATTAGACAAGTCATGGACCATCTCAGTCCACCTACCTTCTCTTCCTAGTTTTGGTGGCGTGATTATTCTTCCCTTTATCTTAAGCAATTGCAAGAATTTTCCTAGTTGCTTCAAGTAAGAAGCGTTAATGTTTTCTGGTCAACATATTGCTACATAGCATTAGTATTATATTCCTTATTAGAAGGAATGTTCTATTTGTACGTTACTAGATGTTACAACATTATTTCCTTAATTGTTCTAAAGATACGTGAATGACCTACAGCACCAGTTTGGAATTTGAATTTTATTTTCCATTTAAATTATGAATAATTTACAGTGTTATGATAATGATTAAATATCTTTTTCCCTTCAGCAATTAATTCTCGTCATGTTATAGTACTGTTAATACGCGTTATTTCACAGGTAACTCTTGAATGAAAGAATTTTTAAATTCTATTTTTCGTATTAGATAGCTAGAGCTGAATTTAGCTATCTGAATTTAGCTTTAGCTAGAGCTAGAGTTAATGGAGTCAATCTATAACCATCTTCACAAGTAACACTAGCTATCTATACCTTATTTCCTACTATTGAAACAGAGGTGGTAGTAGTAGTTACACATCGCGCAGTTAGATGGCAAAGGCAGCCAAAACTGTAGTGGTGGCATCTACCGCACGAACTTTAAACTACGTGATACATTTTACCGTCTACGAGAGTATATTTAGCCATCCATACTTATTTGCTATTTGTAGTACCTACAATTTGCAAATTCACAAAATCACAAGGAGTATATTTTGAGCACTTTCGCAAAATACTTCATCAGATACGAAGGAAGCATTTGAAGAAGAAGAAAAAAACAAACGAAACAAGATGAGAAGCATTCAGGTGAGCATGTTCCTCTAAGGGAAAAAGATTAAGCTTATTTGGGGAAGACAACAAATGAAGCGGGGAGGTCTGAATGAACAGAAAGTGATCAAAATATGAAAATTAATGAATAAATCATTTTAAAATAGGAAAATGTGATAAACTAAGAAGGAAGTTTAATCTCTTGATAAATTACGTCAATTAACACAAATCCATTATTGCGTATGCGCATGGATATTTTTTGTTCATATATTTTATCCATGGACGTTCATTTTTATTCATGACGTACACCATTATTATTCCGAGCAGCTGAAATTCTGCTAACCTAGATCTGCATCCTTAAATTCACCTTATTTGTCCAGCCTTCTATATTGGCGAAGCTAACTCCCAACTACAATCACCTATTATCGATTTGCTGACTACAAATTGTTTATAGTAAGTCCTTAGATCATACATGTTTAATATTGGACATGTCAAATTAATGTTACAACATATCGGAGTACTTACGGAAATATTACTGAAACTGTTACAAAGTATAAACTAAATGAACGATGCAATGGCTAACATTTGTTTTTACGTATTCAGCTACAGAGTTGAAAAGAAGGTATGGTATGTGTTATGGTATAAATCCATTATCGTGTATGCAAATTGAACTATTCACGTACTTTGTCTATAGACCTTATTCGGTTTAATTTGATATTAAATTTCTTTTTACATACATACGAACAAAAATAGTTAAGGTTTTGGTACTAACTTTTAGGTTCTTTAAAACTTGTAATACACCTTCCTGCAGCACTTTAAGATCCTCGGGAATGTGCATAACGCTTGATATTTCAGCTGCAGTCTTTCCTCTGGCTCCTGCGTGAGCTAACGCCACAGCCAAGTAAACACTTAATGGAGAAACGAATACATTACCCTCCTTACGAGATAAGACCTGAAAGGAAAACACAGAATTATAAGGAATTATTTGCTATTGTAGATCTTTGTAGTCTGCCACACAGATATTATATATATATATATATATATATATATATATATATATATATATATATATATATATATATATATATATATATATATATATATATATATATATATATATATATATATATATTAGATATATATTTTCTCTCGAAATAAACTGATAAAGTATGGTTGCAATTGTTTTCAACAAATGATCCTTATTATCACTCTGACATCTGCAAGTTTATTGCTGGGTTGCCACTGTAGACTTTGGAAGCAATATTTAGCCGAATTGTTGTTAATTTCTTAACTTGTAAAGTTAAATCAGTGTTTTGAATCTAGAAGTTAATTCAATGTGTGTGTAACATTTTATACTCAACACTAAACTCTAAACGAGTACATATGTGAGATAACTACTGACAAATTAGTTATCTTTTGTATTAAATTTTAGTGCAAATTACTACGTTGCAGGTTAAGAAAATGCTGATTTCCTTTGATTGCTTAAGCAATCAATAAAATGCTGTAACAATTTTTATTCTAGTTATTTAAATTAGTGCTAAAATAGTATCAAGTGATACTAGACCGAGTTTCAAATTAAGCAAATAGAATAAAGGCGCAAATCCTCTGGTAGTAAAGCTCTTATTTTGAGACAAATGAGCTACAGAATGGAACGAAAAATGCAATAACTCTAGTCTGAGAACTATGGGACATAGTACAGAATTTGGTTGCTAGGTAGCAGCACGCCTGAACACTCGCAAGAAGTTATTGCCGGCCGTTCGAAAATGCTACATCCTGACTTGCCGGAAGGATAACTGTTCTGAAAGGACCAAGTTATGGCCTTTTAGGAGGACTCATTTATACTCTTTCCGACATCTGTTATAGTTACAGCCAAATAAGTGCACAGTGTATAACAAAGTTTCCGAGTGTCAAAAGGATCAAAGCTGTGTTGAGTCGCAACAAAAGTGTCATTCCTGTGTTGCTGAGTTCTCTAATATATATCGTAGGTACTGGAGGCTAGAGCATAACGCAGATACGATGCAAAAATTGGATTTCATGATGCACCGTGAGAACATCTCTCCAAGAATAGCAAAGGCAGTACAACGGTCTGCCCTGACCGCAAATTGCGTAAATGCGCAAGAAGTGGATAGGGTAAAATAGAATAAGACTCAGTTCATATGCTCTTATTCAGAAGAGGAAGAGTACAAACACCATTTTGCAAGAGACAAGAAGTTTGTAGCGTCCGTGGACGAGACATGGACATGTGTCTGAATGTGATGAAAGAGGACCATCTTCTATTGTCTCCCTGATTCCAGAGGCCGTTTTGACGGGATACGTGAATATGCGGAAATTTTTTCAACAGATTTATGGTTGGTAGTGGTTACAGTTATAACGGCAAACTTACGCTACGGGAAGTGGACAAAAGGCTAAAATCAATTCAGGTGGCATTATAAATGCTTTTTTGCATCGCATAGGGAGTACGCCCTGGCCTCTTTCTGTGTATAATTCCATGATGCACCCTTCATGGATTTTTGTCGGGTTTTATTATTGAAATGAGCGTTGCACCGTCGATAGCAGCGCCCACTCGACTTTTTTTTTTTTTTTTTTTTTTTTTTGGAAAATTTTTGTCGAGAGAAATAAATCGTGCTTCAATGTAGTCTTCTTCAGTAAAAACAAAAATAAGGTGATAGCCCACAGATAGGGTTGCACATCGAGCGCAACCGTTGATTGTGTCGCAGTATTTATAAAGCCGATAAAGAGTAAATTTCATTACCATAAACCTGAAATTATATTTGTACAGCATTTGAAAAACTTAAATGTGGTTTCCACAGAGCTTTATTTAGCTTTTGTAAACAATAGTTTGCAATGTACAAGTTTGTTAAATATAAAGTTTATATATCATCTTGTTACCAAATAACAGGAGATTGGGCGATTTAACAGAGTACGAAGGACCAGAAAACATTTTCTCTATCCCAAATCTTTGACAAAGATCGACACCCAAAAGCAGGAACCCGGGTAGAACCACCCCTTAAATTTTGTCTGTCCATGTAATTATAGCTAATTATAACCAGACATTCGTCCTCTGTGAATCGGGGAATTTACGTTAATGGTCCAATAGTTTGCTACAACAAGATCAACTAACCTTTTGTACTTGTTTGAAAGGGTTTTTAGTTAAATGAATATATGAAAATTCAGATAACCCGGAAGCTTGCCTCTTATCCATCAACTGCGTGGATTTTAAACGAGATACTGAAAATCTTACACAGTTTTAAGCAAATATATCACGTTAATTCTACTTCAATTCAAAAACCACAGACTTGAAAGAAGTACAAATCTTTCAATAGAATGGATCTTTTTGCTGTTGGATCTACAGTAATAATATGTTGTATAAACTAAGATGTATACCATACGAATAAGACAAGCATACCAAGGCAAACCGAAATAACTAAGTGACTAAGGTATAGATAAACCAAGAAAGTGCTTGAAGCAAAATGTCACTTATTCAAAACTCCCCAGTGGTAGACACCAGGAATTTAATTTCGATGAGGAAACTCTTACAGATATTTAATACAGTAGAGCGTCGATTATCCGAACGTCGGTCAACCGAACGACCGCTTAACCGAACTGTGTACTCGCTCGCACCTGTTACTCTCCCACCCTACCGTCCATCATCCCCCTCACTCCCAAACCTAGTTTCCCCATAGTAGTCGCCGCACTAACAAATAAACTTTACGTTTGGGTGAATCGAGTTGCTGACAGACACATATGAGAAAACAGTACTAAATGTGGTCAGTATTTCAGTGAAGTTGTAGGTGCGAAGCTCCAGGGGTTTAGGAGATACAGCTACCAGAACATCACATGGAAGTACAGAATAGTCTTCATACAGTTGGAGGTAAAAGCTCTAAGACCTCTTGTAAAGACAAAAGGTGAATAACAAATATATGGGTGTATATATTAGGACTAGGGGGAAGTCATATAGTAAGGGTATACCGGACGGCGGCCATCTTGGAATCCGCCATTTTGAATTAAGGTTAAGTTTTTAAAATAGGAATAGGGTCACGTGATACATGATTTAAGGCGCAAATTTAATCAGAAGAACAATGGTCACGTTAATTTTGAGTTACGCACAATTGGTAAAAAGTTACAGGGAAATTAAATATTGTTGCAGCATATGTATTAGTCCTTTACCCCACCTTGTAAATTTTGTTTTAATGATGATAATTAAATAAAAAGCAGGTGGATAAATATTAGGTCTATGGTAAGAGTTGCCTTGATGGCGGCCATGTTCAAATCCGCCATTTTGAATCAGACAAAAGTTTTAAACAAAACGCATAACATTGACACCTTATTAATAGCAAATTTTACCATAAATCCAACGGCATAACCATTTTTGCTTTATCATGAACCAGCATTTGTTATCGCATAAACAAGTTGCTAATTTAAGGAAAAATGACCAAAGAGGAATCTATTCATAATTGAACTTGGGTCTTTTTTCCAGAAAAGTCCTCAATTAATACAATCAATATGTAGTTCAGAAAAGAGTGCATGACTTGCACAAATGCTCTGTTCACAGTGAGCACACATGACAAAAGCAATCGAGTTACACTTGACACATCTGTCGTTAACAATTCCGTCAAAGCAGTAGTCGTAAGGAGCGATCCGTTTAATTTTGTGCTGGTTAATGATAAAGCAAAAATGGTTATACCGTTGGAGTTATGGTAAAACTTGCTATTAATATGGTATCACTGTTATGCGTTTTGTTTAAAAATTTTGTCTGATTCAAAATGGCGGATTTGAACATGGCCGCCATCAAGGCAACTCTTACCATAGACCTTATTATCATTAAAACAAAATTTACAAGGTGGGGTAAAGGACCAATACATATGCTACAACAATATTTAATTTCCCTGTAACTTTTTACCAATTGTGCGTAACTCAAAATTAACGTGACCATTGTTCTTCTGATTAAATTTGCGCCTTAAATCATGTATCACGTGACCCTATTCCTGTTTTAAAAACTTAACCTTAATTCAAAATGGCGGATTTCAAGATGGCCGCCGTCCGGTATACCCTTACTTGACTTCCCCTAGTCCTAATATATACCCATATATTTGTTATTCACCTTTTGTCTTTACAAGAGGTCTTACAGAGCTTTTAACACCAACTGTATGAAGACTATTCTGTACTTCCATGTGATGTTCTGGTAGCTGTATCTCCTAAACCCCTGGAGCTTCGCACCTACAACTTCACTGAAATACTAACCACATTTAGTACTACTTTCTCATATGTGTCTCAGTCAGCAACTCGATTCACCCAAACGTAAGGTTTACTTGTGAGCCACCGCTGGCGGAACATTGCTTCTAATGGGGCCTTCATAAGGCGCTGCTGACCGGCCAAGCCACCAGTCGCTGTGTTTCAACAATCAGCGCACTTCTTTTTATGAATAAATTTACTGTACAGCACTTCTTTTTGGCAAATAAACATGTACAGTTCGATTATCCGAACAAACCAGTTTTCCGAACACCCATGTCCCCCAATTATTTCGGATAATCGACGCTCTACTGTAATTACAATTTTTTAGGATTGATAGTAGATTCAAACTTAACCCTGGGAGGAACACATTAATGGCTTAGAGAAAAACACGAATTAACCTCATTGGGAAACTCAGCAACATTCTAACATTTGACGCATTAAAAACTACCTTCTTTGGATTGATCCAATTTAATTTCTTACAGAATTATTTTCTGGGGCAATGACAATGACAGAAAAGCGTTTATAATGCAAAAGATACAGTTCCCTTTCCTACATCCAGCAGACCACTGTCAGCGGCTAAATATATTACCACTACCGTGCATATGCATATTTTATATATAATTTTATTCCTGTGTGATGCATCAAGTTTTGGGTTTTGGCTAACCTAAAATTTCGTATATGGATATGGTCGATGGCTCTCGTATTGAATTGATATAAGTTGGAATTTGAGATATATATATATATATATATATATATATATATATATATACGAATAAGCGAAATTTCCAATGAAGTTCCGACATATATCAATTGAATACGAGAGCCATCGACCATATCCATATACGAAATTTTAGGTTAGCCAAAACCCAAAACTTTATACATCACACAGGAATAAAATTATATACTAAACTTCCAAATTCTATTAAGCAAATTTCAAGCGCGCAACAAAAACAACTGAAAATTGTATTTGTTCCGTAATATACGATACCTTCAAAAAGGTATTTGTGTAAGTCTTAGATTAAAAATTAATTTGCATCGGGCAAGATTCAGGGTTCCCACTCTCTTTCCCACCAAAATTTCCAGGACGTTTCCAGGACAAATCGCCCATTTTCCAGGACTGATACATAGGGAAGGTATATCAGGATTGCAACTATAGGTTCAAAACTCTCAACAGTGAAATGAAAAGTCCAGAAGCTTATGCAATGAATATCAATGCAAGTACAGTATTAATATACAATAGTTAAATACACAAAGTGAAGCGTAATGTGCTTTTTTTGTGTGGTCTCCCAACTCCCCTTACAGCCACCCGATCCACCCACATCCAGCACATGTATTTTCATTTTTTCTACATGACATTTTAATTGTGCACCGAACAATTTTACAAACAACAAAAAACTATTTTTCGTATATGGTATCTTTATTGTTGATAGTGTGACAGACATAATTATGGGGAAAAAAGGAATATTACAAGTTTTTCAACTAAGTATGGAGTTGTGTGATTTTTTCAGCTATAGACAATCTCTTTTAGAGAAGCTGCTCTTCGGATAGCATTTGATTTTGTCAATAAAATAAAGACTTCTGCTCTGCTTCATGTGCAAACTGGTTTGCTTCAGTCTCCAAACTTTCACTTGTTTCCATCAATTTAGTTTTCTTTCTCTGCAGCTGCTGTAAATTGTTACTTATCTCTTTCCTCCTGCCCTGCACTCGACTTACTCTTTCAACAGTCCTAGGGATGAACACAAGCTAGTTCGAGCGAGTATTCTTTGAAACTCGACTCGACTCGAAACAGACATCTTAGAGCTAGACTCGAGAATTCGGCTCGAAAAATTTCCTCCAACTCTACTCGAATTCGGGTCGAGTTTTGAGTAGAGTCGAGCAGAGCCAAAACGAGCCATCGAGCTGAATCCTGTGTGTAGTTACAAGTACTCTCTTCAAGTATCCTACATAGACAACATAATTATCATATTATTATAATTATTATTATAATATCATATATAACATAAAAGATAGGTGGTTTGTATCTGAATACTAAAAGCTAGTTGAGTGAAGATTTAGGTTGTCGAGAAGTCTCCAGGAGGCATAAGACATCGTTCACGAGATTCTGGGTTTGAGTTCCGGAGGAGAAAATATTCGGGCTCGAGCCAAAGTTATAGGGCGCCGGACAAACATGTTAGAAACTGCTCGGCACGGGTTTAGTGTTATGAACGGCTCGAGCTGCTCGGCTCTCAGCTCATTCACTATCAAGCCGAGCTGAACAGATAAGTAAGCCGAGTCAATAACTCACCAAACCGAAGTGATGGCTCACCCCAACTGAGCAGGTTCGAACCATTGGCCCAGTGGAGCCGAGTCAAACCGAGCCAATGGACTAGTTTCAACAGAACTGGTTCGAGCCGATTGCTCACCTGAACCGACCCGGCTTGAGCTGAACGCTCAGTTGAACAGAGCTGAACAGAGCTGAGCCGGTTGAAATCACTAACCGGGTTGGTCTTCTGCTTGGACTCAAAAATTCGACCGTGCAGGTCTCAGCCTTGATGGTAACAACTACAATATATACTTATATTGGTGCTCACGACATTTGAGGCTTTCTAGTTATAATCTATTGTCTCGTTTTCGAGACGATGCGAGTTTTGTCTTGTGAGCAACACAAAGTATTCCATATTACTGCATATATTTCTCATGGCTTTTGCTTTCCAGTCTAATCAGGCCATGATTTCAAAACTAGTTAAAACGAGCTGAACGAGCGAACCATTTATCAAACTCGACCTCAAAATCAGTGACTCGGCACGGAACTCTACTCGAGAAAATTACCTTTGACTCGAAACTAGAGTAAAATTCGAGTAGAGTCTAGTTTTAGCTCGATTCGTGCCCATCCCTAAACAGTCCGTATTTTCTCCAACTGCCATATAGCATTGCCTTACATGGAAGGCATGATGCAGCATTTCTTTTGTGATGATTGGTCTTTATGGGAAATGTTATATCATACACCAATCTCAAAGCGATAAGCAGTTTATGGAGGATAGTGCTAGTGAAGACAGCATCCAAGAACAGATTGCCAGACTAATGGATGGAAGAACTCCCAGCCAACCAACCTATCGGAAGAAAGAAAGTCCACCAACCACCCACACATTCAGGATCATGACAAATTATTCAGCACAAAAAGAGGAATAGCAAACAAAAATAGCAATCAATTCAAATCTTCACTATAATTATTTAAAAATCTGACATTTAGTATTTCTGTAAATTTCAAGGACATTTCCAGGTTTTCCAGGATATCTAGGACAAGTGGGAACCCTGAAGATTATTATATACAGTAATTAATGTTTAAAAATTATTCAAGCTCTCATACTATAATTGCTGTTATGTTAGTTTTATTTTGACTGTATAATAACATGTAAAGTGTTTATTTTCTTTATTTTTTATTTTCTGATGAAGCCATGAACTGATAGTTTCCCCAGGGCGGAAAAATAAAGAATTAGGATTCACATACACATTTAACTAGGAACAGCTAGCATGTTTCTTCTGTGAATTTAATTAAACGTTTAAATAGTAAATGTTTAGATATTACAAAGTTAGAATTATTTCTGTGAATAAATGGATAAAAGTTACAAAGATTAAAATTTAATACGGAGCACTACTGCACTTCATACACAAGGGTAGGGACATGCCGAAGATACCTCGCGATCGAGGTCGAGGTTTAAGTCGTGGTCGCACCCTCGATACTGGCACAAACACATGGATTCAAATGGGTAAGCGCATGCCGAAGATGTATGCTACATCGCGACCTAGAGGTCGACCGTGAGGGTGAATTAGTGGTCGCGATGATAAACAACCGAGTTTGTTTTTACATCGATGTTCAGCGAAAGCATCGCTGTGGCTAGTGTTCTCATTGTCTCTCCCTGAAGCGCTGCACGGAATAAAATCTTCACTTGTTTCGTTTGTCCAGATTTTGCTGCACTATTATATTTGATTATGAAAGACATTAATAGAATTAATGAAGAATGTTTCAGCAATATGGAATAAGAAACACAAACATCATAATAGGCAAGTTTTAAATAGAGAATGGAAAAAAATAACTGAAATGGGAATGTCAGAAAAGTTACTTGAAAATTATACTGTACCTTGTTGTTATTATATAAGGTAGTGGTGGTCACACGGGCTGAATTCCGTAAATTGTAGAATTTTTAAACAACAACAACAACAACAACAACAACAAAGCTACTGTTAATCATATCTATGTTTATAAACTCCACGCCCCTCCCCCTCAATTCCGAGATTAATAATTTTTTTTTCTAAATTCCTTATTGATATAAGGTAAAGAAATACCTGTAAAGACAGGCACGTATCTGTAGGAAGGAAACTTCGAATAACGGAATTGTAGTGCCGAAACTTCATTTGCTGTAGTTAATACCCCCTCCAACTCGAAACCTGAAGACACCTGATTTATTTATTAAATTTCACTGAGAAACTATTTCTCGCCTGAGTGCTGAAAGAGGGCATTTCTTCACGTAAAATTGAATAAAAGATAAGTTAGATTTAGAATATTGATAGAAATAAACAATAGATGAGACTCAAATATTTTTGCGAAACAAGAGACGAGACTTTGGCATTTCTCATATCTCGTCTCGCGTCCCACCCTATTTATAAACTGTTTGGTCCTTTCAATTTCAAAATGTGGTTTCGCAGTGATTTTTATGTACTGACGGAATAATTTCACACGCGTCACAGCAATGTTTCTCCTTAAACTGAACTTAACAGCGAAGGTACGACCTCCTCGCTATGTGCGCCCTTCATCCATCGCGACCTAAACATCGGGGTAGCAACCGCGACTTAAACCTCAACCTCGATTGCGAGGTATCTTCGGCATGTCCCTACCCTAAGACACTCGAAATCGCGTTATATTCAACAGTGTGAAACAAGGTTGAACTATCAGGTCCTAACGCCATTACCACTGACCTCCTCGACCAAAGTCAAACTCCGCAAGTTTGGAACTGATTCACGAGGCCGAGTTAATACAGAATTGTATAAAATTAACTTTAAAGGCCTCTACATCACAAACTAAAATTATCTTACGGATTTAACTTTACGATATACACAGCTGAAGTGAAATGTAGTTATACTTACTTTGTACACTTCGAAGGCAAATTTCTGGTTTCCTTCCCCTATTACTTTTGCTAGGTCGCTTTTCTCCAGCACTTTAGCTGCCATATTCGAATATATTGTAGGGATGTCACTTATACTGGAAGAAAGAAAGAAATGTTTACATACTGAAACGAACTATATAGCTTCGGCAATTTAATGCCTCTACAACGTAAGATTTAGAACTATACCAGTTGTTTGATTCAGTCAGCTACAACAACATTTTAGATTAACAGCGGAAATAATGGAATGTCGCAGTTTTTTTTTTTTTTTTTTTTTTTATCAGTAATAGTTTAATGAATGGCTACACACTACAGTAATCTTATGTTGTATCTAAAAATTCGGGCTTTTCTTGGAATTCAAAAGAAAATACCTTCCCTACATCTCATGTAGAAAACATTACGTCAGTTAGGTCAACGAATAGTTTTATTCAAAGTAATATATATTGATTTTGTATTCTCATTTTAACATTGCATTGGTACTGTAAAAGTTTCCTTTTCTTTAATAGTTAAGTAGACATTTATTTATTCATTATATTTTGAGAGACATTTTAGTGTCTATAGGAATTAGCTATACCCAGTGTCGGACTGGGTTAAGTTAAAGGCCCTTGGCTCAGGTCCTTAAACGCTCCCCGTTACAAACCAGACGGGGCCTTTGCTAAATACGAAATTTTACTGGCTCAAAGAGCCATAGACCCCTACTGATATGAGCAAGAGCTCCCGAGAAGACTTCTTTCGGAAAGACTAATTTATGCTTCCACACTTACGTCGTTAGCTTTTGAAATCTAGGGGGGGAGGGGTCGGATGAATCAAAATCCTCTTTTCGACAAAAGTCATATATACAAAGTTGTCAGTTTCTTTAAATACATTTGACTAAAATCTGGAGGGGACGCGACCCACCTCGCTAAGGACGCCCGTGGCTTCCGCAACCTTTTTGGTAGAAAGATTCAAGAAAGCATTTGCGATCGCGAAAATTGGACAAAGGCCTACAGATCTTTCACCTCGTGATCCCTGCGGGCCCCTCGGGCCTTAAGCCCTTGGCAATTGCCAAGTAGCCAACGTGGCCAGTCCGGCACTGGCTATACCTAATAATTATTTCAACAGTTCAAATCCAACAGACTGTACCTTCTTCAAATATTCGATAGTCGCCAAAGTTCCCTCCCACCAACCATATACAGATAGTTTTAAAACTAATATAAACACCTGAAAAGTGCAAATCACCAGATTAATATGGCGTAGGACGACCTTTCATCTCAGAACAACTCTGATGCGACGTGGAATGGAATCAAGAGGTCGTGGATGGTAGCAAGTGAAATATTACATTATTACCTTAGTACTGCATCTCTAAGTACAGTTAGATGATGGGAAGGGGGGATTTACGCCGGGTTCACGTCTCCAAAATGAACCACACATGTTTAATTATGTTCAGATCCAGAGATCGGACGGGCCAAGGGAGATGTTTAACGTCCTCCTAATGTTCCTCGAATATCAACTTCAGCTCTGAATGGGCACATTATCCTCCTGGAACAGAAGTGCCCGAAAACATCTATAAATGGTCCCCTGAAATAGCGACATAATCACAGGTAACTACGAGTCAGCACGGAACAGACTGAAAACTGATATTACGGCCCTCGGCATTTCAGAGACGCGTCAAAGTTTGACGGCTGGGCGGAGACACTGTCAATCATACACTTCTTTGGGCTTCCGTCACACAAACACTTCGTGGTTTGATATCAAGTGAACTTTCTACCATATCACATGACTTACACCATCAGCGGTCCATGATGAATATATGCGGCATCATTGATGTAGTGCATTATTCCTTTCCGCCCGTGCAATCTGATCATATATGTTCATGTCACTCGCGGCTGAATGATTTTAGGCACGCTGAGATGTACTGCTTCAGTTTCTCTACCTCCATCGCAGTCGCACGACTGTTCTAAGTCGTGCTATAAGACTATGTTAGCGTGACACACCGAACACTTGTGACCAATGTTTCTTCCAGACATGTTTTGTTTTGGGGGGGCACTGTCCCCCCTGAGATCTAAGACTGCCCTCCTGAGACACCAAAATAATAAGTCTATAATAATAAATAGAATATTACCAGCAGTGTTCCCCCAGAATATTAAGAGTGCCCCCCGGAACATGTTTCTGAAAGAACGACTGCTTGTTGAATCGTCACGCTTGTACAATCCGCGGCAAAAAACCTGCAACATGAGGATGTAAGTTTATTGTGAAACTACGCCTAACAGCACAGGGAATGAACATAACGTCTAAGTGGAACGAATCACGCCAGGATAAACCTCGGCCTCCTCCCGTGCACACTTATTTTGGAGCAAAAGACTTCGTCATTTCAAAATAAACTTATATGCTCATGTTGCAGGTTTTTTGCCGCGGATTGTACCACTAAGCGCAACCATATACCTTCTTTGAAAATTATCTTAAACTATCACTGTCTGCTCAGTTTAGTGCAGATTACCGTTTTACTGTGCTGCTCACGAAGTATAGGTTATACCGTAATACATCACAACCAACAACCGCGGTCGCAGCTTAACCGTTGTCAACACAAACTCTGTAGATTAAGGATAATTCGCGCAACAACGAGATCACTTTTCTTTCATTTTGCCTGCTTTAAACAATTCCTGAAGACATTCTAGACCTATTATCCTAGCGTATCTCCAAATAATCCCATTGATAATGTGTGTGCAAAACTAGTGTGCCCTTAAAATGATTACATTATTTCTTATTATCTGCTATCGTATTATATTCAATTATTTCATAATGAAATTCACTTGTGCCTTAGAAATTGTTTGTTACAATAGGAGTAGTCGTGCAGATTGAGAACGGGTCGTACAATTAAAACAATTTCTCTTATACTTTTATGGCTTTAAAGGCATTCTGCACTTAACCGGTACGCATGCGCAACTGCGCACAGATTGACAATGTGCATGCTGTGATGTGCTATGAAAATTATTATGGGTTATGTTTAGCAGAAGGGGTCCAGAAGCGCCTAAAAATTTCAAAATGTACAGGAGAACTAGATAATACAAGTACTTAGACCTAACACAACGTAACCAAATCTAACTTAACCTAACCTAAACAAACCTAAGCTAACCTAATATTAGTAGAAACAAGCGAAATTTTTTAAATTAGGCTGGACCCAGTGGCGGATCCAGGACGGACTTCTGGGGGGATGGTGGGTTATAACACTGCTACTTAGAGCTACTTTTAAGAGCTTTAAACTCTGGGATGGGTTTTATTTATACATATATAAAATAATTTCTCGGGGGGGTAATCGCCCCGATCGCCACCCTGGATCCGCCCCTGGCTGGACCCCTACACTAACAATGTAACAAACTTACCTAACCTAGCCTAAGCTAACCTAAAGTAAGCAAATGTGAACAGAATGTAATTGTAATATTTTTCAGAAACAATTGCTGGGCCACTATTACTGATGCAAAATACACGCAGTAGCACGTTATGGTACAGTAAAGTAGGTTACGTTAGGTTAGTGCTTGTATGTTGTATTTACAAGCATTTATATGAGTTTCTATAATTGTTTCCAGCGTTAGAACAAAGCGAAATGTATTACTGCGCGGCTCACACGTGCTTCGGCAGCGAGAGACGAACAAAGTTGTCTGCTAACTTACTGTCGTCGCATAATTTCCAGTGTAAGGCTACAGTTGATTGGTAAATAATTAACGCACTGATATTGACTACTGCTATGTTGGAAATATGTATTTTCTTAAATCGTTACATAAACGAGATTGTCTTTGTTCCTGTTGCCTTTTGTGTTTTATAACACGAGATGGAATATTGTGACCCATCGCCGCCATGGAACACTGCATTCTACAACTTCAAATGAGCGGGGTCGGCAAGCGAATGCACACGCATGCGCAGTAAATATTATAGGCCTTATGCAGAGTCGTTTTGAAGTATGATTAGTGTCATACTAAAGATCTTACTACTGCAGGAAACATGTTAGTCGAGCTCTTTAGTATGGTACTAATCACGCGTCAGAACGACTCTGCATACGGTCCTATATGTCTAAGTACGGGTGAGGTTGGAATAAAGCTACATCTGTTAAATATTATATATATATACTGCGTTTCTTATCACGAAATTATTCTAGCAGGAACCCGATACTAGTGTAGTGAGACCAACAACCAATCACTGGTCATCGACCCACTGGTACTTAGATGGGTTTATTTACATCGACTTTTTGGCTTAAGTTTAGAGTTGCCCCTCCAGTCTGAAGGTGCCCTTGGACTTTGCAACATACAAAAAACGGCTTGTGTATAGCCCGCTCCCCCCAGTTCTTTGTCACTGGAACTGGAAGAGTCACTACTACTACTTATATCGAGAACAAAACCCAACTAACCCCTGCGGGGCTTCTAACCCGTTCCTACTACTACTACTATTGCTACTAACTACTGCTACTACTACTACTTATACTAAACTTCCTTACCACAACATTTACATCTTAAATGTTTATAACATGCGATTCCGATTCATTATGAACTAGTATGAATCGTTAGAATCACTATGATTCGTTAAACATCACTGGGGGGAGCGGGCTATACTCAATCCCAAAAAACAATGCTTAAATTATTAAAAATTGTCAGGGTTGGCTGGTTTAAACCAGCTGTTTTTTTCAAAAAAACCAACTGGTTTAAACCAAAAAAACGAAAAATGTTCGTAAAAGTGTAAGTGTTTGTAAAATCTTGATGAACACACATTTGTGGGTTATCACGTTTCACTCCCGTATATTATTCGTATTATATTCAGACCTAAATTCCCCATTCATTACTCAAAAAGATTATACTACAAAAGCAACTTTTTTAAATATAAGTTTATAAATGTTTTTTTGTAGTTGTTATTATTGTTATGTAATTGCAATCAAAGAAAAGTTCTATATATTGTTTCCTTTCAATGTTTACTATTGATAAAATACATCGAAAGGCCGTCCTTTTGTGTGTGTGTGGGGGGGGATCATACAGACCCCACGAGAGGCATTTAGTAAAATGAGAAGTATCTTTGGTATCTATTTATGTATAAATGAGTCTGAGCCAAAGTGGACTCAAATAATTCGTATCTTTATTCACTTTTCTTACTGATATGCAAATTAAGTCGTTGTATTTCTTTAATTTGGACCAATAAAAGTCGTTGTTAACTAACTTGAACTAAATTAGTTCTTCTGTACTCCGTAGTACTTTGAAATTGTCCATATGTAACTCTGTATAATGGTTTCACTTGTGCAACTGTTTATCTTTTTGTCCTCCTGAAATGACTCTTGGCAGTTATATTAAGAAGCATGTAAAGATCAGTACAACGTATTTTTATCAGGATTCCTTCGTGAGTGAGTCTGCAGACGTATCGCATTTGTGGCCAATTAGTCCTGGTTCCGAGTTCAAATGGAGGACAATTTCTCTCGGATGTAACTCGAGAAGCAGTTTTTATTCCGCTTTAAGCTTATGTGACCCCTTCCAGCATAAGCCGGCTGTTGCATAATATCATCAAGGCGAAACAAACTTATTTCTGGCCATATATGATATGAATATATAGAGCAAATTATTTAAACCAAATAAACCTGGTTTAAACCAAAAAAAAACCTGGTTTAAACCAAAAAAAACCTGGTTTAAACCAAAAAAAACCTGGTTTAAACCAAAAAAACCTGGTTTAAACCAAAAAAACCTGGTTTAAACCAAAAAAACCTGGTTTAAACCCAAAAAAACCTGGTTTAAACCAAAAAACCTGGTTTAAACCAAAAAAAACGGTTTTTTTTTGTTTTTATAATAAAAACCATGGTTTTTGCCAACCCTGAAAATTGTTACATTTCACGTAACTGCAGT
The DNA here is from genome assembly GCF_964235325.1 of Thermobia domestica. Classification (NCBI taxonomy): domain Eukaryota; kingdom Metazoa; phylum Arthropoda; class Insecta; order Zygentoma; family Lepismatidae; genus Thermobia; species Thermobia domestica. The sequence continues at coordinate 35,554,673 of NC_137458.1, forward strand.
ACTCCGTGGGCTTCACAAAAATTTAAAAGGTTTTCTTCATTATTTTTGCGCATTCGTTACCCCTGTTCGCCATATTCGCCATATTTTACAACTACCATGCTGCTGAAACCTTCCGCGAATGCTGCCGCATTCGGCAAATAGTACTAACTTCCACATATCTTTTCTCGCATTAAACATAACTCTCGTGCCGAACTTATATTCCTAAACATCAAATAAAAACTTCAAATTATCATTTCTTACCTCATTTCTCCTGTAAATTTTCCTGATTTTTATAAAAAGCGGAGGGGTAACTCTAAACTTAACCCGACTTTTTTCTAAAGCTGGTTGTAAACATAAAATACAGATTTTCCTACACTGTGCAGAGGCAATCTACTGCCGGAAAATAATACCTACCTAGTAGTCTTTTATGTGTACTATCATTTTAACCGTGCTACAACACTTGTCATGTTTCAGACGTGTAACCCTACACTTGTGAACATAAAATAAAGCTCTACATTGTGCAGAAATACTCCGACGTTGGAAATTTATTAGTCCTTTCATAATCTGTTACTCATTTTAACCTAAAATTACTAGTTTTATGAAGGACCATTCTTAACCAATACCACCTTAACATTTGACGTGTTTCCAACTTTAGGTGTTTACTATTTTGATAACCATCTGTGGCTATTGTAATTAAGAGAACGTAAAGTAAATCTGCACCCAAAAATACCAGAACAATATTTTCGTTCCAAGTTCCTTGTTAGTGACTGATAACTTACTTAGGTATGTTCTTGCATCCATTTCCCTGTAATTATTAAATACATATATTACGAACACGTTAAAAATACGTGGCCACTATCACACGAAGCATTAAAGAGCCATTTTCTTTTTTGACTACACAACTCATTTTATTTCCTCTTCTTTCTCGACATCAATTGAAGTTTTTATATCTTCAAGTAGAAACGTACGCGGTACGTCCCAACCACCTACACCACTGAGTTCTGTATTGTATCTTCCGTAACATGGTAATTTTAATGTAAAATTTGATGAAAATGATTGATGAAAAATGCTGGATCTCTCAATTGCTAGAATCGAACCCGAGATCCCGCGAAACAAAGCTAGTATTATTGTAGATCGAGACGCTGTGGGAACAGTGGCGGTTTTAGCGGGTAGACCGGGTAGGCACGGGCCTACCCAAAAATTTTGAAAGTATATATAAACGCTGAAAGATACAATAAAGAGTAAACTTAACCAGTATTTCAGTGATAGGCCAGAGTTTTACAGTAATTCAGTGCCAAGTGCTAGCAATGGTAGATGTTTGATGGTAGATGCTTCTAAAAGTGCTAATACATTGCCTTGTCCTCATTGCGGAAAGCATTATGTGAGTGGCAGAGGCTTATACATATTGGTAAGAAATATCGGGTTGCGTGTGATGATGTTTGCTCTGATATTACCTTTAATGCCTGCCTTCAGAGTAAAACTGCAAATGCTACTGACACTAACATAGGGGTGGATCCAGGGGGGGACGATGGCCCCCCCAGAAGAGGAAGCTATTTTATATATATATATATATATATATATATATATATATATATATATATATATATATATATATATATATATATATAAACCATCCCAAAGTTTGGAGCCCTTAAAAGTAGCAGTATGATAACCCAACGCTTCCCCCAGAAGTAAGTCCTGGATCCGCCCCTGCACTAACAGCAGTAACACAGAAGATGATTTCTAACCTGGGCAAGATATTACTGTCACTAAGGTGCTCGACACATATTAAGACGTGTTCCAAGAGGTGCTCGATTAACGGTGGCTGATGCACTCGCAGAGGTGTTAAACCATATAACTAACTCACTCACTCTATGGCCTATGGAACCCGGAGGTTCAATGCCGCGCTCACAAAAGCTCTCCACTGACTTCTGTCCTTAGCCAACTGCATCCAGTTTCTACTTTGTATTCCAATCTCTGCGAGATCCATCTTACATATAACATTTGTTAAACCATATAACAATTTCAAATGATACAAAAGACTGGGTCAACCTTTGCCTATTTCCATTTGTTGCTTTAAGTGCTCCCAAACGATCAGATCAAGTTAAGAATCTGACTACTTGGGTGAAGCAGCGAGTTCGCCTCTGGTGCAATATTAACCATGACGCCTTAACCTGGTCTTCAACGAAGATGAACAAATCTCGATTAAACCACAAATTTTCTAATTTGAAGGTTGTAGAGAATAAACTTGCCGATGGTGACATCCGTGGAGCAGCACGTCTTTTAAGTTCTGATGATACGGTTGCGGCTCCGGATACCTGTGTATTAGAGACTGGAGGAACATCCTGCCCACCCTGGCAATTTCATTGCGCCGGATCTTCCTGATGGTCAACACACTTTTCAAGGAGTTTCGACTGTGGAGGTTCAAAAAGCAATCAACTCCTTTCTGTCAGGCAGAGCGGGAGATCTAGATGGGCTTCGTCCTTCAATTCTTAAAGACCTTTCTTGTCAAATACTGGAATCTCAGGACAAACTAAAATCCTTACGTGATCTATTCAATTTAATCATTTCTGGAAAAGTACCAACGAAAGTTCGCTTACTGTTTTTCGGTGCCAAACTTACAGCACTAAGAAAAAAGGATGGTGGTATTCGGTCCATAGCGGTTGGGAATGTTTGGCGTAGAATATCGGCAAAAATTGTATGCTTTAGAATACGTGAGCCAGTTAAGAACTTTTTATCCCCCCATCAGCTTGGTATTTGTGTTCCTAATGGTGCCGAGGTAGCTTTTCATGCAGCCCGAGTTTATTTCTCTTCTATTCACAGTGCTACTAAGGCGGTTGTAAAGTTGGATTTTCGTAACGCATTGAATGAGCTTCGCCGGGATACTATGCTTGCTGCAGTGATGAATAATTTTCCTTCAATTTATTCGTATGCTCAATGTTGTGCTCAACCAAGTGACCTGTTCTTCAACGGAAACACTTTCTTCTCAAAGAGGTGTACAACAAGGTGATCCCCTGGGCCCAGCACTTTTCGCTATAACAATTCACTCTTTAGTTAAATCACTGGATACCGAATTAAACATTTGGTACTTAGACGATGGAACAATTGGTGGTGAACCCGAGATAGTTCTTTCATCTTTAATAGAAATAAATAAGAAGGCATCACTTCTTGGCTTGCGTCAATTTTTCTAAATGCGAGGTTGGTTATCTTGAAACATATGAAACCGCATTCGACGAAATCTTTAGATTTAATTAGGCTGCACCAGGCATACACCCTCTAACAATTCAGAATGCTTGTCTTCTAGGTGCTGCTCTCACGTCGGAAGCACTCTCTAACGTGCTATTGAATAAAATATCTAATTTAGAATTGTTCTTGTCTCGACTTCCCTCAATTTCAGCCCATTCAGCCTTTTTCCTTTTGCGAGCATTTTTATCAATCCCTCGCTTAACCTATTTTTTACGATTCATTCCATCTTGGCATGAGAGTTCTTTGCTGGAAAAATATGATACTGCCCTGAAAACTGGCCTTGAATCAATTCTGAACTGCTCAAATGACGACTCTGACACAAGCATGTTTACCTGTTGGCTTGGGCGGTCTTTGTATTCGACGAGCTGTGGATATGGCGATTCCTACATTCTTAGCGTCATACCACGGATCTCTGCGTTTAATAGAAGCTCTCCTTCCACAGGGTTATTGTTTGGACCTAGATGGTCCAGTCCAAGAAGGCTCTAATACGTGGGCAAGCTTAGCAGATAGAAGCCTTCCGGAGATTAGCAAAAAGTGTTATCAGTCATCTTGGTATACACCAATTCCATGTCAATTACATAATCATTTGTTACAATCTGTTGATGTTCCGGAAGATAAAGCAAGGCTTCCCGAAGCGGATGCATGGTTGATGGCGATACCTTCTCCGCCTTTAGGCCTTCATTCGTCAAATGAAAGCTTTCGAATTGCTGTAGCCATGTTTAGGCTTAGCACTTTGTGAGCCTCATCGCTGCTCAGGTTGTGGGGATGAGGTTGACCAACGTGGCCTGCATGGCCTTTCATTACATGAAGAGTGCTGGTCGATTCGCCCGACATTCCTCTGTAAATGATATGATACTACGAGCCCTCTACACAGCTGGATTTCCTTCAACGCGGGAACCTTCTGGTTGCTGTCGTTCGGATGGTAAGCGACCAGATGGTATGACACTGGTTCCATGGATGAGAGGTAAATGTTTATTGTGGGACTTCACATGCGCTGATACATACGCTCATTCAAGTCTCCCTCTGTCAGTAAAGAACGCTGGAACTGTTACTAATCGCAGAGAAGCTAAAAAGCAAAGAAAATACAACCTTATCGAAAAGTTTCTTTTCACTCCAATCGCTATTGAAACCAGTGGTGCTTGGGGTGCAAGAAGTGTTGAATTCATTAGGGAGGTAGGAAGACGCATTTCTTGTCTTTCTGGCGAAGCTCGCTCCACATCTTTAATACAGCGCATATTAGTTTCTATCCAATGTGGTAACGTCTCTTCGGTCCTTGGCACTTTACCATCTGGCAAGGAACTGGATGACGTGTTTATACTCTGAGAAGAATTTTATATATAATAGTTCCTGGACAATAGTTTCTTTTGACGTTATAATTACATATTTAAATTTAAAAATTCAATAGTGTTCATATTTAACGTCAAATAACAATGAAATATATTTAAGTTCTATTCCAAACAATGATTCTACAATGTATAATGGAATCTCAACAATGTTCTCGATTGCCGGCATTTGCAGAAATAATTAAATGAAATAAAGAGTATATATATTTTCCAATATTTATATAAATAGTACAGGATTATTTAACAAATATCATCAACCACTACTGTAAAAGTAATTTACTACTGTCATTAATTAATCCAATATGTATGTATTCATAAGCGAGGGAGCGGGCCTATCCAAAATTAAAATCCTAAAGCCGTCTGAATGTGGGACTGAGGCACGTCATGTACATCATGAATACGTGCAACTGCAGAGCGATAATTGAAAGTCGTTGGGGAAAAACCTTAGGGTAGAAAAAGAAATTATGACCGGTGGAAGTTTCATCAACACTAAGAGATGGAATCTACTCTAAGTAGGATCCTGATCACTCATTACAAGGGCTTTTATTCAATGTTTGGTACTTCCATGGAAATGGAACCCGAAACTAAGCACAATAGAAAGTTGGATCTTAAGAAAGTAAGTAAATCACAACAGGATGGCACAGGATGATTTTTCAGAGTAAGAAAAATTTCCTTATCACACTATGCTAATGAGGACAAATTAAGTTTTTCTACTTTCGAGACGGTACCTTAACGAGAGATGTAGTATATAAATACAGCCGATCATTCCATTGAGGATATATGTGGTATATGAACACAGCCGATCATTCCATTGAGGATGTGTGTGGTATATGAACACAGCCGATCATTCCATTGAGGATGTGTGTGGTATATGAACATAGCCGATCCTTCCATTGAGGATGTGTGTGGTATATGAACATAGCCGATCCTTCCATTGAGGATGTGTGTGGTATATGAACATAGCCGATCTTTCCATTGAGGATGTGTGTGGTATATGAACATAGCCGATCATTCTATTGAGGACGTGTGTGGTATATGAACAACCAATCATTTCATTCAGGACGTGTGTGGTATATGAACACAACCAATCATTTCATTGAGGACGTGTGTGGTATATACAGTCGATCGTTCCGTTAACCCTTTCCGGATCCTGGCTTTTTGGGCTATTTTTTAGACTTTCAGTCAAGCAGCTACTCTATCGTCACTATTTATCCTAGGATCATGGTTCATACCTCGTTCTCTTCAGAATAGAGCTGGCTTTCAAATGGTACCACTTGCATGCTCATACCATATACCAGAAGCGGGAAAAAATGTCAAAGTGAAAATTTCGGAGGGAAAAATTTTTTCTCGAACTTTGGCCCCCCCTGGACCCCCCCTGTGTGATCGTAGCCATCTAAAAAAAATCTGATAAATAGTACTTGGTGTACTGAATGTGTGTGCCAAATTTCAAGTTTCTATCTTGAATAGTAATGGCGGGAGAATTTTTATCAAAAATTAACACAATGCCCCAAAGTACCATAAAACACTATGATCTGAGGGAAAAAATTCCTGAGACATCCATAATTACCCTAGGACTATAATCCGCCAATCATTCTCTTCAGAATAGAACTGTCTTTCAGGCGGTACCATTCACATGTCTCCATCATGTATCTAAGGCGGGAAATTCCTCAAAAAAGGTATTTTTGGGGGCAAAATTTCCCGTTTTTCAACTTTTGACCCTCTGGACCCCCCTGTTTTTACGCAGAAATCGGGAAAAAAAACTTCTGGTAAATACTACTCGGTGGACTCAATGTTTGTGCAAAATTTCAATCTTCTACGTGAAAAAATAGGCCCGCCAGAAAAATTTCCCTACTTTGCCCCACTTTTACCCTATACAGAAGTATATTTGGATAAAAATTCACTGAGACGGCCCTAATTACCCTAGAATAATAATTCGATCGTCATTCTCTTCAGAATGGAATTGCCTTTCAGACGGTATGACTCACGTGGTCCTATCGTGTATGTGAGGCGGGAAAATTACCAAAAACGGGATTTTTGGGTCAAAATTTCCCTTTTTTAACCTTTTGCCCCTCTGGTTCCCTCCCCCCCTGTTTTAACACTGACATCGGAACAAAAAATCTCGTAAATGCTACTCGCTGGACTGAATGTTTGTGCAAAATTTCAATCTTCTACGTTCAAAAATAAGCCCGCCAAAAAATATATATACCGACAATGCCCCATGTTTCCCTATATAAAAGTATATTTTTCAAAAAATCTCTGAGACGTCCCTAATTACCCTAGAATAATAATTCGACCGTCATTCTCTTCAGAATGGAACTGCCTTTCAGACGGTATGACTCACGTGGTCCTATCATGTATGTAAGGCGGGAAAATGACCAAAAACGGGATTTGGGGGGTAAAAAATCCCTATTTTTACCCCTTCGCCCCTCTGGTTCGCCCCCTGTTTTAGCACTGACATCGGAACAAAAAATCTGGTAAATAGTACTCGGTGGACTGAATGTTTGTGCGAAATTTCAATCTTCTACGTAGAAAAATAAGCCCGCCAAAAAATATTGAACATAGGCTTAGAAAATGAGAAGAGAAATTTTTGATTTATGACGTCATCACCTCCTATGTCTGGACGCAGGACGCTCTGAAACCATACGTAATGTCTTCTACAAGGCCTCTGGACTTGGAAAAAAAAAACGGACGAAAAAGCTCAAATAGAAGAGAAATAACGCAATGTACCATGAAACCCCGTATGGTACAAATCCGCCCATGGGATCCTCAAAGGGTTAAGGATGTGTGTGTTATATAAACACAGTCGATCGAACCGTCTTACCATTGAGGACGTGGTATACCTAGTATAAACAATCTATCGTTCCGTCAGTGATTTATCTACACCCCCAGCACCCCCTAAAATTTTCGGACACCCCCGGAAATGAATTCCTTACATTCCCCCAACTAGGGGGTGCAATATTAAAAAGATTCATTCTCTTTCAGTCTAAAGCCCTCCAGGACTTTGTAGAAAATATTTTAAATGTTCTTATCTTTAGGCAGAACGGGAATTTCTGCCCTGCCTAATCTTTGGAGGCAGAATTCTGTGCGAGGAGGAAATTTTTTTAGAGAAACGCAGCACCGAAAAGCTTGACTCCTAGCGTGTTTGTATGCAGATCGGAACTCAAAATGGCTCTATAACGAGGGCGGGAACTAAAGCCAAGCGGTCAAAATGCAAGGAAAATTCTGACAAGGACAAAATCCAAGGAACAAAAACACAGGAGTATATATATAGGATGTACGGTGAGGGACACTTCTGGATGTTACACCCATATGGAAATTTACGGCAAAATTGTTCCATCCAAAAGTGTCCCTTATTCTACCAGCGCACATCCTATACGATTTTTTTCCCCCCTTCATTTGTCATATATTCTAAAATGTTATCTGTATTTTTTTTTCAACTGAAAAAAACTTTTAAAATGCTGAAAACTCAATAAAAAGTAAAAAATTTTGCAATAAAAGGACAGATTAGCTTTAATTCCTTTCACACATACCCACATGAAAAGTTCCGGGTATTCCTATTTATTGTACCTTTAATACATTTGAAATACGTTTAGCATATTTCATTACAATTTATTTTAATTACGAAAAGTAACTGATGCTATTTGATTTCAGAAATGTAGTTTTTCTGTCGTAGCATATAGTAGTCTTATTTTGAGTAATGTTTAAATATTTATTTTAATTCTGAAATACTGATCAAGATTTTTTTTTAGCAAAGATCAAAATATTAAATATATACTTACATTAAATATTAAATATATATACTCTAACAGTCTTACGTCTTTTATTGGGTTTTCTGAATTTTAAAAAACAAATGTTATTTCCGTAAAGTGAAGAATTTCAGATAACATTTTAGATGCATAACCGGGGCTTCAAGTTTCACCTATTCAAGATTCGCCTAATACCTCCTAGCTATGCAAATGTCAATCAAAGCGATGACACAGAGTTAATTTTCTTACTAGGCGAAAGGTGAATTATTTAAAGAACTTTATTTAGCTCGCATACGTTGGTAGTCCTGCACCTCATTGATAGTTAACATTTCCTCTTGAAACTATTTTCGAGCTCTTGTTAAGTAGTCCAGTATGTAGAGAAATGTTGACAAACCCAGCAAAAATTAGTAACTTAATGAAACTTGTAGGATAGTTTACTTTCATCAAGTATATCAGTCCCCGAAAATCTCTTGGGCTTCATCCAGTATGATTGCCATATCCAATTTGGTCGCCACAGTCTATAGAACAGTTAGGTTTTCCTTGATTTCTTACCTTAGATTCAATTCTACGGTCTTGGAACTTAAAATATTTTGTAAATAAAATTCTTTGTTTGAGATATATATATATATATATATATATATATATATATATATATATATATATATATATATATATATATATATATATATATATATATATATATATATATATATATATATATATAAAATTCATCTTTGTAGATCAGGTAGTTACAAATGATACAGTAGGCTTGTATCTCTTAACCTGGTATTTGTGTTTCTTTCAAGCGTGTTTATCTGATTTCCAGAGCTCCCTCGTGGCTAAGCGGTTAGCGTACGCGCCTTCGGCGTGGGAGACCCGGGTTCGATTCCCGGCGGGAGCTCATGTGGTTCGGATTCCACGTTAATCAGTAGGTCCACGTCTCATATAGCCTCGCTGCTGAACGGGACGCTAAACTAAAATCAACTCAACTTATCTGATTTCCATTTTTTTAAATATACATATAACATTTATATAAGAAAATTAAAGAAAATATGTCAACGTGTCATTAAATTGTTATATATAAAATAGGATCATTTGAGAATAATGGAGCATTATACGATAGTTTCTATAAATTTAATTAGCAAAATAGTCCATAGAGAAAGCCTTATTTAAGCAAAATTCAGTTTTTTTATAAACGATAGAAATAATTTATAGTACATAAAAGACGCAAAAATTAACCCATCCCTTACACGGTGCACTGTTGGGACAAACGATACGGTTGGGTTCGATAGCCCACTGCTTCTTCAGATGAAAAAAATCGTTGAAAAACTAGTTTTAGGAGCGCGTTTATTTTTTAGTAATTTAAGTTTCATATAATAAACTCGGCTTCTTTCAGAAGAGGAAAGATACCAATTATGCTAAACAACAGAAAAAAGAAAGGAACTTACAAAAGTAACGCATTTCGGGAGTAGTTCGACACTAAGGAAACACCAACATGCCATTTTCATCCTGTTTCTTCACTCTCAAAATGTGATTTCCCTACAATTAATGCACTTCGAACATGAACAGCTGACTAAGTACATGAGAGTTTTATATTTGTAATCAATTGTTGGAATATCTTGCTCGAGCAAAGTTTGTTCCTGATGGAAGCCTACATCTTCAATATGTGTCATCTGCTTACACTTGCTCTTATGAGTAAAACTGAGGGAGAAGTGACTGGTGTGAAATAGGCCTTCTGTATGTGAAATACAATTATCAGAAAGCCAATGCATCACACCATGCGATGCATAAAACTAATTGGAAATTTACCACTTTTACTAGTTTTTCAGGATTTGTAGTGTATTTGTTGAATATACTCTCAACCTGTCGCGATTAACTATCTCTTGAACAGTTCCTAACAAGTACGCTTCCCTTTCTGGAACAGAAACAAAGTAGTGTCACTTCCTGAAAATTCATGTAAAAACAGTATCATATCATCCATATTTCCTCCTGTATTTTCATGTATTTAAACATTTCGGCTGGTTGAGAAATCTACCTCCTTTATATAAGAGTTTAAAAAATCAAAAATCCACTTGAAAGGAACAGAGACAAGGTTAAAAGCGACACAAGCCAATTCTATCATTTGTAACTTTATATCTACCTAACCTACAGAAATTTATTATATATGAAAGAAAGGAAATTTCATTTACAAAATGTTTTGTTATAAATTCCAAGATCGTGTGATTGAACCTAAGGTAGGAAAATCAAGGAAAACATTCTTCTATAGACGGTGGCGGCTAAATTAGATATAGCATCCATATTGGATTAAGCTTAAGGCAGGCATCTGGGCACTTTTAGAATACGAGGCCTGTCTAAAAAGTATCCGACCTTAATTTTTTCCACGCAAAGTAGTGATTCTCAGGCGGCGCCACCGTGCACGGTGGAAGGAGGAACCTTAATGCGCATGCTTGAATTTTTTCACCGCGTTCGCGTGTGCCAGTCGTGAACTGGTGGTCGCGAAGTGAGGTGCTGTTGGTAGTGTTCGTCGGATTTAGTGTTTCTCGCAAGATGACTGAACGAATTGAGCAAAGATACTGCATCAAATTCTGTCAAAGGCTGGGTGATTCTCAAAGCCAAACAATTCGTAAGATTCAGCAGGTGTTTGGAGAAGATGCGATGGGTGTAACACAAATTAAACAATGGTTCAACCGATTCAAAGATGGCCGCACATCAGTCGAGAGTGAGCAGCGTAGCGGCAGGCCCCAAACTGCTCGGAATGCAGCTGTTGTTGAGCGGGTGCGAAATATGGTGATGGCAGATCGCCGTTTGACAGTGCGGGAGATTGCAGAAGATGTTGGAGTGAGTAAAGATTCTGCACATGCAATTTTGCGTGACGATTTGAACATGAAACGAGTGGCTGCTAAATTTGTACCCAAGTTGTTGTCTCAGGAACAAAAAGACACCCGTTTTGACGTTGCACAGGACCTTCTGGACACCACCAACACTGATCCTGGGTATCTGAATACCGTGATAACTGGAGATGAGTCATGGGTGTACGGGTACGACCCAGAAACAAAACAATCGTCTCAATGGAAACATCCCGATTCTCCAAGGCCGAAGAAAGCGCGGCAGGTGCGAAGCAAAATCAAGGTGTTGCTGACTGTTTTCTTCGATGCCCGTGGAATTGTGCATCACGAGTACGCACCGGAAGGACAAACAGTGACAAAGGAGTACTATCAAGATGTTCTCAGGCGACTCCGTGACGCAGTCCGGCGCAAAAGACCAGACATGTGGACAGCGAAGAACTGGCACGTCCATCATGACAACGCCCCAGCACATTCATCCCAATTGATCCACACGTTCTTAGCCAAACATGGAATTACAACCGTTCGCCAACCTCCCTACTCTCCAGACCTGGCTCCTTGTGACTTCTGGTTGTTTCCAAAATTGAAGACGCCTCTGAAGGGATCCCGTTTTGAGAGTAGAGAAGACATAATGCGGAACACGACGACGGAGCTGAACAACATTCCAAAAGAAGACTTCCAGCGGTGTTTCCAGCAGTGGAAGGATCGGTGGGCTAAGTGTGTGGAAGCACAAGGGGCCTACTTTGAAGGGGATTAGGGTCCCAAATCTGTCAGGTATTCGCAACTATTTTTCTGGCCAAAGGTCGGATACTTTTTAGACAGCCCTCGTATGCCTATACTTGAGGGAAAGAAGCTGCTCTGCAAGTTTCATCAAGGTACTAATTTTTTCAGGGATCAGACTCCTATATATTGGACTAAAAAGTTTGAGCTTAATTAAAAATTAACATTTCTTCTTGAAACTATTCTCGCGCTGTGAGTACTTTTCAGACTTATGCTGATTCTTGGTGTTTTAATTTTATTTTATGATTTATGCAAACTCTCGTATAATTTATGTTACTTCATTTTATATTTTCCGTAATACATTTTGTAATTTCATGTAACATTGTCAAATCTCAATGACAAATATTTAATATCTAGTCTCATACTTTAATTGTGCTTACACTATTTTAATATTACCTTTTAAATATATATAAATTTAAGAACTACAAATTTTTGTGTCATTTTTTGTCAGTACTACTACAACAATTTCGCAGTAGGCAAATCTGGAAAGGCGAATCTTGAATTCAAGATTCACATACACTTTCTTTTGAGTTAACACCTGTAAATTCCATTGCCTGAGGTTATTAGGCGAAACTTGAATAGGCGAAAGTTGAAGTCACCTGCATAACAGTTGAAGAAAAAATCATTCTTATATTAACCTGCGCCTATAATTCTATCGCTTGAATTTAGTCCGTTTTGTCTCAATTTTCCTTGGGGTCTTCTTTAATTTTGTCCTGCATTCGTAATAATCTGTACGGTAATTCTAACAGAGGCTGTAAGAAGAATTACTATTTCTTCAAGTTTCATCGTAAATTTTAGATGTTATTCCTTTTGTTAATTACAAGGATTACAGTTCTTCATCAGCAGTGTTATTCACATCTACTTTGGTAAAGATTAATGTGATTTAAAAAAAAAAATACCTGCGGGCAAATAGAAAATTGATTGACTCAGTTGCAAAAAGCCGTTTGACATTGTAACTGAAACTAACATAAAATAAACTTAACTCTATAATAACAAATTATTTCACATCAAGGTTTTATTTACTTTTTCAGTAGTTCATGTCTAAAATGCTAAGAGCCGCAGTACGTAAAAGGTGCCACAGTTCACATCCTCAACACATGTTGGTCCATATATTAAGTAAACAATGAAAGAGGATGCATAAGGCGACTCTTAAGAAACAATGTTAGTATTCTGCATCACAACTAGTTTTTCGGCATCATTTTATTAGATGATTTGTCTTACATAATTCTATACTATATGCAATAGTATCATATACTTCTATTTTCATATTTATATTGTCAATGTAAATAGCAGCAATACAAAATATCAATATTGAAATACTTATATGTTTTTTGTAGTTTGAACGGGCATAAGGACAGTCTTACGCGTCCTTTTGCATTGTTAGCTTAATATATGGGGAAACATGTCTTGAGAATGTAAACTGTGGCACCTTTTACGTACTGCGAGCAGTGGCGGTTTTAGCGGGTAGGCCGCGTAGGCAGGGGCCTACCCAAAAAGTGAAAAATATATAAACACTAAAAGATACAATTAAGAGTAAATATATTTCCCACTTTTTATGTTAATGGTAAATAATTATTTAATAAACAGCATCAACCACTACTGTAAAAGTAATTTCCTATTGCCATTAATCAAATGTGCATATATGTATCCATACGCGAGGGAGCGGGCCTACCCAAAATTAAAATCCTAAAGTCGCCCGTGACTGCGAGCCTTAGCATGTTAAAGGTGAACTACTGGAAAACAACAACAATTTGTTTGTCAAATGACTATACTAGACAGAAGTTTGTTTTATCTTCGTTTCAGGTCCATGTCAAACGTCTTTCTTGGAACAGAGTCAATTTTCCATTTCCCTACAGGTAGCTTTTATTAAAAAAAATCTTTTTACTGAAATAGATGTGAATAACAGAACTAACTGTATCTAGTCATTCTTCCGAGATACAATTATTAAAGAAAAATTCTTTTGAAGAAATCCTTCCCTGGACAGAATTCCTCGTCTTGAAAGATTAGGCAGAACGGTAATTCCCATTCTGCCTAAAGATAAGATCATTTAAAATATTTTCTACAATGTGTTAGAGGGCCTTTAGACAGAACGGGAAGACACCATTAAATATCTTGCTATTTTGGTTTTTAAAATATTTTTAATTATTGTTTTTAAGTTCCAATAGAATAATACAACTTACTTTCGACAAGATAAATTTTCAAGCAAACCACGCAATGCAAGATTGTATGGAAATCAACCTTTACACGACTGATCGTCACAACAACCTTTGATCAATCTATTGCCAAACGATTTCATCTCGACGTCACACCAAGCAGGAGAAAGTAGCCCCTAATTGACCCTGGCTGAGGAAGTAAATCCAATGCAATCGTTCGTTGCATCAAGTTAAAAAAAAAAAAAAAAAACTAATAGTATACGACCTCAATGCAAGATTGCACCCCCCTAAGATTTTTTGAACACCCCCTAAGTTCAAAATTCTGGATAAATCACTGCGTTCCGTTGAGAACGCATGTTATAAAAACACAGTCGATCGTTCCGATGAAGACGCGTATGGTATATAAAGATCTGAACGGAGAAGCAGTGAATATAGGCATGTTCAAGAGGAAGCCGAGCCTTTCTTAGAATTTATATATGCGCCCCTTCTAGAATATCTATACATTTGCATTGAAATATTTGCTTTTTTCTGTTTAATTTTTTTCGGAAATTAAAGTTTTAAAAGCAAAGATTCTTTTAAAGAAAGAAAATTAGTTTCTTCTTTTGCCCAACTTTATTGTTCTAATTAACAAACCGTTTAAAGTCGAAGTTATACAGTTTTCGTATAAAGTCGAAGTTATATAAAAACTTGGATATTAGATACATACAAACGCACACAAACTCTCTAGAACGTTAGGGAAAAATAGCAATGTTGGTTACTGCAACCGAGCAAATAAGAGTTTTGTTGCGACAGATTCCTGCTGCTCTATTGCAATCAAAAACAGAGCCCCTTTTCAATTTTTATTGCCCCCCCTTGTACAAAAGTCTGAATTCAACATTGCGTAGAAGAGTGTGGTTATAATTTGTAATTTGAGTAATTTGTCAAGTAAGTCATTCAATACCAAATCATAGGTTTGGATTGTTTTTAGGGCTTTTTTCTCTTTCCTAAAGGGTTGAGAATCCCCCCCCTTTCAGTAATAAGACAGTTCTCTAGAAATATTCTTAATACCAGGGGTGCACGATACGAGGAAGGATCAAAAAGTAATTCCTTCCTCATTTTTCTATTACAGCTACTGACTTATCTATGCATGACGTTATAGAGGTAGCATTCCTCCACTAATGTAGTCCCTTCTTTTTCACATTGAGTTATTAGAACCATGGATCTGAAGCTAAAAGAGATTAGTCATCGAATTTTTGGCGAAAGAAGGTTGTCCACCTAAGGAAAGCCATATGCGCTTGAAGAATGTTGACGGGGATGCGGCAATGGACATTAGCAATGTACGGCGTTGGGTGAAGAAGTTTAGCAACAGAGAAACAGAAATCGCTGATAAACCAAGAAGCGGCAGGCCGACATCGATCACAGATTGAAATCTAGAACGTGCTGAGGAATTGATTCGAGGAGGCGGGCGCATTACAGTTCAAAGTGTTGCTGATGCTTTGAACATCTCGTATGGCTCTGCCCAAGGAAGAATTGCTGGCTTGGGATATCACAGTGTGTGCTAAGTGGGTACCTAAGCAATTGACTGTTGATAATCTGAGAAGGCGAGTGGACATTTGTCAAGATCTCCTGGACGCATTTGCAGTTGAAAATCTATACTTCTTAAAAAATGTGGTCACTGGAGATGATTTGGTCACTGATTTGGCCCCTTCTGACTTATCTGTTTGGCCCTTTAAAAGAACAACTACCTGGTTGCCGATTTAATGATTTGGATCAAGTTAAAACAGCTGTAAAATCATGGGTCAAAAAGCAACCTCCTGAATTTTTCCAAAAAGTTTTTGACGTCTGGGTTCAAAGATGGCGTAAATGTGTTCAAATTCATGGAGACTATGTTGAAGGGTAGGATTCTGTAGAGGACAATTCAGGCTATGCTCTGCAATAGCTTATCTTGTTCTATGTTCATTAACACATTTTTTGTGACACAGGAGGCATTACTTTTTGATGCCCCCTCGTATTTAAATTATTGAGTTTAAACTGTGAAAAAGACCTGGTGATGCCATGGCAGGATAAGGTTCTGCCTCAATGAATAAACTCCATTCTTAAAAAGTAACTTCAATGGTACAGAATACCTGGGCCGTCTGTTTTTTTTTTTTTTTTTTTTTATTACTATGGAGACTTACTTTTCTGTAAGATATTGAATGAACAGAAATTTTATTTCAATTACATTTTTAAAAAATCTCTATAAATCAAATTCTTCCTATAGCCAGGTTAAAGAAACAAAGATGAGAAGTATTTAGTACTAATACAGTAGCAAACCCTGACACAAATGAAACTGTCTTACAACAATGTATATTCACTATCACGTCAAACTGAGAAAGGTTAGCATCACTGTTTTGCTTTGCTGGTCAATTAACCCGGCTCCAGATGGGCGGGATGTTACCCACAGTGTTTCTACTACCATCTTTTTCTCCTCACAGAGCCCAGGTTGTGACAAATGAAAAAGCAAAGCTTTAAACAAAAAGCGAAAATGGCATTTTGTTTAAGATTGCTGTAACGTCAGAAGTCACAATACGATAATATGACGTTTCTCCTATTTTTTCTAATTTATCACTTTTCGAAACTAAATTGCATTTAATTCCTTCACGTTCAGAGAACCACCTTTCAGAGATTAATAGCGATTATAATTTCACTTCTTGTTAAAACCAGTTGCATTCTAAAATAACGATTCTAACAGGGAGGGGGGGGATTCCAAAGATAAGACATACGGCACCAACTGACAATTTATTCAGCTAAACAAAATAAGTACGAGTACGAAATCTCATGCGTAGTTTTCGAAAAAAATAATGAGAAATCCATTTATAAGTCAAAAACTTTACGCTATAAGACAACCATGACTTACTGAGATGAAACTGATACTGAAACATATCCTTATAAGTTCTTCATTATGACATTAGCAAAACGACAGTGTATTATATGTCCAATGAGGTAATATGCTAAGCGTTATCATTAATTCAAATTTTAATTGTTCAACTAACACTGTCCAATAACAATAATAATAATAATAATAATAATAATAATAATTTGCCTTTTGACATGTCCTGAGACTTTTTTTTTAATTTCCGGAAATGTTTCTTCCAAGTTTCTTGATTTGCAGTTTCCTCTTAACTCGCAATATTTTCAAATCATCGATCAGTTGTGTTCTTCCTAGAGATGAAAAAAAAAGCCGGCTTTTTGAGGGGGGAACGGGAATTTTGGAAATTTTGGCTTTTTCATTTAAGATTTTTCTATCTAAATAGCTTCCTTATAGTATACTCCATAGTTAGATAAGATTTCCGTGACCTAAACGCCATATTTCGCTCGAATTCACCTTCAAGATGGATGGAGCAAGTTTTAAGAATTAAAGCTGACATGAAGAATGTAGTATTTGAGGGCAATTTTATAGACTATTTAACTTTACTTTTTCTTCTCTGGATCATTTCAGTTTGCCATCTGAGTTTCATTTCTAAGAGCTTAACACTAGCTCCTAGCGCAAAAGTTAAACTTACGTTTTTCTATATATCCGTCAAAGCGTGCTTCCACATTTCTGTTATACTGTACCTGTGCAATGATTTAGCAATAATTTTCCGGATACAACCTTGAATACCATTTTATTCAAATAATTAGTAGTGGATTTAGAAAAGTACTTTGGGAGGGGTTTCCCCTGATTGTTTCGTTTTTCTAAAAATCCGTAATTTTTATTTAGGAGGAGCTTGAAGTTTATGAGTACAGGCATAACTCATTTAGTTTTGTTTATATATTTAGCAATAATCTTCCGGATGCAACCTTGAAGATCATTTTATAATGAGGATTAGTGGCAGATTTAGAAAAGTATTTTGGGAGGGGTTTTTCTTACTAATGTTTAGTTTTTCTAAAAATTCCTAATTTCCATTTGAGGCAAGCTTAAAGTTTATGAGTAAAGGCGTAACTAATAGATATTTCGTTCACTCAGTCATGTTTGTTGTGCAGTTATGTTTGGCTTCCGTAAATATATTTCGTAGTTTTTTTGGGGGGGCGGAGGGGGTTCCGTAATGACATTAAGGGTGTAAGGCAAGAATATGGTAACCAACCAATTTTCAGTTGCTGAGTTATGCAGCACCAGATCAACGCATACTGCTTCGTTCAATCCTTCATGTATCCTAGTCTTATGTGAAAAATCAGCTTTCCGACTTTGAAAATGAATGGTGCACCAGAAGACCTCTAATTTCTTAAAATAGTAAAACTGTGGGTTACCACGTTCTTGCCTCACACCCTTCATATATTAAATTCCTTTGATTAAAAATTCAGAAACCTTGAGGGCTGGGTAAACCGTGATGGTGATTATATAAAGACTAAAATTTCAAGAATATACAGAACCACCCAAAACAAAACTCTAGGTGTGCAGCCTTTAAATGTATCATATAAATCTAAGTATTATTTTCTTAGGTCTTATTTTATTTTGTTTCAAAAAGAGGGTATGGAATATTTTGAAGTAAAAATACTACATACAATTTTGCTTGTTATTTGTGTATCGTTTTTCTAAAGAAGTATTTACTTTCAGGATTGGCTGGTTTACACCAGCTTTTTTTTATTTTTATTTTTATTTTTATTTTTTTTTTTTTTTGTTGTTGTTGTTGTTAATTTAAACAAAAAAAATAAGAACGAAAAAGGCGAATCATGAAAGGCGTGAACTTCATGGTGACGTTTTTACATATCAAACCACCATCATTAGTTTTATCTCCTTTTCACCTCTTAATCAAGGTGTCCCATGTTCAATTCTTGGTCGAACAAACCAAGTAGTGGTTCGGATGTCGCACTTTAAGCGAAAGTCTTCTCCTTGATAACCTCGGTATTACGTAAGGATGTTAAGCCTAAACATACGAAACGAAACCAAATTATATATTTGTGCTTGCCTAAATGCCTGTTGATTTATAAAGAAGCCAAGGTTGCTTAAATATATTGATAGAAATTGGCAAAATTTATCGACTGCCTACGTAGCTTCCAACATTAGCTTGGATTGGACTTTCAATGATATATACATACTAAATTTGTAATTTAATACCTCAGTTTTAGCGTACTGATGATACATTGACCTTAAATTTTGAACGCAAAGCAATAACAAGATTTTTCTGTTATTGTTTTGCATTTAAAGTAATGATGGGATTTTTCCGAAGGCTAAGACGGGAGTTTCCGAATTTAAGAAATTTACTGACCGGATTTCTTGAAGCTTATGTGACCCCTTCCAGCATAACCCTTTTGTTGAACACCAAGGCGAAACAAACTTATTTCTGTCAATATGTAATATAAATACACAGACTAAAACCTTTAAAACCAAAAACCTGGTTTAAAAAAAAAAAAAACTGGTTTAAACACACACAAAAAGGGTTTTTGGCTTTTTCAAAAACAACCACGATTCTTGCCAAACCCGTTTACTTTTGTATATAAGAGATTAAAAAAATTCTTATATACATTGTTTAATCCTTTAGAATTCATAATGCAAATATGTTAAGAATTAAAATTGTTTGAAATGTCTTTTCGAAACTCATGGTTTATTTTCGAGGTTTATTATTATTATCGGCATCAATTACTAATTAAATTAGTTTTTGTGTTATAGAGAAGCAAAACAAAGTTTACTTTATCAATTTAAAGCAAAATTTTGAAAAAAAAAAAAAAGCCCAAAATTTCCCAAGCAAAAAAGCGAAACAGAAAATTAAAAAAAGAAAACTTTTTTCCAAGCCCTTGCATCTCTAGTTCTTCCTAACCCTAGATTTCCTTTCGTCTTTCCTTCTATGGCTGAATGAAGACAATTTCTTCGCAAGATTTGTCCAATTCGCCTTCCTACGGAGAATGCTCACTGAAAGTGTCTCTTCTCTCCTATCTGTTTTGAAACATCTTCATTTGTTACTATATGTCCATTTTATCTTCATCCTCCTCCAACACGACATTTCGAAGTTCTCTAAATATTTCTTTAACTTCCGTAATGTCCAAATCTCTGAATAATACAGTTCAATACTCCATATATAGCATTTGACCAACTTCTTACTTAGTCCAATATTAAAGCCTGCTAGTTGAGAGAGAGATCTTTTCTTGTCGAATGCTTCTTCGGCTACGGCATTTATTGACCGGATCTCTTTGGCACAGTAAACTTCTCTCGTCAAAATACTTCCTAGATACTTGAAATGGTCGAAGACCCATCATTCGATAGATCACATCAAACTCAATACTACATGCCTCAGAGTAAATTCTCATGTGCAATTTGAGAAAATCGAATATATATATATATATATATATATATATTGTTTTGCTAAAATGTTTTTAGTTTGTTGCCCATGACAGTTTTTTTTTTTTTTTTTTTTTTTTTTGCTTAAAAAAAACATTGTCAGGGTTGACTGCTTTAAACCAACACACACACACATTATTTAAAACTAATAATGTTCGTATAAGTGCAAGTGTTCGTAAAATCTTGATAAACACACATTTGTGGTTATTACGTACTCCCGTATATTATTATTATTATTATTATTATTATTATTATTATTATTATTATTATTATTATTATTATATTCAGGCCTAATTTTTTTGTAAGTTTATGAATGTTTCTTTTGTGATTTTTTTCATAGTTTATTATTATTGTTATGCAATTGTAATCAAAGGAAAATTCAAAATATTGTTTCGTTTTAATAATGTTTACTATTGATAAAATACATCGAAGTGTCGTACTTTTTTTGGGGGGGAGACGGGTCATACAAACCCCACGAGAGGCATTTATTGAAATCAGAAGTATCTTTGGTATCTATTTATAGGCCTATATAAAATGGGTCAGAGCCAAAGTGGACTCAATTCTTATCTTTATTCACTTTTCTTACTGATATGCAAATTAAGTCGTCGTATTTCTGTAACTTGGACTAATAAAAGTCGTAGTGAACTAATTTAGACTAAATTAGGTCTTCTGTAGTAATTTGAAATTGTCCATATGTAAATCTGTATAATGGTTTCACTTGTGCAATTGTTTATCTTTTTGTCCTTCTGGAATCACTCTTGACAATTATATTAACAAGTATGTAAAGATCAGTACAATGTATTTTTATCAGGGGCCCTTCGTGAGTGAGTCGGCAAGTTTGTTTTCACTTTCTTTCACCTGATGGCGCTTAAATCGAAATCTTACGAATTTTCTTTCCGAAATAGAGCGTGCTCTAAACAAGAGAAATCTCATGGGATCATTCAGAACATAGGAAATGACATGTGATCTGATGCCATACACGTTGAGATTTTGAATCTAGGAAAAGTTGTAAGATAGGCTATTTCCTAGGATTTATCTCGGTGTATAGCAGGCTTTAGGTCTTCTTGCCGTTATTGGAACCATATTTTTAAAATTTTAAATATGAAACATACTTAAGCTAGAAGAAGAATGCTTGAATATAGTCAGGTGTAAATTTCTGTTTCTATCTACAACGGAGATATCAGCATTCAAAAACTGTGTACTCTTGCGCCACTCTACGTATCAAAATGCACTGCTAACCAGCAGATTATTGCTTTGTCTCTTCCTAATGATGAAGTATACACTTGACTCATCTTGTAAAATACAATAGAGCGAGCTCTAATTGTTTTCAACATTGAACCTTAAAATTGTTGAGGGTATAAATCACTGGAAGTTTGACCTCTTCAAATTCATATGACCTATGCACCTGAACGGAGATTAAAAAATTAAATTTCAAGTCTTACATCCCACTAGAGTTGCCAGATTTTATGTTTTTGTGGTATCTTTTACGTTGTAAGTTATTTTCCCCGTAAGACAATTTCGTCACTTAAAAAAAAAAAAAAAAAAATGAAGTTATAGTCCTGGACATTTACAATGTTCTTGTAGGTTAGCACGAAATAAAAGGGTTTAATCAAAGAAACTGATTTCAAAATACTTAACGCAATCCAACGATATAAATTAATATTCTGATAGAAGATTCAACAGGCTGCATGTTTATATTCTATCTAACCACCTCAACCTCTTCGCCTGTCGACACCGTCTCGAACATTATCGCTCGTGGTATATCGATGTCAGAAAAAGAAGCTACTGTGAACTAAAACAGAACTCCCAAGTAGTTGTAAATTTCGATATGCCCTGCAAAGATCTTTTGAACGTAGGCCTATAAAAGAGGATGTAGGACTTAGATGCAAAGTATGTGTATTTTAAAATACAATTAAAAGGCGACAAAGATTTGTGTAATACACTTGGTTGCATTTTGAGTTTGGCGTCTCTTACAGCACCGGAACTGTATAGGGTCTACAGCTTTATATGGCATTCTAATCCTATAAGCTCCCATCAAGGATTGTAATATACTGTGTGTTTTGTATAGTGTTTTGTATATTGCAATTATTTTTAATGTTACTTACGAGACTACAAAGCTCCAAATTTTGTGTCGTGACCAACACTATTTAATAAAGCTGCCCCCGTTACCAATTATTCAACATTACTATGTAAAACCATGTTTGTGTTTTATAAGTTCCAAATATCATACATTTTCCTTTCCCCCCTTAAAATTAATAAAATCGTCCTTTATTTCCTCTGAAAAATCTGGTAACAACTCTACATTCCATAGGACGGATGATTAATAAAAGGAATTACAGTATTTATTTCATTTTCTACAAGAAAGTGTGATCCTTCCACCATTAATGTATTTTTCTCACCATAATATATATTTGAAGTTAAGAACCATAATTGAAATAAGGAAAAAAATACTAAACTTGAAACATTCATAACCACTTAACACACAGGCACTACAGGGCCAGAATCCTAACAACCGGCGGTGCAACACAACCAAAACTTCACGCATAATATGTCTTTGTCAAAGTCGGACGATCTATTAGGCTGACTTGTTTTATTTTAATGGCGTAAAACTTTCATGGAACTCAGAATAAGAGGACCAGCCATTGCTACATCGAGGGGCCCTGACGACAAAAAAAACTTCGCAGAACCAACCGGGAAAGTATATAAATCAATACAAATCTCCCATTGTCGCGGTTTCTGCGAAAGGAGTCCAGAATTCCCCAACGTTACTCGCTGACTGGAAAATTTCACAAATACTCTTCCACATTTGTGTCAACTCACTGATTAGAGGTTCCCAAAAGCCCATGCACCGAGGCCCGGAAGAAATTTGTTCTGTGAGACCATAAACAGAAGATAGAATTTATGCAAGAAACATAAGGTGATGTATCGGTTATCCAGCTTCTTTCTTGGAAGGAGAAAAATATCTCTTACAATAAATGTTACTATTTTTGGCTGGAGTTGGCAAGAAATTCACTCGTTTCTTAAACAGTAGGAAAAAAGACAAACGTACATCAAGGGGATCATTAAATTCCAAAATGCTGAAGTGTATGAAGTGTTTACCTCCTTCATATTTTTTATACAAGCATCGCAAAGCAAATAATGTTTCACAAATCTATGCGGAGCACTGATTTCTTGTAGATCATATCTGGCGAATCTAGCTTTCTCCTTCCCCCGCAACTTTCTACAGAAATCTACCTGTTGGAGTCCCTCCTGACTTCGAAACAAGATGTGTCAGTACTTTTTCAGTAAAAAGCAAAAAAAAAAAAAATACTCTTACCCTCTTCATGTACAGTGCGCATCAGCATATGCTCAAGAGACTCCATCGTATTTCCTCATCTCTCGCCTCTTGCAAGGAGATAAGACAACATAAGTTTTCTCTCCCGGTAAAATTGTCCTTACATTGTACGTAAGAATAGGCGTTCAAAAGGACTGTTCTTTGAGACAGGCGAATGTCAAACATTCAAACAAGAACGCGTTAACAGAGGGTAATATTAAGCATAGGGACTTTCAGGTTGTTTTGCTAAATGTCTCAACGACATCCAATCAGAGTTGCAATTTCCATATAAAAAATGTTACTAAATTTTCTTCGGATATCCCTCATTCACATACAGAAAAATATCCGTAATTGTTTATGTACCTTTGTATCAATTGGGGAGACACGTGACTTTAGCTACATTATAGATCTCCCTGGTAGAAATAACTAATTCGTACTTCAATACTACCTGTTCATTCTTCAATCCATGTAGCCGACTATCTGTCAGTGATGCCAATCCATGGAAAAATCCATCTTGTTTTTTGAGTTTTTCGAATATGGATAAAGGGAACAAAATTGACAGCATATATGAAATTTTTCATATATGTATTTCATCGAAGCCAATAATATTCTCTCTATACGCGGGAAGTAGGCTAATGACGCTTGAATAAACAAAATCAGTGTTAATTGTCAAATTTTGTCGTTGGAAAATCCATATAGGCTGAAACTGATTTATGCAAGAACTTATGAATCAAACAAGCACCAAGGAACGTTAAATGCACCCTCGAGATAGTAAATCATGAACGGAGGAAAGTCAATTACCAAATGACGAACAGTGAATTCCTAAGGCATCTCACACGAAATAACTGAAGAATGAAGTTTGTCTAGTTTTGACTACATTCAGTAGAGATTATGGCACAAAAGCTTAATAGTAATACTAAGTTCTGATAAGATGTACACTTGTGTTCATCAACAACTTTAATAGTCTCTTTTAATCAAGAAAAATGCTTATTAGGAATGGAGAAGATCGGAATTTACGAATAATTCACCCAAATATTGAAGAAAATGACAATTTCAATTTTCACATTTTATAAATTTTGTAATTAGAATGGCGCGTGGAAAATTTAAAAGCGAAATAGGAATATCTGCCTTTAAAGGTGGGATTTTATAAGGTTCTAAGTTGGCATCACTGCTATCTGTCTACTGTTTCCGGTACATGGTTCACTTACGTT
Organism: Thermobia domestica; assembly: GCF_964235325.1. Taxonomy (NCBI): domain Eukaryota; kingdom Metazoa; phylum Arthropoda; class Insecta; order Zygentoma; family Lepismatidae; genus Thermobia; species Thermobia domestica. The sequence goes on from NC_137458.1 coordinate 35,579,558, forward strand.
CAGGTGATTCGTAATCATTAACTACTTAACCAGCAGGTTTTTAATCACTTTTTTTGATATATACAGTTATACAAGTTTACACAGTAAGCCCCTATACACGTTAGTGAAGCAAGAAGAATTGTACTTTGAGGGAGAAAAACACGGACGTTAACAAAAGTTTTCAGCATTGGGGCGGGACACTGCTTCACAGGTTATCGGAACTGGTTGTTACAAGTGTCTCCACTTCTAAATCTAGTAGTTACAGACAAAAAATCTATAGTAGTGAGTTTTGAGAATCTAGTGTAGATTTTTTTCAGGAGACAAAGACATCCTACATTGAGACATGACAAGAATATTCTTCTACAGCACCTTATCAATGGAAAGGTAACTGTCAAATTGCGAACACAGTATCCGTAACAGTGGCGTCGGAAGTATTTTTCAGCTGGGGGGGCAAACTGCTATCTTGAAAATAGACACGGGAATGTAACATAGGTAAGATAATATGAATATGTGTTTGTAATGTAACAATAATTTGATTTGATTGGTTAATAATAATAATAATAATAATAATAATAATAATAATAATAATAATAATAATAATAATAATAATAATATAATGAAGCTGTAAACAGTTTCGTGAGAGTGAAATTTCCATCTATGAGAGGCATCTTAGTTTACATCTTTAGATTAATTAATCCCGTGTCAGTTCTGTGCTGGATTTTGGTCTGGTGCAGAAATTTTCAACCACTGAAATCAGAATTAAAAACATATAAAATTGTAAAATTTGTACTGCTCACAATGACTATTTGTAAGTACAATTTTTACCATTTTAAATACTAGTACATATCTTTAACTGTATTGGACAAGGTCACACGGACACTATTAAAGAATCTTAAAGCTGCTTAAATCACTTGGAAACGAGAAAATTAAAATTATATTATTAAAAATCCAGTTCTAGTGTTGCAGTACACTGTAATATTAGAAATTGCTATTTAGAACTACAAACTTTGTAGCACTTTGTAGTAGAAAGTAACTTGAACATTATAAAACAGGCAACATAATCAAGTAAAAGATAAGAAAATATATTTTTCTACCTTCTTGACTTCGTGCCAGAAATGGAAAAATGGAATTTTCACTAAAGACTTCATAAAATTTATATACAAAATTCAATTACACTAATTATTCAGAGTTATTTGTATTTGTATCTTTTCTTTCGCTTGTCTGGTATGAATTCTCTTGCAATGATGTTTAAATATATGTCTGGTCTCTACACATGTGCAACAACAGCAAATGAGCCAATCTTTTCTGCGTCATGGACCTCCTCATATGTTTTTAGACGACGCAAATAGCTGAATGATCTTTCGCAAATGCTCAAGAAGATGGCATAGTGAGAACGACAGTCCCTAGACGATTTGGTCGAAAAGGCTGCGAACAGTTGGGGTTTCAGCACTAATAGTTTTTAATATTCTAGTGGTCGTCAGTGACTCAGTCGTCATCAAAGTAGGTGGAAGCAGCCTGAACTGAGCTCATAATCTATCCAGGTTAAAATCCGACGCGTGAACTCCCAATTCCTGCTTCAAACAATCTCTTGAGAGAGGGCCACCAACACATATAGCTCCTTCACAAAGTATCTTCTAGAGTTTTATAGGTTGTTTGAGGCCTGGATGATTGAAACGACGCTGTACTTCATTCAACAAATAGTCAATGATTTCGATGTACTTTTTCGAAGAACTGATACAGGTTCTAGGGTAGGTGCTATAGAAGGGTTATCAGTCTGCTCCAACCTGATTGGTGGTCTGTTTGATCTTGATGAAGTGGGCAATTTTAAGTGTGGTCTGTCTGCATTTTCGTTTGCTTACTTATAGATGTTTTCAAATGCACTGTCCGTTCGTAGGTTTCTCAGAGTATCCTCTAGATAGAATCATGGCTGCTCTTTAGCTTCAGAAGCAGATGCTTCAGAATTTTGAAGCACTTTCGCCAGTTGTCCGCAAGGTACAAAAGCGCGTATACTGACTATCAGAAAAAAAAATAAACAGGCACATCCATTTTTCTTTAAGCCAGGAGCAACATCAAATTATCCGTACTATGCGAATGTCCACTGATTGCTTGACCACTGCGAGCTAAATATCTAAGACTACTAATTATTAGAAGCAGTCACTGTCTTCCTTATTCTTGTTTACGAGCTTGGTCTGAAAGGAGAGCTGAAACAGATGTTCCGTTCCTGCATTCAATCTTAACCCTTTCACTACCACTGGGACATATGTGTCCCACGATACATTCTCAGAGGACCCGTGATAATTTACCGCATGTTATTGCTATGAATCGATGTTCCACTAGTGAAGAGAAGCCTGCTAATGGTTCACAGAATTCTTATGAACATTATCAAATAGATAGTAGTGGAAGTGAACGTGGTGATAATGGAACAGATGAAACTGAAGAACAAGGTGCTAGTGATAAAGCAGTAGTTGCATGTACTGTCATTTGGAAACGGATGCTGAAATGTAAAATATTTGTAATCATAAATACGACCCAACTGTTTTTTCTGACAATATACGTATCATAATTGAAAATACAAGATGATCATTCATGTCACTACCACTGGGACATATAGATCCCACGTAAAAATATCAGTGGGGAAGGATGTCCCACCCTTCCCACGTCGAAAAACGAAACTGCGGAAAATGTTTTATATATATATTTTACATTTCATATATATATATATATATATATATATATATATATATATATATATATATATATATATATATATATGTTTGAAAACAACTTAAAGTAGCCATATATTAATGTTTCTCACTCCGAAAAAGATGGTAGTGAAAGGATTAAACGAACGGAACGACAATGGAGTTCACATTTTTCATGTGCTATGAATTCTTAATCCTACCTTATACATTTTTCCTCCTCATTCTAAAACTTACTGCACTCTGCATATTATTTGTAAGAACATTAATTTCACTTTGTGGAAAATGTATTTAGGCCCTAAATGTCCTGTTACATTTAAACTGTTATATTTTTCAAACTTTAAAATCTCGCTCGGCGACTCGTTTCATATTGCAGACTTACGATTACTTAAACAACAATTTTTAAAGAATTTACAGTGTTTTGAGAATGTACACCAATGGAAATAAAGAGAATTTTCAATTCTTTTTCCTAACTCTTTCTGTCTAACATGGGGGCAGAAAAAGCGCCTGGTCCCTTGTTTCAAAGAGAAAGATGAATCTGGAATAGAGAATTTTTTCACATTACCATAAAAAGCAAAATTTAGTTCTTTCAGTGTTGTGTGATGTTTTTTACAGTCTGAAAGTGAGGGGGCAAAACGAGTATCTTGCCCCCTCTGAAAATTTCAGGAGGGGCAACTGCCCCCCTTGCCCCCCCGGTTCCGGCGCCCATGATCCGTAACATGTGTAGTTTCTAGTCTGAAACTTAAAACTGAATTTCGGTGACGCTAACCCAGATTTTTTTTTTTTTTTTTTTTTTTTTTTTTAACTGACACACGCATCGCTGTTGTTTCAACACCACAAGAAATACGCTATTTTAATTGGTGGTAGAATTTTGCACCTAATTGGAAAGTTACATGTCTCTGGACTGGAAATTTGCTGTTACGTAACTGGTAGCACTGCTACAAATACTGCTAGTAATTATAACTAATAATAATAATAATAATAATAATAATAATAATAATAATAATAATAAAATTATAATAATAATAATAATTATATTATTATTATTATTATTTTTTAGGAACTATGCTATGCGTAAGTGTCTGAAGTCTTATAGCGACTTTGTCCGTCCGTCTGGACAGGTATCAGAGATGCAAATTGGTGATATCGAGATGCATTTTTTTGTAATCTATTCACCATACCAAGGATAGATTCCATCTTCTGTTAACTATTCAAACCGGAAGTGGTTCAAATTAACCATTTCCGGTTTCAACTTTTATCGCCATACACTAAAAATGATAAAGAGAAGTGGTTTTCTGCTAACAATTCAGAGTCTCAAGGCAACGTACCATGACTATCATAAACACTACGAAAAACGGAAGTGGTTCAAATTTAATATTACTTCCGGATTTAATACTGACTTTCGCAGAGCGAACATGGTAAGATAGGAGCGACATGCAGTTTCTTTGCAATTGATCCTAAGGATAGGTCCCATCTTCTACGCTAACCCTCTATTCAAACCGGAAGTGGTTCAAATTAATTTGAAGTTTCGAAGTTTATCACCATAGGACAAAAACTATATTAGATAGCGACAAGTGGTTTTCTGGAAACTATTCAGGGTCTGAAGAGAACATACCATCACAACCTTCAATACTACCAAAACCACGAGACTGAAATTTACTACTACTTCCGGTTTCGATACTGATTTCCATATAGGACTACCAAAAACAATAAGAGATCGAGAGTCAGCCTTTTGCAATCGATTCAGCTTCCTAAGAGTATATTTTCCCCTTAATCTCTATTCAATCCGGAGTTGGTTTAAATTAATGGTTTCCGGTTTCAATCTCTATCGACATAGAACGGAAGCAATAAGATATAGCGAGTATATATCTTTGTTTACGGTATATACGGATTCAGTGTCCGAGGAACATATTCTATCTCTGATCTTATTAATCTATTGTAACCAGCAGTTATAGATAGGCTATACTACTCGAGGTTTGAATACTGAATTCGCATATTTTGGAAGTTACCATAGTTTTACACTGAATTGAAACATAACAACAACAACAATAATAATAATAATAATAATAATAATAATAATAATAATAATAATAATAATAATAATAATAATAATAATAATAATAATAATAATAATAATAATAATAATAATTCCATTGATACTAATTTATTCCAATAGTGACTAGCAAGGGCGCCCATGTTGTAGTTTCCAAGGGGGGGGCAAATATACGCGAGGTTTCAAATATAGTTTCAAATTTTGCTATAACTAACGTAAAAATCCTATTGGGCTATCGATATTCTCAAGTACGATTTTCTCTTTGGGGGGGCGAGCGCCCCACTTTGCCCCCCTAATGGGCGCCCTTTGTGACTGATTACGTCATATAGCATTTGGATACGCCTATCTTTTATCATAGGCTTGTATCATTGATTTTTAAGAATAGTACTAGAGTATTATTTCGTTCGTATTTGATATAGAGGTGCAGAGCGACTTCCAGGAACCTGAGAAATTTCAACCAGTTCAACCCGCTGAACGACACCACTGCTTGCCACTATATGGATAATATAAGAGCTTTTAGCAAAGAATATCCGATGTGAGGTCAGGACTGGATTAACCCATCTTGATGCCCGGGGCTAAAAAAATGTGGCCCCTGATGACCACTTAATACACGTCTGTGAAAGTACAGTAGAAAGTTAAGGAAATAGTATGTTTTATATTTTTGGTCATATTTTATGCTGACTGATTATATAGCCTATACAGGCACGTAGCCAGGATTTCGTGAAGGGGAGGGGGGTCCGTAACATGAGATACTGTGGTCATCACAACAGAGGCTCGATCATTCTAAACTAATATTTTACTGGAACATATATTGGTTCGTTTAGCCAAGATTTCGTAACGGACGGGGGGACGGGGGGCATGACATGAAATTCTGAAGGCCCAGGAGCTCGAGCAATCTAAACTACTTTACTATCAACATAGGCCTATATTGGTTTCTTAGGACAATAAAATGAGAATATGTTATTAAGTATTTTAATAACAAACTATGAGATATCTCGAGTAAAATAATAATAATAATAATAATAATAATAATAATAATAATAATAATAAAAATAAACTTGCTGAAAAACATTTTGCAATATTTACATCCTTCCTCTGTTCATTCAAATATAAATTTTCCTTTCATTATGACCTCAACTATTATAAAAAGTACATATTCACTATTATAAAAAAGTACATACTCAATAATGTCTTGAAAAATATTTTATAACATCTGCGTTCCTTTCTCTGTTGTATCAAATGTTAAGAGAACTTTCTTTCCATATAAATTTTTGTTTTTATTATTCCGCCAACTACTGTCTGTTCCAATGACAGGTTAAAGGAGCAGTAGAAAATTGTTTTTGAAATAACATGTTTGATACTGCAAAGATGCGATGACAAAAATTTATGATAAAAAATGTCCATGTTACTCTACTTTCCGAAGCTTGAAATCTCCCTGACTAGTAGCAGAAATTCTGAGAATTCCGTAACTTTTCTAGAAATTTCAAATTCCCTGACTCTTCCAGGATATCTCGATCACCTCGCCACCATATATTTCAAGCAATACAAATCTCCACCTAAGAAACAGTAACTATTCTATCAGGCCTTGTTTCCAGTTTGTACTAATACACAATAACACACTGAACAAGGCTATGTGATAATATGTAAAAAAAAATTTGGTAATAGTTAAGAACAGCTACTTCTCATCTCCCGTGCACGAGGATACATCTTACTGTTGCACTACCTAAACACCCTAAGTACAAGGGCAAGAACTCAGTCTATTACCTACTTTTTAACATCCTAGATAGTCATTGAATAATTCCTGAAAGTATGGCGTTTCTCGTCCTTCCCTAAATGGGAAGTACGGCTCCTTAACTATAACCAAAAATTTTAAAAAATCATGTAACAGTTTCAACACAATAACTGTGTCTTCATCAGACTTCCACTCCTTCTGGCTGCTTGGGAGTTGGTCGTCACTTATATACTCTCCGGATAATTAAAAGTTGAACTCCGGAGAGTATATAAGTGATGAAGACGCAGTTATTGTGTTGAAACTGTTACGTGATAATTTTTTTTTCTTTTTCATATTATCACATAGCCTTGCTCAGTGTGTTATTGTGTATTAAGAAAGAGTAACCAAAAGCTTACTGGTTTCTTTTTAAGTTTTTAACGCGATCCTCCTTTTTCTCATTTCATTTTTCATCCTTCCTTATTTTTTCATTTCTCGTCTCGAAGGGGGGGAAGGTCCGGTCCGGACCCCCCCCCTTGGCTACGTGCCTGGCCTATACATGATTCTTTTTAGATAGTCAGTTGAGGTTTTGTTAAGACTGGAGGCCCGGGGCAACAGCCCCCGTAAGCCCCCCTTCTTAATCCGGCCCTGTGTGAGATACAGTGTTTGTATAAACTCTCCGGAGCTGTCTTCGGATGCGAGATTAGGATTCGGAATTAAATTTCTGGACTTTCATTAACTATGGTTATGTTAGCCTCGGCGAGCACCAGGGGCGGATCCAGGACAGACTTGTGGGGGAGGGCGGTGGGTTGTAATACTGCTACTTGCAGCAGCTTTTAAGAACTCCAAACTCTTGGATGGGTTTTATTTACATATATAAATAGAAAGTTTCCTCTTCGGGGGGATCGCCCCGATCGTTCCCCCTGGATCCGCCCCTGCCGAGCACTCTACCCGGGGAATTGGTGAGGAAGAAAGGTGGTGGCATGGGACGATTATGTTAGATACCATCCCTGCTTTGAATGAAGAAAACTTAGCATGAACAAGCTTTTACACTTTCTAGACCAAGTATCCCCAGCGGGAATCGAATCCGGGACTGCTCGCACCAAAGATGAGAGCGTCAATGGTTTCAGTACGCGGGGCCACATGGATGCAGGTATTAAAAGGTGCATCTCCTAGCTGAAGGGCTGCACAGTTTGGCACATTAGATGACGCCGGCCGGCAGTTAAATCAGGACTTAAAAACGTTCGGCATAGAATCTAACTTGACCCATTTAACGTGTGTTCGTATTTAAAAAAGTAATCACGATAATGACAGCTACACCAATAATCTAACGTGACAAGTAGACATAATGCTGTCCCCGATAAAACTACTCAAGTTAAAGAAAAAAAATCGTATGCCGGTAACATTGAAAACAACGGCGTAGAAAACGTCAAAGCGGAACTTGTTTTTGTCTGAATAACCTTGCACACGCTTGCTAGTTGTTTCAACATGGAAACCGATTTTCAGAATAACAACAAAAGTTCATGTACTCACCTGCTACAGGCACCTATTTCGTGTTGTATTTCTTCTTCACTAACTGAAGTAAAGTAACGTTACTTTATACAAGCCGTCGTTGTGCTTACTGCCTGCTGCTTCGAATGCAGCTCCTGAACACGCCCCTTCAAAACATTCTCTTCCGAGAATGATGATGACGTAATGCGTTACGTCATAGATTTGAGGGCGTCGTCACTTCCTTTCGGCATGCTTAGTTGCACAATGTTGACAACTCACAATATGAAAAAAGTTTTCTTCACTAGCCTGAAGGTTATCACTAGGGCAGAGTTTCCCAAGTGTGCCGTGAATGGGCTGCTGGTGTGCCGCGAGGAATCGAAACAAAATTATTAATTTCATAGTAATCGAATTGCAAAACGTAGGGGAAAATGTATATTTGTATTTCACATTACTGTGAACCTTTACAATGAATTTACAATTTTAAGTAGTCATACCGGGTTATTGTTCTGTACATTTCTAATGTTGAAAAAAGTATTTGTTATAATTGTTATGACCATTATTGCTTCTTTATTGTTACAGGCTAATTTGTAACTTGAAAATTTAAAATATCATTCAATCCTTTCGACAAATTACCTAAATTTGTGTTTTAAAAGTAAAAGATAATTGTTTGTTCATTCGTTATTTAGTGATCTTCCTTCTTAGGTTCGATACAGTTTTTAAAATGAAAGCGTATTTTTAAAAACCTGAGTCCAATATTCCATTGCAATTGTTTTCTATTTTTAGATTAGAATAAAAAAAAAATAAGCATAATGACTTACCACGGGGGAAAACCAGTGATCTAGCTTTCTTCTCTGTGAGAAACAGATCAGTAATCACAGAAAAAATACCACTGTGTTTTATATTTACAAATAATAATATCTATAAGTGTGCCGCGAGAATCCAAGTAACACCTGTAGTGTGCCGCAAGTTGAAAAAAGGTTGGGAAACGCTGCACTAGGGCAATCCAAAAGCATAAAAAGCATAACAGCAATTTACACATATGGTTGCTACCTTGAACATGGTTGTGGTTGTCTAAGGGTCCAGAACAAGGTGACCAGAACTTTTACTTTCAAAAACGGGACGCATACGAATCGGCGACAGAAGGGGGGGTGACTTCCACATTGCATTTTGGGACTCAGCCGTGTTTTCAATTTACAAAATATACAAGTAAGAATAATAACAGCGTTTCTAACTTAAGTACTACCCAACAATACTTTTGACTACTTCAACACTCAAAATTCCCACTCAATTCCCACTTGAACCACAGAACACTCGATTCTCATTTGAATATGCAGTAGTTCTAGGCACGGCTGAACCTTCCCAATGAGGGTTGATACGGAAGAGTGTAGAATTAGCATTGACCATTTATATTTTGAATAATAATTACGGGACACCTGGGTCATGTTTGCTTAAAAACGGGACATTTAGGCGTCCCGTTTGAGAATCAGAAAAAAACGGGATAACGATTGAAAATAAGGGACTGTCCCGGCTAAAACAGGACGTCTGGTCACCTTGGTCCAGAAGAAACTAATTTTAAAAGCATAATAAAGCACAATTTTAGAAAATAAAACATAATTTAAATATATAGCATAATTCTTGCAAAATTCTGCTTAACTGCAAGTTTAACATACTGTATTAATATTTTTAAAAAACAATATTTACAAGGCAAAATTATTGAGAACATGACAATTCAAGAATGAAAAGGTTATTTTTATTTCTGTAAACTTTCCGGTATAATCCTTTGATGTGGAGAAAACAAAAAAAAAAAAAAAAAAAAAAAGGAAAAGAAGAAAACTTTCAGCCAATAATGAATAGTACACAAGAACTCCACACTATATTGTTATGTGTACCTCTTGAACTTGAGCACTTTCTGTGGTTTTTGGTGGCATATTTTACTTTCCCTTTCTGTATACAGTATAGGCCCTATGCACCTCTAAGGCGCACACAAGTGATAGAAAAACTGACTCGAGTAAGGAATATCTCTTTACAGTGCATGAAGTAGAAAGTTCATTAAATATGAAAGAAACTGGTTGCATAAAATATTAATAAATAGATCAAAATATTTTGAATATTTAATGTATAGTAAATATTATACATTATACCTGATTAATGTAAAACAATAATTGAAATTAATAATAAAGCATAATTTGGGAAAAAATAAAGCATAATTAACAAAAAAATAAAACATAATGTGCGTTGCTCTAGTTATCACATTCATGATACAAGGAATAGAATATCGTTGGAAAATTATTGGGAAAGAAATATGCTCTAGGAAAGTAGACTTTGCTCTATCGGGGTAAAACTCAATTCAAGGGTACACATCTGTTATCGTGATTTTCATCAGAAGATTTGCTTCTCTATCCATCACGACTCTGGAACTCACTAAAGAAATAATAAACACTTCTGACCAGAGTATATACACTTGTTTATTAAAAACTAAATTCCAGTGTAACAGTTTCGACAACGTTACGTTGTCGAAACTGTTACACTGGAATTTAGTTTTTAATAAACAAGTGTATATACTCTGGTCAGAAGTGTTTATTATTTCTTAAGATTTGCTTCTTTCCTGGAGATCGTTTCACCTGACCAATTAGTCATACTTGGTTTTCCCACGCGAGATGCTACGTGACTCTTCCCCCTCAGTTGCCATAGTTGTTATCAGCTCCAACTCCTAAGCGGTAAGACTTACACGATCTCATTTCAAGGGTACACATTTTAATCAGTTGTCAACTAGTTTACAGGCCAGTCAACATGGACACCCTTTAAAAGAATTACAGGGCTACGTAGAACTATCGCCACTTATGGACTGAAACAATTTCTTTTGCAATGGCATCTGGTTCAAGCTTTGAAGTTCTGTGGTACATGCGGAGGCAATAGTAGACCCTAATATTTCTAAAAATGGGAATGGTAAGTTATTTTAGGTCTCTTAAAATATATGAGTATTTATGGGGAAAAAATGAAATGAAATGAAATCTTTGAGTTTTACGTTCCACGGTTATGCCTGCTAGGCTAAAGGAGACGCTGATGATGAGAAATGAATGAACTGGTGAAATGAAGAAAGTGGGAGGAAACTGAAGAACCCCACGCACACGGTGTTTGTTCACCACACAGTTCACTTGGCGGGGGTTGGGATCGAATCCAGGAGTTCAAGCACCAGAGGTGAACACTCTATCACTGAGCCATCGCGGCTCTGTGAGTATTTGTGGAAGTTTGTCAATGCGATGAAATATGAATTATATAGTATGTTTTCCTAAACGTCATAAATAATGAAGAGTTCGATTTTCATGTAGAATATTACAAATTATCTTGTATTGTTAAATGGTAATCTCTTTAATATCGAAACTTTTTGAGATTCATACTGTGCATTAGCAGGGTGCGAAATCATTTGAAAATGGTGGGGGGGAAGAAGTTCAGCGATCCACACTAATGCTTCGTGGAGCCTCCAAATAGTTGAAATATTAATGTATTATTATTATTATTATTATTATTATTATTATTATTATTATTATTATTATTATTATTATTATTATTATTATTATTATTATTATTATTATTACCACTACTACTACTATTACTACTACTACTACTAATAATAATAATAATAATTAATGTTCAAACTAGTCGACATTATTATTTAAAAATACTTTAATGTTAGTTATTCACTTAACCAAAATTGATAACATATCTACTGCATTTAATATACACTTCGGTGTGTATGGTCCAGGGTTAGAGTCCCGTGGGAGCACAGTACCCTTGTGTTTACCATCATATTGAAGAGTGCATTCACGAAAATGCGGTAGAGATCTATAAGTCAGAAATAACAGTCCTTGAGAACCAATGTCCTAACCAAGCATTAGAACTACTAACTTGAAGCGCTTCACCTGGCCAGCCATAGATCTCCATGAGCAGTAGAGTCAGAGCATAGATTTTTATTATTTATGAAATTCCCGTTTCTTCGCTAAGTATTTAGTATTTCAGTTTGGTCGCTCAGATATCCGGTCACTTATGTAAGTCTAATATTATAAATAACAGATATGATTTCAATACAAATACTTCATAGACAACAAAAAGCCGTGCTGCCTCAGTGGTTGAGCGCTCACCTCAGGTGCGTGGAATCCCTGGCTGGATCCTAGCTCGCGCCAAATTCTGCTTGTGGTATACAAACAATTGTGTGTGGGTTTTCTCGGGGTCCTACCGCCTCCTTCCACTATCTTAATCCACCATTATTATCTATCTCATCATGACCGTCTTCCTTAGTTTTACTGAATATTCGTAGGACGTTAAACCTTAAAAAATGAAAGCACAAATACAACAATACGATTGATTTGCCTATTTAAATTTAGTGTCCCTTTTCAGCAGCGAAGCTATGAGATGTGGACTTACAGCTCAAGGTGGAATCCGAACCACAGTAATCGTTCAAATTTTTGTAAGGCGTTTCTACCGGGAATCGAATCCGGGACCCCGTGCACCGGAGATGGTGCGTGAATGCTAGCCAGTAGACCAGCTGAGATAATACGAGTAATGAATGATTGTGTTACTGTATTTATAGACCTAAAATATAGTTTGCAATAACGTATCTTACCTTAGAGAAAAAATTTAAGATTAAACTTCACTTTCTTTCCGTGTGTAACGAGAGTTGAACATGTGACGGCCAAAAAGAAAACACGTATGAGCAGCAGTAACAGCATCCCATAATTTTAAAGGAGATCCACTGAGTTTAATTGTTAATAAAGATTGAAAGGTACTCGCCAACATACGGGTTCTTTTGAAACTTTTATGAACAACACTGAATCCACGTTCACAGGCAGCAGTTGATAATGGCACAGAACGAACTTTCCGCGTTAAGTCTTTAAGAACCTGAAAATCATTTACCGACTTAGAACTTGACTTCTACTTTCTCCATTCTGACACTGTAGAACCCCCGTTTGGTCTAGTGGCTAGCACGCTTGACTTCGGTTAACGTGGTCCCTGGTTCGATTCCCAGTGGTGTACAGTTGAACGACCAAAGTGGTCGGATTCCATTATAATCAGTAGGTCCACGTCTCCTTTAGTCTAGCAGGCATAACCGTGGGACGTTAAACTAAATCAAACCAAGCCATTCTAACACTGCAGTATCAGGATTTAATCCAAACAATTGAGCTTCTTTATATATTACGTCTACCTTACCGTATAAACCACTCATGTTATTACGACCTTTATTTTCAAACACTGAAAAGCACTTTGCGACATCATTAAAAGGAAACCTTCTTTCCACTTCTTCTACTAAACCCTGGATTGCCTGCCCCCTTATTTGATCAAACTCACTATCACCACTCCCTGTATCAGATTCTTATCTGCAGTGCACTAATACAAAAACTTTGGTAGACATCATCTTCCATACGCATTTCTCTCAGAGCTTGGATTAAAGATTCAATTCTTGCTCTATTTCATTGTACGAAACTGGTTCTTTTTGCATCTTTTTAGTAATATTAGACAGAATGGACGCAATATCCAGAATAAAACCGAGCAATAGAATGTTCTTTTTCTCCAACAGATTTTTTTTTTTTTTTTTTTTTTTTTTGTAACTACCACTCAGTTTAAAACTATCTCTGTTCAAATGGTCAGCATTTTCATACTCCAAAAGTAGGAATTGCATTATACAAGAAAAATATGTAAAGATTGCAAATAATACATGCTCCTCATTTGAAATCCAACGTATGTGAAACAATCTTTTGATTTGCAGCAGTCCTGCGGCATCTGTGACTGTCGCGATACTTTTAAGTTTTGCAGCTGCATGAAGTTCGCCTAATAAACATTCAAAGTTGTGAACAGCATTCACAACATCTAAACTCTTTCAGATACAAAATCCATTCGATGTGCCACGTAGTGTACCTAATTAGGCACTGGTCGACATTTCTTCTAATTGTCGCAGCAACACCTTGGTTCTCCCAGTAAACACTATATCGCCGTCCGAACGAAATCTAACAAGCTTTTCTTTAAGATTAAAAATATGCCATCTTCGGAAAACGCTTGAATAATTTTCTTTTCAAGGAATTTTGCATCGGCATTTTCTACAGGCACTAATTTATAAAAACAACAACAATGGTTATTTTCTTCGTCCACATATGTTACATATAACAGCAAGTGCTTATCCGCAAACCTGTTTGTAGATTCGTCAACTGTTTAAGAAATTTTACCAATTTTTCACGCAAGTGGTACGCTTGACTATAAAGGTCTCCATCTCGTCACAACGAAACAGCCGACAAAGTTAAACACCTGATATCTTTACAACTAAACTACGTTTTTGAAAAACAAGCATGCATTCAAATTTATTGTTTGTTTGAAAATTTTCATTATAGACCTACTTATATTTTCATATTAAGGTGTCCCCCCTTACATTTTTTGGTGGGGGGAAAACGCAAGTATAAAATTTTTGGTGGGGGGAAATCCCTCCCGTCCCCCCCGGGATTTCGCACCCTGTGCATTAGCATTTGTTATGGATGACACTTTCATAACAGGCATTTACTTTTTAATTATGAACAGAAGATACATTAGTTTTTTTTAATGAAATCTAAACATGATGTTTGGAAAATTGCAAAATTTATGTACGTACTATGTTCATTTTCCACCATATTCTTTAAAAATGTGTGACTATAAAAAGTAACAAAAGATAAATGTAAAAGCAGCACCACTTTTAGAAATCTGCTGTATTTTCTTTTTGAATATAACATATTTGTCAATATATTTAATATATGTTCCGCTGTATTTATTTAATTTTTCGTTAGAAAACTCAAATTTAGAATTATAATAGCAACCAATCTACAATACTTTTCTTAAATAGGTAAAGAACTCAGCTACAGATAGGAACTTTAGAAAGAAGTCTTCTATTTGGCATGGCACTTTCTTTCGATAACAAAAGTAAAACTTGACTTGTTTTGTGACGTTCCACTTGGGTGGTTTCTGCGATACCCAGCCTCGGTAATTACAAGTGAAACGAGTCTCAGTCAAAATACAATTTCAAAACTGTTAAATGAATTTAGAGAGCTCCTTGCAATTTGGCTGTTAGAATTCAGTGCCAAAATTGGAGGTAAGGGCCACAAAGTTAAAGTGGACAGGAGCGGGTTTGGCAAACTCAAATACAACAGAGGCCGTATGAAGTGCACCAAACGAGTTGTTGGAGGAATCGACCAACGAACTAGAAGAACTTTCGTGGTGTTGGTGTAATCAAGAAATGCCGCAACTTTAGAAAACGTTATATCAAATAATGTCTTACACGTCACAATTATAAAAACAGATTGCTGGAGAGGATATAGCACATACATATATCTGCTTTAGGATACCAGCATGATACAGTAAATCACAGCATTAATTTTGTTCATTCGAATGACAATACAACACATACATCAATGATTGAATTTTATTGGGCGAGAGTAAAACGAGACATTCGACGATTCATAGGGAGGATGAGTATCAGAAAAACTGAGTCATATTTAACAGAATATGTATGGCGCAGTAGACTTCACACCACTAAAGAACTTTTTCAGATTTTTTACGTGCCATGCAGTACTTCTATCCATAGTAAAGTTATGAACTAAATGAAACAAAATAATGACAAGGAATTTAACAACTCCCCCGAAAAGTAGACGGCGATAAAAAGGATATGAGTTGTTTTACCATTACCATATACAGACAAGAGATATAAGATGTTTTCGCAACCTTAAACACGCCAATGGAAAAACTGTTTCTAGTTTGGTAGAAACAATTGATTCATAATCAGTCCTAACTTGAGTAAAGTGTGAAGGGAAGTTACAATTAGAAGATAATTCGGTACTGAATTTGTATTTCCTATGCGCATACATATTCCCATTCTACATATTTCTACTTGAAGGATAACAATAATTAGGCTATATACAATCTACCACAATCCAAGGATAACGATGATATTGCTATTTTATCTGGGTACTGTTCATTTGACATTTACAGCGGCCATTTTCCAAAATGGCGGGCGAAGATCGGGTGGGATTGCAGGAGACTTTTAGTATGTTGCTTAGAACATAATTTCCAACATCTATATCAATTTTCAGCTTGTTACTAATTTGTTTCTTACTTTTTATTTGTTTGACTGCACTATAATGGCACATTGTAATTCATTGTAATATAATGTTACTGCAAAAGAAATGTAGGAAGTAGCTTTTCAAAGATCTTCAGATAAGGCAGAATTTTGTAAATAATATTTATTTTATAAGGTGTATCAAAATCAAAATTTTGTATCACTTGTGAAAAATAATTGCAGTTATTTCATTAAATAAGTCTAAAACGATGTGTGACTTTCTCTTGTAATGATTTTAATCATGATAAGACGGAAGTAACAAGTTTTATAGCTACTGCTGCTTGGTAGTTTATTTCCTGTTGATTGATTTGTATGACGTTCTTACCTGTTTTGCTATTTTTTTTTTGAAAAATTAATGTTTTTTCAGAAGTAACTTATAATTTCCTAGTTTTTTTTAAAAATATCTGATATTAAAGAAAAGGTCAACTTGTAAAAGGAAATATAGTTTGTATGAAGCATGAGCAAATATATCGTTTGATTTTTTTTTTTCACGGATGCAGCAGTACTTTTCCATTAAAATTACTCAGAATATGAGTATTTTTTTTCTGAGTTGGCTTTCATTACTAATATTTAGTCCGTATACTCTGAAAAAGTTCCAGTAGACGTAATACGTTAACAACACAGAAGCGTCTAATTAACAAATTTTACAACAATACTTTCGGATAACAATCTAGTTCTACACTTATGATTTTTTTTTAAATGTCCGCACTAATGTATCTATTTCTAATACCTCTTTAAATACTTTAAAGAATTAATATCTGTTAATTATCCAAAAGAGATGGGGAAAATCGATAGAACTCATTAAGCAGAACAAAATGAAATGAAATCTTTAAGTTTTACGTCTCACGATTATACCGACTAGGCTAAAGGAGACGCTAATGATGAGAAATGAATGAAATGGTAGAATGAAGAAAGTAGGAGAAAACGAGAAAATCCCGAGAAAATCTACGCACACGGGGTTTGTCCACCAAAAAGCTTATTTGGCGCGAGCTGGAATTGAACCAAGAACCCCATCTATCACTGAGCCACCGCGGCCCCTAAGAACAAAATGACGTCAGGGTAAATCTCTTCATTTGTAGTTTTTATAAAAGAAAATGTACAAATGTCAAAACAGCGAATGTTACGATAATAAAAAATATCATCCATGGCCAACAATAACAGACTCAATAACATGGCACCTATATTAGAGTGAAACTGATTCTAAAACACATTGCTGAAGTTTTTCGTTATTGCCTCTTCAACTTTAAAGAGATTAAATAGGAATTTTGCCAAAATTCAGAATTGTACGAAATTGTCGTATTTCTAATAATGTGTCCCCTTGAAATGGGATCGTATAAGTTTTACCGCCCCGGGCAAGTGCTGCTAACAATTATGACAAGCACTAACAATTATCATGTGAAAGTGGTCGCTTCAAGTATGACGAACTCACCAGAGGGTAATGTGGGCATTCACGTGGAACGATCCCCAGGGAAGAAGCAAATCTTCTGATGAAAATAATTCTTCAGATGTGTACCCTTGAATTGAGTTTTACCCAATTCCACTTTTCTGTAATCAAGTGGGGAGGATGGGAAGGTTACTATATATCTAAATTATTGAATAAAGCATTTTTCTTTTCTTCAGAAAATGCTGAACGTTTCTTTAAAAAGTCCGAGATTTTTACTATCTTCTTATTTTTTTCTTCACTGAGCGTTAATCAGAGAAACAACTCTTGTAGTCTTCTATAGCCTCGCTGCTGAAAGGGACGTTAAAGTCAAAATCAACTCAATCAACTCAACTCTTCTAGTCGCTGCATTACTGCCTGGAATTGCAACATAAAATTGATAGATTTTAAGTAGTTCACGGTAGCTCACTGAATCAGAGGCGTCCGTAGAAAATTTCGCAGGGGGGGGGGGGAAGTTCAAAAAGATTAGATAGGTTGCTGTTATATGATTTTTGTCTTGTTCGAATTCAGATTACACAAACTCCAAGCTCTATAAAGATTAATATGTTGCATACATTGTAGGAGATTATTATTATTATTATTATTATTATTATTATTATTATTATTATTATTATTATTATTATTATTATTATTATTATTATTAGAAAGATAAGAATCGAAGTAATTGTGGTCTGGAGGATTGAGAAAGATATTTAACCATTTAATGTGCTCCCGTATTTTCCAAAAATAAATCACGACCTCCTTTCAGAGGCGTCGTTTAGGGGGCAGAGGACAATTTCCCCTCCCTGAGTTTGAGAAACAATATACTTTACTCAACTGTCTACTAATATACTAGTAAAAAATGTATTCAATGTGGTAAGCTTTTTCTGTAAGATTGTTCTCTGTCTTGCTCGCGCCGTGTGGACTTTGTGTTGGACATACACCGTGCTCATGGGTTTTCTCGGGGTTCTCCCGTTTCCTCCCATTTTCTTCATTCCACCATTTCACTCATCTCTCATCACCACCGTCTCCTTTAGCCTAACCGGCATAACCGTGGGACGAAAACTTAAAGATACTTTTTGTTCTCTGTCTTGATTTTCGTTTGTAAGTTTGTGATAAGCTGTTCCACTTAACTTTGCTTGCTTAATGTCGGTAACAACATAAAAATTATGGTAACAACACGCAAGACCAGAAAGCCTTAATTTACTTTACATCTCGAGTGCATACCTACAAGTGTCAATGATCTTGTTCGGCATGTTTATTTATAATTGATAATTTTAAACGATTTCACGCTTCACTAAATATAATATGTACAGTTTGTGGACTGAGATGTCTAACATCGCCTCGTTTTTCGTTTGGAAGGGTTTGAGAGAAATACCATTGATTTTACCTAGAGATAAGCAGAGTAACGTAAGATAGATATCATTATTTTATAAGACAGATTAGATAATTATTCTAAAAACTTTTTTGTAGAATATAATTCACTCATAAATTTTGTTTCTGAAGCGATAATCCCTCAAGATCCTCAAATCATATGATCAATTCAAAATAATTACAATGTAATTTTAAAAAATCAGCATTGTATAGGATGCTCCTATTGATCGCAAAGACATTATCTATTAATTTGAAACTGTTACGGAGTATGTAATAAAAAAAAGTACGTTACACTTCCAATCGAATACTTTTGCAGTTACTGCAATCAATTAAGAAACGAAAGTTTTCAGAAAATAAGAAGTGCATTCAAGGATCAAGGTCTCTTTACCTATATTTCAACTTCTGGCAGTTTAACAGCTGTTATTTCGTCCAAACCATACTTTTCGTATGAAGTGTTATTCATTCCTTGGCGTGTATGACGTGTATTAGCTGAATACATTGTATCACTATTTCAATATTGTTCTTTTCAAGCTTGCCGAAGCTTTTTCAATGAACCGTTATTCTTTTGTTATTTTATAATTTCACTTTTAAAAAAATCCCTGCAATGGATTCGAACTATCGATTTATACTTTTATTAATTTCGTTTGCTCGCCATTTTACCGCTGCACAAGTCTTTTCACTTCGTTTGATGGCTAATTTGTTGGTTTATGTTAACATATGAAGACAGATTTTAGAAATTTGCTATTTACGTACAGACAAAAAAAAAAAAGTATTCAGCTAACAATAACAAAGTGCAGCACTAAAGCACATAGAATAACAAATAAAAATTAGATAAACGTATCTATATCCACACGTATTTATTAGAACTCCCGAATTCCTTTAAAAGTGAAATTAACATAGCACAAATAAAAGACAAGATGCATAAAATTGACCTCAAAAAGTATTCAGCTGCAATACCTGTTCATAAAAGATAAGGAGTGGTACCAAGTAGGGCCCCTTTCCTCTTTATCGTTTCTTGTAATCACCGTGGGATTGATTCATCAAAGTTTTTTTTTTTTTGTTTGTTTGTTTGTCGGCTAATCACCCCCATTCGGCCAATAAAACCTACTTGAGATTATTGTTATTGAAGATAGGTTATTTATTAGTTCACTATTCGAGAATGTGCCATACATTCTCAATGCATTAATGTCCGGTGATTGCGGAGGTGTTTGCATCCGACGTTACGTATTGTATAATAACCATAGTTTGGTGTTTAGGACTATGTTTCTGATCATTGTCCTGGATTAAGATATAGTGATCGGTAAGCCTTATTATTTTAACACTATTAGATAGATGCGCCTTTAAAATGTTGATATAGCATGTGTGATTCTATAGACATCTCTCTAGAGTACAGCGTTGTCAGATTGGCGCCAAGTTTCGTTTTGTGAATTTTATTTTGCATTATGTTTTCGTTGATACTATTCGTGTTATTGTTACTGTTTTAGAATAATTGTTACAGTGGTTATTGTTGTGCAGTGTTATTATTGGTAAATTTTAAAGGTTTTTTTTTAATACTCATTTACTATGTTTTCAAAGTTTGGCAACATTGTTGGTGAATTTCAGCTGTTTGTCGTTTCCGCAAGTGTTCACTCGGGAAGCGGCTCCACGAATTGTACCGAAGTTTTCCGATATGTCGGAGCTCAAGCAAAATATTTCTATGATTGGTTTAGAGCCCAAGCTTCATGACTCGGCGCGAGTACTATAGTGAGTAGAAAGCTTTTTGTATTTTACATTTTGCTGCAAAGACTGAATCTGCAGTTACAGTGCAACATGCTTTTCGTATTAAGTTCAACTGTAATCCATCAAGTGATAATATCCGTAGATGGTGTCATCAGTTTGAAAACACTAGCTGTTTGTGCAAAGGGAAGAGTACGGGACGACCAAGACTGACTGAAGAACATGTTGAACGAGTGAAAGAGTCTTTCATGCGTAGCCCGAAGAAATCAATTTGGAAGGCTAATCGTGAATTAGCATTTCCAATGACGTACGTCTGTATGGAGAATTTTAAGGAGATTGAGGAATTTAAGCAGAGGATTCAAACAGTTGTTGCAGCAATTACTTTAAATACACAGATCAAGATTTGAGAAGAACTCGCCTATTGACTCGATGTGTTCCATGGAATGGTGCTCACGGAAGATGCTCACATTGAAACCTTGTAGCAAAAACTGTACGAGTTGCTCTTTCATTCGATGTATTATTTGAAGGGTGTGAGGCAAGAACATGGTAACCTACAATTTTACTATTTGAAGAAATTAGAGGTTTTCTGTTGCCCAATTCATCTTCAAAGTCGGAAAGCTGATTTTTCACATAAGACTATACATGAAGGAATAAACAGACAAGGTTAAACGAAGTGGTATGCGCTGCTCTCTATCGGATGCTGCAAAACGCAGCAATTGCAAAATTGTGGGTTACCATGTTCTTGCCCCACACCCTTTATTTATAATTGAACGTTAAATGTAATAAATATTATAAAGTCTTAAAACCCCGATATTCATTTTGAAACACCCTGTATATATCTGCGCAGACCTCTACTTTAGAAGTTGTTTCAATGTTCTTTCTCATACACTAGTTGTTTTATTTTTTCTGTTCGTATTTTTGATAGCCTATATGGTTTTCACGGGTTGTACGACCATCGTATCAGTTTCATGAAATACACTTTTTATAGTTCGTAGATTCACATGCTTTCCCATTTCTCATGTTACTTCATCTCTAATTTTTGGAGCACTCAATTTTCGGTTTGTCTTCTCTTTTCGAGCCCCGTCGCGGTCTTTTTGTTCAACAGGACTGCGGTGTGGCAGTTCTTCCTTTGCTTTTTACGCTAGTTTGTTTGTTTTTAGTAGTGGTGGGCACAAAAACCGGTTTTTCGGTTTTTAGAAAAACCGAAACCGGTTTTTGAAAATTTTCAAAAAACCGGTTTCGGGTTTTCAGCGAAGCCGGTTTCGGTTTTCTTCAAAACCGGTTTGGTTTTTTTTTTTACCGAAACCGGTTTCGGTTTTCTCCGAAACCGGTTATTGGTTTTCTCCAAAACCGCTTCGGTTTTTCACCTGATCCGGTTTCGGTTTTCTTCAAAACCGATTCCGGTTTTTTTCCAAAATTTGTTCTATTTCTGACCAGAATGGTGTTTCGTTGTTCTCCGGAAACCGAATCCATTTCCACAGAAATAGTTTTATGTGTTTTCGAAAAGTTTTCACCGAAACCAGTTTCGGTGAAAACCGAAACCGGTTTGGGAGAAAACCGAACCGGTTTGGGAGAAAACCGAACCGGTTTGGGAGAAAACCGAAACCGTCTTTGGAGAAAACCGAAATGTCGTTTTTCGGGTTTCGGTTTTTATAGAAACCGGTTTTCGGTTTTTATAAAAACCGGTTTTGCCCATCCCTAGTTTTTAGATTGGTATATAATGTTTCTTACTGTGTCGATTGGCCTGTTTCTTTAAATGATTTCCACTTTTGTTTGTGGCTCGCTGCTATATTTATTTCCTCTACAGTTGTTTCCTCAATTTTTCGTCCTATTTTGCTGTCTGATACACCTTCAAACTGATACTTCGCAAAAACACAAACAGAGACTAATCTACACTGTACCAAGCACATTTGCATTTACAACAACCTTAGAGATTACTCTCTACTATGGGTCTCTTTTTATGTGTTTTGCTTCTGCATAGAATACCTCCTTGGCGTCGACACTTGCTCGACATGGCTTTTAAATGTTATGTCCTGGTTTGAAAGTGCAGAACCTAGGATTTTTTATTTTACAGTTTATTTGCTATGAACAAGTCTGCGTGGACTTTCCATTACTATCTTTATTTACATTTCTTTCCTTTGTCTGTGCTGTTTTCACGTATGTGTGTTGCAACATAATTTAATGAAGAAGACATCATACATTTATAGCACACTGCTGGAGAAAAGTAATTATCTTCAATAACAACTCGCCATTGACTGATACAACAGCGCCATTATGCAGTTTTTAGTGTTATTATGGACAGAAAATTAAAGGTTGATTAAAAGGAATGAATTCGTGTTATTACTCTGTTCAAAATCTCTTGTAGTCGCGAATTCTGTCAAAGAATTTCGAGCTTAAAATATGTAAAACGCTAATCATGACTGTTGTGCTCTGTGGTTGTGAAACATGATCGCTTACTCTGAGGGAACAACGCAGACTAAAAGTGTCTGAGAACAAGATCCTAAGAAGAATATTCGGACCGAAAAGGAACTGGAATGGAGAATAGCGGAAACTTCATAACGAGGAACTACATAATTTATACGGTTTACACAACATTGTTAGGGTCGTCAAGTCTAGGAGACTTAGGTGGGCAGGTCATGTAGTCAGGATGGAAGAAAGTAGGAACTCTTGCAAAGTCTTAACTGGAAGACCAATCGGAAAACGACCATTAGGAAGACCTGGGCGCAAATGGGTAGACAACATTAAGATGGATCTCGCAATAATATGAATACAAAGTAGAAACTGGATCCAGTTGACTAAGGACAGAATTCAATGGAAAACTTCGGAACTTCGGAACTTTGTGAACTCGGCATTGAACCCCCGGGTTCTATACAGGGACGTACGGAGAAATTTATTTCGGGAGGGGTCTAAAGCGTTTCGGGGGGTCAATATACAATTTGATGGTAAATTATATGAAAATTTCTAAAAATTGCCCCTAAAAGTAGACTACATTTACAAAAAAATCGGGATTTCGGGGTGGACCGGACCCCCAGGACCCACCCCCTGCGTACGCCCCTGGTTCTATAGGTCATAGAGTTAGTTTGTAGGAAACTTTGGTGATCCCCATTACCACTATATTCCCTAAGTGTTGGACGTAAAACTGAAAAACTTCTTTTCACTTTCTTTTCAAAAACACTTGATGTATTTTCATCACAAAGAGCTAACTTCAATTTTTACATTTATAAAGTACAAAGTGTGGGAGTATGCTTTTGTAGACATTTTTATTTATTTTTAACTTCTTCGACACTAGCATGAGGACCATTAAAAAAAAAAAAACTGAGTAGTAATGTAGATTGACCGTTATTAATATACTTTCAACTTCATCGCTAATCTCGTTATTATTTTTCCAAATGCTACATGGGAACTCAATAGTAGAGCGCTTACCTCTGATGCGAGAAATCCCTGGTTCGACCCCAGACAATGTAAGAATATGGTGGACAAGTTAAGAATATTAGTCCGTAGTTCTGTCTCCATCTACATTCTTATTCTACAAATGATTCCACAACCTTTCACTCTTATTTCTGATCCGTCCCTTTGAGAATACAAAGCAAAAGCATGATTCGTCAAATTAAGTGGAGTACACGTAAATATTTAAACGTATTTACTTCATTAGGTATGTTCACGATGCAAAATATGATTCGAAACTCATTTAATAGTACTCATTATTCGTCTATGTATTGTTGGAAGTTATTCTCACACGAAAATTCCTTGGAAATGATTTAATTGTAGCACACTTATTTACTAATTATGGTTTCTCATTGAAAAGCGGATAGAAATTGTGCCAAATAATGGTATTAAATAAGTTACTAATTTGTTGTTTAATCACTATTAAAATTACAGCATCTAAGCGCCACGATGTGTTTGCCAAGGAACGAATAGCCGGTGGGGAAGACGCCGCCGAGTCGGAGTTTCCCTATTTGGTTAGCGTTGGTTACAACTACGACCCTACTGGTATTGTGTGTTGTGGAATCATTCTAAACGATATTTGGGTTCTAACTGTCGGACGATGTGCTTACGAGTTTCAAACTTCAGACAGTGAGTCAGAGACAATTCGTAAACTGACTCCTAACGAAATTGGATTCGTGGTTGCTGGCAATCTGAAAAGGGTAAACTCTACCAAAGGTGAAGAACGAAGACTGGTCGATACTATTATTGTTCATCCATCTTATAACCCTTCTGTTTTGTCATATCCTGATTTAGCTCTTTTGAGAGTCAGCGAACCATTCACTTTTAGCTCGCATCAAATTGAGGCTTACATTGGTCTTCCCGCTGAAGAAGAGATTCCAGACACCGGCATCGTCTGCGTTACTCCAGGTTGGGGTAGGAACGAAATGGGCAGACTGCCAGATACATTGAGGAAGACAGCTATGAAAATTGTGAACGGAGAAGAGTGTCGAGAAAAGTACGAGATACTGGAAACATATGTGCCTCCTGATTATATCTGTGCCGTAGGGGACCCAGGCTCTGGAATATGTAAAGGCGATTTCGGATGTCCCCTGATTTGTAGTGATAATATAGTCGGATTGGCAACCAGTATGGATGCAGCATGTGGCGATGAATTGAGTCCTGGAGTTTACGTGAATGTAGGTCGTTATAGAGAATGGATTAAAACTACAATGCAGGAACATTCTCCTCCTCCTGCTACAAGTACACTGCAGTATAGAGAAAACGATAATTCAGGCAACGTGGGAAACAAGGATGTGAAAAATGATACAGGAACAAGGAACAATGGTACAGGAACAATTGACAAGAATAAAGAAGAACCGCATGTACCTTATAATCGTGGTAGAAACTGCTGCGCACGATTGAAATTTTCGAACTTACTGATAATAGTAATAATACTGATAATAATTCTCCATAAGATCACATAAATTAGAAAATGTAACTTCGAGCGAAACTTCACTTGAACCAATGAGGAGGTACAAAATTACTGCTCTTACGAAAAAAAAAATGATTAGTAATGTTTTTTGTCACATGCTTTCTGTTACAAATAATTTTGCAAATTATTTACATTAAATAGGAACATAATTACTAACAATGTGTATTTCTTTAGCTCTCAAAAGTTATCTTTTTGTTTTACGGGTATAGTTTTGAAAGTTTAGAGGACCCCTGGCGAACTGAAATCTGCTCAGGAACGACGCGAAATCATGGAGGCATTTTCTGAACTAACACGATTGCCTTGTCGCCACTAAGAATTCCGTGATGGAGGAAAATAGATTAGAATCATATTAACATGTAATTTTGCTCCGTCCCCAGTTAAGAAATACAATTTGTTTCTTAAAGCATGCCAATATCTAAAATGGAAACGATTCAGAGGCGTCTAAAATTCTAAAGTTTTGAAGCGAAAGAAAAGTGTATCTTCTCGAATAAATTTTGAAACGTGTCAAATAATAAGGTAATGACTGGAATAAGCTGGGGTACCTGGTTAGAGTTCAGCCCTTACCAAGTGGGCTTTGTAATGGACCAACAATGGGTTCTAGAAATTCTCCTGTTTTCTTTCGCGTTCTTCATTCTAGCATTTCGTTCATTTTATCATCATCATCAGTGCCATGCCGTGGAAAATCAGTGCCCGGGGCGAGAGTATACGACGGTGGCCCCGTACATATGAGTGAGGTCGACAGACCAGCCGCGAAGTGCCACTAGGGTTGGCGCGAAGATAAGAAAATTTTCAGAAATAAACCCTGCTTTTCCTTGATTTTGAGCACTTTAAATTACTTTTTTCCTTCCATTTTATATACGTAAACATGCATTTTCCTAATATGACTAACATTATAGGACCATTTCCTAAAGCAGGATAAAGATTTAAATACATAGTAGTAATATTCTAAGTAATTTTTCCTCTATCTTTTTTCTTTCCTTCTTTTCTTTTCATTTTTCTTCTCTAATTTTGCTTCCCATTACTTCGGCGCCCGGGGCCATCGTCCCGCTCGCCCCTCCTATGGCACGGCACTGATTATCCGCTTCTCCCTTAGTTTTGCTGCTTAATCGTGGTACGTTAAATTAAAAAGAACGAATGGGTGAAAAACTTCGTTCCGGTTCTTGAACGTAGTAGCGATAGAACTGCGGCATTAGTTAATATATATTGGCTAATGCCGAAGTTCTGTCTAATATATATAGTAGTTTGAAATTACAGTTCGAAATTTACAGAACGAAAGTCTATTATCCAAAGAAATTCTCAGTTCCTCCATGGATGTGTGAATTTATTCCTTTGATACATTCTTGATCGGGAAATTTCCAATAGTTTAGTCTCACCTAAACAACTATGCTTTTGAACAAACCTAATTTGTAGTATACGAAGGTCCGGGCATCCACTAACTGCACCGGATTTAAGCCCCGGCGTGGTTCGGATACCATGTTAATAGTACGATACGGACCCGTCCTTCACAACTCCGGTGTTGCATAAGGATATACGAGGAGGAGTCTGGAAATAAGTTTTCTCTCTCGTTTTTCCCAGGAAAGCAAACAGAAATGGGGAAAGCGCATCCGCCATACAGTCCTGATGTCGCACCCAGTGACTTCCATGTGTTTCAGGCATTGAAGAAGGGTCTCGTCAGTAGGCTTTTTTTTTTAAGAAGTGCTGAAGTCATAGAAGCTCTTCGACGCTTCTTCCGTATGCAGAGCCCTGAATTTTTCCTTGAAGGGTTTTTGAAGCTTATAGACCGGTATGATAAATGTCTCAATGTACGTGGTACGCATGTGGAAAAATAACGGTAATTCTGATCTTGAATGTCACATGCTACTTTTGGTCTTGCGTCTCCATCTCTGGCCACAGTCGCCTGGGGAATCGGACTCCCTTCGTAAAACACAAAGACTCAAACTTAATTTATAAAGGTAACCAAGAAAGTTCTGTCGCTTTTGTTGAGGTATATGTTCAATTGGCCCTCACACCGTGAGTTGAATGCGAATAATGGAGATAAGGCGAAGGTCAGTTGTTGGTGTGGGTATATCCAATATACTAGCTGGTTATGGGAGTTCAGTTACACCGTGAACTTGCGTAAGGACAGAGTAAACATGCGACCTCCACAGCGCGTCATAAGAACGTGTATGCTGTACGAGTTCAAACTGGAGTCAAACGCCACTAGAGCGAGACGGAAGATATGCAAGGCCGTTGGTGAGGGTGTCGTGACTACGCAGACAGTGCAGCGGTGGTTTAACAAGTTTAAGGACGGTGACAAAACACTCGAAGACGCAACACGTGCCGGAAGACCAACACATGCACAAATTGAAGATCTTCAGGCAGCAATTGAGGCGAACAATGACCAGACATGTGAGGAACTGAGACTACAATTCAGTATGAGTGGAGAAACCATTCGGCAATACCTCCGTCAACTTGGGAAGCACTACAAGTTGGGTCGATGGTTCCCACATGATTTCACTCCGGGCCAGAAGGCAACGCGAGCAAACACCTGTGTTTCATCCCTGTCTCGTCTGAGGAAGGAACCATTTCTGAACAGAGTGTTGACATGTGATGAGAAGTGTTTCCTGTTCGAAGCTCCACGGCGCCGTCATCATTGGTTACCATTCCATGAACCGGTTCTAAAATAGCCTAAACCAGCACTGCACCAGAAGGTCTTCTTGTGTGTTTGATTGACTGCTCGCGGTATCGTGCACCGCGAACTGCTACCAGCTGGTCAGAGCATCAATGCAACTGTGTACTGTCAGCAATTGAGCCGTGTTCAAGAAAAACTTAAAACTCTGGAGCCAGCAGTTCTGAATCGCAAAGGGGTCCTCCTGTTACAGTACAACGCTAAGCCCCATGTGGCTAGGATGACCCAGAACACCATTTTGCGCCTTGAATGGGAAACTATTGCATCCACCATACAACCCGGACATTGCACCGTTCGATTATCACTTGTTCCATTCTTTGAACAATCACCTTAGAGGACGCCAGTTCAAATCCTTAGTAGAAGTGCAAAATACACTTGATACCTTCTTCGCTTCATGGCCCGTCAAGTTCTTCTGCGATAGAATCCATGACCTTGCAGAACGTTGGCAGAAGGTCGTCGATCCTGATGAAAACTATTTTTGATCTTCCAGGTACTTCTTAGGTTACATATCGATGTTCGAAGGTGGTGGGTAACAGAACTTTCTTAGCTACCTTTACTGTATATTTATTCTAGCAAAACTATTGCACTGCCAAAGCCAAGCATATCTTTGCTATTTAAGAATGTAAACGAACAGAGGCGGGTTCAAGGGGAACTTATTCTTCTTTGTGAAGATTCTCCAATCAAAGGTATTCAAGCATGCTCGCCCATAAGGGGCATCGTGTGTTCCCGCTCCCTTTCGTATTGCCAGATCTTTTTATTTAGGAAAAAATTACAAGAAAAATACATGAGAACATGAGTTAAACAACTTAAGTCCAGCTCAAACCTACTGCCATTCAATTGGTGTCCTAGAGGGGCGCGGTGGCTCAGTGGTAGAGCGTTCACCTCCGGTGCTTGGGGTTCCTGGTTCGATCCCAGATCGCGCCGTGTGGACTTTGTGGTGGATTTTCTCGAGGTTCTCCCGTTTCCTCCCACTTTCTTGATTCCACCATTTCATTCATTTCTCATAATCACCACCTCCTTTAGTCTAACCTGCATAATCGTCGGACGTAAAACTCAAAGATTTCATTTCATTTCAATTGGTGTCATTTCCACAATATCCAATGCAAGCTGTGCGACGTTGTCTAATATGGTCTGTTTCACTCGATGTTTAGGACAAATATTAACTGCGCTCGAAAAAAATTTTCTTTATAAAATGTTAGCATATGTTTATAGTGCAGAAGCTATAACGTCGTTCGTTTCCCGCGAAAACTTGTAGTGACGTTTATGGGAAGTGGTCAGCTTGGTTACTCGTGGCTCGCTGAGCGCAGTAGATGGTTGCTGGTGATTGGCTACCCTCTTACCACACCCCCAGTGACGAGCAGGTCCAAGCGCGGGAAGCCAACGACGTTATACCTTCTGGACTATAAGAGGAAAGAAAGTCGTTTCTGAACTCGAAGGGTGGCGGGGGGAAATAAGTACAATTCTATGCATATACACTAAAATATCAACGTCGCATTTGCATGCATGCGATTGGCTTTCGACAGACGTCATGAAGTTCGAGCCAAACTGAATCTACATAGTTTGGACTGTCCCCAGTTTGGACTGTCGTTACATAGCGCGAATTAGGCAATCGCACGGAGTCATGTGCATGAAAGGGTCCCACACTTGGGATAACTACTTTAAATCCAACAGCCTGATTACTCTTGATTTAGAAACATGTGCGTTATTCAATAAAATTCTAAAGTTTAACAAAATTCATAAATAGTCAAGTCAATTACAATTCTATAAGTAGGCAACCCGTAGGGAATCAACGCAAATAGCATGAATAAAAACATCATAATTATTCCCTCCATAATATCGAGTGTATTAGTGAGTCACAGAGCTTTTCACTTTATCATGTAGTATATTCCTGAGTAGATTAATAACAGTTGTGAAATTCGAATCTTATTTTCTGATCAGCCTTGCGGAAGCGACATCTAGGCTATATACAACGGTAAAGCACCCTTAAATTTAAACAATAAGTTTATTTTTGGAGACTGATCTAGGTTCCTTTGTATAAAGCTCATTAAAAAAAGAAAAAAAGAAAAAAGCTCATTCGTAAGAAGCATCAAACGCTGGGAATAAGTTTATTAGCTATTTAAGTCCATTCAGTGACCCCACAACAATCGGAAGTATAGTTTCTTTGAATTGCAAACGAAAATTTTCCAAGTAACCATTCTTGCTGTTATAGTGTGAAAGCTAGCGCATGGTTTTAAGTTCGAAATCATTAGGAGAACATTAATATCGAATACTTTGATCATAATGTAACCCATCACAAATGAATTGGAACAAAGTTAGACAGTGGCGTATTTACGATTTTGTTTCGGGAGGGGCTTTGCTAACTTTCGGGGGGGGGGGGGGCTTTGCCTGGAAATGTGAAAATTCTGCAAGATATTTCATTTACTTTACTATACTAAGTAAGATTTCGGGGGGGGGCTTAAGCCCGGAAGCCACCCCCCTAAATACGCCACTGAAGTTAGAACAGGTTAAAAATTTCGATATTTTCAAAAGGTTTTATTTCGAATAACTGTTCATATAAGTATCACCACATCCTTTCTCGACTGGACTCGAAGAATCAACAGAACTGAGGAGATGTATATCAAGCCTTTTTCTAAAGTAATAAGAAAGGAGAAATGAAATATTTCAGTTTTGTGTCCTATAGTTATGCCGTACAGGCTTTTAAAAAAAGTAATTATGAGAATGAATGAAATGCAGAAAGTAGAAGAAAGCCAAAACTCACGGTGTTTATCCCCCACAAAGTTCACTTGACACACAATTAGATAGAATCAAAGATACCCTCGCGTCAGAGGTGAACGCTGTACCACTAAGCAACCGCATCCTTTTCTTTTTTCCTAAAGTAGGAAGCAAATAATTCTACACTCTATACTCCGAACAAATATTATACGAACATTTTTTTGTGTGTGTAAACAAAATATTGCCCGATTTCACTGTGCTCGCTCAGGTATCTCCTGTAGCTCTGAAGACTATAATGGCATCCTCATGAAAGGGCCTACCCGGTTTGTCATAAGGATAAGGTTGTGTCACGTAATCAAGTAAAAGGTCACGTTGCGAGCTAAATCGAGTCTAGAGAGATTCCAAATCCAGATGTGAGATACGTCAATCACGTAACGAGATGTAGACATGTAAATTTCAAAAACAGTACTTGGACATTTTTGTCAATGACCTGCTGGATCTCGTACCATCAAGAGCTGTGCTCATGTTTCAACTGCCATATTGTATCTCGGATATGAACGATATCAGCCTATTGCCAAGTCACGATTACATTTCCTTGCTCATTATTTCGATTCATCTGAAGAAGAAGCGGAAGGTGAAATTGAAGATCCATAACACTTAAATTGATCAGCACGTCATTTGTACTTATCCATCCTAATCTTTATATTGTCGACTAGCAGCGTTCACCCCGCTTCGCTGCGGTCACCCCGGAACGCAATAAACTTTGTTACTTAGATAATTTTTACTTTTTCGCTTTCAAGTGATATGATAAAAACCATAGAAGATTGCACTAATGTTAACATTATATCGCCTGTCATTTATGTTAACCCGCCCCGCTTCGCTGCGGTCACCCCAACCCGCCCCGCTTCGCTGCGGTCATCCCGGAACGCAATAAACTTTGTTACTTAGATAATTTTTACTTTTTCGCTTTCAAGTGATTTATAGCGCCTGTCAGTTATGTTAACCCGCCGAGTCACAGGGTCATGCGGGTTGCATATAAATACGTTTATTTCTATACCTATGATGAACTAATAACAAAGGATTTGTACGTATGGACACCTGAATGGTCAATTATCTCAAGACACTGGTAATTGAAAATTAAAGTGATATGATAAAAACCATCTAGGGTCCACATCCTAACAACCCCCCAAAAATGAAAGAAATCGGTTCAGCCGTATTAGCGTGATGAGCGGACAAAGGATTTTTTGTACGTATTGACACCTGATTGGTCAATTATCTCAAGACACTGGTAATTGAAAATTAAAGTGATATGATAAAAACCATCTAGGGTCCAAATCCTAACAACCCCCCAAAAATGAAAGAAATCGGTTCAGCCGTATTAGCGTGATGAGCGGACAAAGGATTTTGTGCGTTCTCTTTTATATATATAGATTGTCGATAATAGCATCACATGTATATACAGTAGCAGTACCTCCCTCTGAATGACACCAAGGAAGCTTGCCTCTTACCTCCGCGTAGGGCGCTGTGGGTAATTCGAAGAAGATGCATATACAGGGTGTGTCAAAAGTCCCCTGATATAGGGTAACTCTGTTATTAACAGAGTTACAACAAAATGTAAGAGGGGAAACCGTCTCCAAATATAATGTTTTCAATCTAAAGTGAAGGATTCTTTTTTAAATCGGACGAGCCGTTTGGGCTGTAACCTCTTTATGCGCCCAATGTTAAATGAAAATACAAGGTTGCCATTTACCTGGACCCACAACATAAGTGAATAAAGTTACTGTCTTTTACGCTAACGTGTCGATGGCCAGCCCCCATTTCAAACATGTTCCCATTCACCATACTCTTACAAAATTTATGCACTTCCCGTCCCTCCCTGCCCTCCCGTAGCCCCTCTATTACGACAACGTTGCATTTTTCATTTAACATTGGACCCATAAAGAGTGTACAGCCCAAACGGTTCGTCCGATTTAAAAAATGTCTTCACTTTAGGTTGAAAACACCATATTTGAAAACGCTTTCTCCTCTTACATTTTGTTGTAACTCTGATAATAACACAGCTGCCGTATGTCAGGGGACTTTTGAGACACTCTGTATATACTTTATCATTATTGTTGATTTTACTCAAACACTTTGATTTTGATAATGTTCCATCCATATTTACTTTACGCCCTATACATCGATTATGAGCTTTTCATTATTCCTTGCAATAAGCTTTCAATCAGCCATCTCTCTATTATAGTTTTTGAGATATGTGAACGAATTATTTTTTTCCATTGATTTTCTATTGACTTTAATGTCCATGCTTCGTTATTTTTGACTATGTTCCATCCATTTTAGGATAATTTGTTTTTGGAATATTGAATCTACATAGTCTCTTTTCTACTTCAGCTGAATTTCAGCCATGTCTCCCATAGTCTGTCCACACCATTGCTACCGGATAGGTCCTTTATCTGAGAACACCGGGACCACTCCTTGAAAAAAAAAAATCAAATCGGTGCACCCATTTTGAAGTTATATGCAAACATACATACAATATATATAGTTATGATATATACAATAAATCCAGATTTTTTTTTAAGTCGGCTAAAACTAAAAGCTCGTAGCCTACATCGGTGCAACGGCATGGCGTAATTTTTTCTAAGGATTAGATCATTGATAATCTCTGTAACCTATGACTTATTAACGAGAAGCAGAAAGTGCTGAAATTGCCCACATTTCCACCGCGACGTTGCCAGCAACAGGATTCAGGAAAATCTGTGAAATTTTACACCAAAATAAAGCGTATAAACGTCATTCCTTTGTGGTATATACAGACGTGTTCAAATTATTAGATTCAAGCTCGAAAAATGCAAAATTGATATTGCAGTCATAATTTGGAACCCTAGAACATGTAATTTATTGGTTAAATCACCAATATAGGATCTTCCATTTGTTTCTTGTACAATTGAAGTAGTGATATCATCGTTGAACAATAGATGGCATTAGTGGAGGGCTGAAGTTCTGAAGGTAATGTTTCAGTAGTAGTCAACTATTGTGGTTTATATTAACAAATTACAGTTTGAAGTGTTGTGGTTGCAGTCATAAGCAGTTACAACATTCAAAGCGTTAAACAGTTCGTATAGGCCACTTTAAAGTGATCGTGAAGTGTTTTGTGTATTAATCCTTTATTGTGAACTTCTGTAATCGCAGCATAATGAGAAAAGCCAGAGACCTGTCTCCGCATAAAGTGGAAGTTATCATAACAATTTTGGCTAAAAAAAATAAAAAAGATATATATAATGACAAATTGCTAGTAGAGTTGAGGTGGGGCAAAGTCTGTTGCAACGAGCACGAAGCAAATGTATAAGCAAAATAGGGCTGGGAAGTATGGGCGAAAACCAAAGCTATCGCTAAGAAGTATCAGAAAACTAAAAAGATTGGCGCTGGGAAACAGAAGCGCAAATTATAGAGACTTGAGCACAAAAATGGCTGAGTATGATGCAGACATTTCGAAGGATTCTGTCGAAAGTGTTCAAAGGATTCTGTGTGCTGAGGGAATAAAAGCACGCAGCCCAAGAAAGAAAGCAAAAATAATTCCACTCATAGCAAAGAGGCGCCTCGAATAGGCACGAGACCTAGAACATTGGACTGCTGATGATTATAGAATAGTGTGTTTTAGTGATAAATAATGTGTCTGTGTGTCTGATGAATGTTCACAATATGTACGACGTAGACCTGGGGAGAAATTCACGTTGGAATGTCTCCAACAAACCGTGAAGGAAGGATCCTACTTCAGTCATGGTCTGCGGTGTGATGTCTGTCTTCGGACCTGGGAGACTGTACATATGTATATAGTAGCGGGAACAATAAGGCACGAAAAATATCTACAAGTTCTTCAAGAAGAACTGCTTCCCCAGACTGCAGTCTGGTTTGTTGACGCAGACTTCATCTTGATTCATGATGTAGCTCCATGCCGCTGAGCCAAAGCTGTGACAAAATTCTTCGAGGACAACCAAATTAATGTTCTTCCGTGGCTGGGCAAAAGTTCTGATATGAACCCGATTGAAAACTTTTCGAACTTCATTAACACGTTGACTGCCGCGTCGGGCACGTGTGCCCGATTCTATGAAATCCCTACCCGCCGCGTCGGTCACTGGTGACCGACACAACAATAGTTTCTTTATTTATTTCTACAATAGAACTGAATTACTGCACAAGCTTTAAATTTGCTTCTGAGTATACACAATGGATTGTAGAAGAAAGTGCACTACTAAACTTTCCCCCCAATTACTATTTTTGCTTTCAAGAACACAATAAATTTCGGAGCGAGATATTTATATTTTCCATACATTATTCAATATACAAATATTGTTTTACATATTGTATTACATATTTGAAGCAATATTGTGTTACATAATGCTTACATAAAATAGAAATAACATATATATTATCCTGTAGGTGATAACATATGTGTTATATTGGGTTAGATTATGGTTTTTGATTGGTTAAATTATGATGTAATACATGTTAAATGGAAAAAATATTTTTATGTGAAATTCGTAGGAAAGGTTACATACAGTATATTGTTTAGTATCAAATTTTGTTTTATATATTGCAAATTGTCTCTTACATTATGAATGTTTGTAAACCTAACATAAACATTTATTTACATGGAAAGATCTCTGTGACATTTGTTGAAGCACTTCAAACAAAACATTGGTTCACCTTCACATCCTGTGCAGTAGGTAACTACTTTCTTCGTTCGATTTGTTGCCAACTTCCTTGACATCACTGTAGTATTCTCTTTGTAACAGTTTTTACAGTATTGTCTTGTTTGTTTTGCTTTTCCTTGTCGTCTTCTTAATTCGTGTCGAAATCTTCTGGGCCTGCACATTGGAATTGCTTTTTCTGCTGGTTGTATGTTTTGAGCGACCAGGTAACGGATTACTGATTTTCTGAATTCCACAACTTTTATATTATCTCCAGTAACTTCGTTGTACAAAATCAGGGCATTCACCATTGATGTAGAAAGTAGTAATTCGAAGGCCAGCTTGCGGTACCATTTCAAAGCTTTTCTTAGAGGAGATGAATACGCCGCCATTTGATCTGACATATCTACAGACGATTTTGCTTTGTTATATTCCACTATCATCTTAGGCTTCTCGATTTGTCCGCATCTGCACTGCACATTTACAACTTCATCTGAATGTTTGGTCGACAAAACTAGGACGTTTCTTTTATCATTCCATTTTAACACCGTTATTTCTCTTTCATTTTGTTTAGCTACAACTTCATTTCTTTTGAGATTCTTGTTTACAACATCTTGAGGATTGCCCTTTCTGTTTGAACGCAGCGTCCCAATCAAATGAGTATCGGCATCTAAAAGTTTGTTTGCTAATTCAGTACTTGTATACCAATTATCCGTGCAAACTGTTCTTCCGGTGTGCAAAAGGGGTTCACAAAGAGACATAACAACAGATGTAGGAGTTGTTCTGGTGTGTCCCAAGTTTTTACCAGCATATACGGAAAGTCTATATGTATAACCAGATCCACAACACAATTTAAACACTTTAATACCATATTTGTGTCTCTTTTGTTTGATATATTGCCGCATAATAAGTCTCCCTCGGAATGGTACAAGAGTCTCATCCACACAAACTGTTTCAGATGGTGTGTAAGCTTTCTGAAAATTGTCAACTAACAAATCAATCAGGCCCTGAACTTTATGAAGCCGGTCTCCTTGAGGACACGCATTGTTGTCAGCAAAGTGGATCATACGAAGAAGCATTTCGAATCTGTTCCTTGACATGATAGAAGGCGCGAAAGTGTTTCTGAACATGTCTTCCTGGCTTCAATAATCTGACAACGATGGCATTTTCACTACTCCCATATACGCAACTAGACCTAGAAATTTTCTGATTTCATTTTTGTCAGTTGGTACCCAATTGTGTAATCTTGACGACGGTCCTACATCATAGACACTTGTTAACACTTGAGTGGCATACACATTAGTCTGATCAACTATCAAATTTATCACCTTATCATCCACCATGCAAGAGAAAAACTCACCGGGTTCACTCTGTGCTGAAGCTGCAGCAAAAGTTGGGTTCACACCTTCGTTTTCCATAAATTGTATTACTTGCGCTTGGCATCCCGTAGGTTGTGTCCATTGCTGGTACGTACCAGGTCTTACTTCCTAACTTCGTTGATGATAACGTGGAAGATTATGTGCTGTTGGCGTTGAAGATATACAACTGTTGGGCGATATACTGCGTATATTTTCTCCTTGAGATGTAGAGGCAGAAGAGAGATCACATCCATCCGGAGGAGAAATATGTAGTTTCTTCTTTACGTTACCACTTTCAGCTTCGCTGTCACTTGATGACAAGAATTCTCATCCGAAACACTTTGTATATAATCTGAATCATCGTCGGAAGATATATCGAAGTTCTCATCAGACATGTCCTCATAAAGTGTATTTTCAATTTTTGATGGTGGTACAAACAATTTACGTGGTTTCAGAGTGC
Organism: Thermobia domestica; assembly: GCF_964235325.1. Classification (NCBI taxonomy): domain Eukaryota; kingdom Metazoa; phylum Arthropoda; class Insecta; order Zygentoma; family Lepismatidae; genus Thermobia; species Thermobia domestica. The sequence continues at coordinate 35,616,933 of NC_137458.1, forward strand.
TTTTACGTTTGGACATATTGCAGTTTTATATACAACGCAATATAATTCCAACAAACGAAAAATGATTTCTTCGTATCAACAATGAGTTCTTGATGAAACAGACAAAACTAATACTTCAATATTTTCTACATACCAGGCTAGAGTAATAGCATAAAACAAAAAAAATCACCAGAACCCGTGAGGTGTTGAAGAGAATAATAAAGACGCAAATCGGGACGGTGACCGAAAGGCTGCCCGACGCGGCGCAAGCAAAGGAATTTTAAGTTCTACGCCGCGTCGAGCACGCGTGACCGACAATCAAAAAAATTTTTTTTCTTCGAAACGGTCACTCTACGTGAACAAATAAGATAATAAATAAACGTTTTAGAAGGAATGGGAACTTATGGTAATAATGGCCTGAATGGAAAAATTTCATCGGAAAGCTTGGCAGTCAACGTGTTAAGGGAAAGCTAAAGAGGAAACACATTACAACCAAATATCAATTGATCGAGGAAATCAATAATTTGTTGTATCATAATGCTGAATTGAAGGCGAAATGTGCTGAACTCGTACATATTATACCACAAAGGATAAAAGACTTAATAAAGAATAAGGGATTTCATACGAAATATTAATCTTTGTGTGACAGATCATTTTCTTGTAGTATTCCATTTCATATTTGTTTCCAATTTGGATATACACACTGTATAGTAATTTATTTGAATGCCACGTACGCATTTGTTTTATTGATATTGAGAAGCATGCGCCACACCCACTAGCAATTAGTACAGAGTTACAAAGCGATAATTTGTACTAAGTTCGAACGTGTTTTCTCACATAATATTGTAAGAACAGTAAAAAAATTCAGAAACTGAATGTTGAGTCTAATACTTAGAACACGTCTGTACTTGTATTGCATTCTAATATTCACAAAGCAACATATATATTTACAAAACATTTCACATTTACAGCTTGAATCCTTAGAATTTAAATTATACAGCTTTCTTTTCTTATACGTTTGTTTTCATTACAATTTTCCAATAACTATTTTCTTACAGGTAGTTTTACAGTTAGACACAGGGGCGGATCCAGGACGGACTTCTGGGGGGGGGCGGTAGGTCGTAATACTGCTACTTAGAGCTACTTTTAAGAGCTCCAAACTCTGGGATGGGTTTTATTTATATATAAAACAAGAAAGTTTCCCCTTCTGGGGGAAGAAGGCGATCGCCCCGATCGCCGCCCCCTGGATCCGCCCCTGGTTAGACACGATACAGAAAATTATTCCCCGTCCCCTCTCTAACTACTAATATGTTAATCCAATGTTCTCGGGATTGCTGCCAGAGTAAGTGTTGCTGTGCTGAGCTTTCGTTACCATACAGCTCTGAAGATGTTGCCGCTGTATGGTAACATACAGCTCTGAAGATGTTGCCGCTGTATGGTAACGAAAGCTCAGCACAACAACACTCACTCTGGCAGCAATCCCGAGAACATTGGATTAATAGTAGACGCCAGCAAAGCTTCAAGATCATACTAATATGTTCCCCGTCCCCTCTCTAACGACATCCGTGCACACACATAATAACGATAACTGAAAATGCTATTGTCTTCCATTACTTTCTAATTTTTTCCCTAATACGACTTGCGTTTTGGTGACTTTTTATTAGTCGAAATACTTATATGGTAATGGTGGCAACATTGCACAATTTTTTTTTTTTGCGCAATTTCCAATTTTGTTGCCTGCTCATTAAGGTTTTATCTGTGTGAACAGATAAGAGAGTGAAAGTTTGCGCAATTCCAGTGCACACACACACACACACACACACACACACACACACATATATATATATATATATATATATATATATATATATATATATATATATATATATATATATATATATATATATATATATATATATATTGTTTATATATGTTCGTACACAGCATTTTAAGTTAAATACTCAAACAACCCTCCACGAGCAAGTTTTGACATAATCGACTAGTCAATCCTGGAGCTTTTTGAAAGGATGGACAACTGCCATTTTTGTCCACACTAGAGTCAGGGGCGGGTCCAGGGGGAGGGCGATCGCCAGAAGAGGAAACTTTCTTATTTTATATATATATATATATATATATATATATAAAACCCATCCCAAAGTTTGGAGCCCTTAAAAGTAGCAGTATCATAACCCCCCCAGAAGTCGGTTCTGGATCCGCCCCTGCTGAGAGTTCTATTACTAATTCTCCTACTACACATTACTAACTGATCACTAATCAGCGGCTTTGAATTTCCTTAATAATGGAAGGCAATGTACGTGGAATTACTTGTTAGTCAAAGTATTCTTCGGACGCTGAGAGTTGTACACAAGACGTTCAATGAGCATAATAAGCACGGAGAGCAATATTCCGATGGCTAATATTAAAAAACATGCCAATACACTTTTTAGTTCAAGTGTTCGAATCTTACTACTAGGATTTTTTGTTTCTCTGAACCATTTCATGAAAAATCTCTGAAAGTGACCGGTTTCTTGCATCTTTCTTAAGCTGAAAGAAAGACAGACAAAATTATTAATAACGTAGGAATGAATGAAATAGAAAGAAATGATTAAAATCAAAGGCAATAATATTCTATGAGCAGAATTACCACAGAAAGAAGGAGAAAGAGATATGCCTAGTTCGTCTCGGGTTAAGGTGTCTATGGGTAATGAGGAGCAGTCAAATGAAAACCCGACACTTTCCATAAAACAAATTTATCGCAAAAGTTGGCACCACTGCTGTTACTTATCGATACTACCATCTCTTGGGAGGAAAAATTCCAAATGACAACTCAAAGATACAAACAGTTGTTCGTTTATTGTTCTATAGGTGGGCGTAGTGAAAAATGTGTTCGTCCTGCATTAGAAAGGGAGGCAAGTAAAGAATAGCAAAGAGGTGGTTCGTTTTTTGGTGGCTGAGGGTGCTGGAACACGCGAAACGCATCGTCGTATGTCTGCTGTGTATGGCGAACACTGCATGTCACTGCTGACAAGTGTGTAGGAGAGGCATAAGAGATTCCGAGAAGGAAGCACATCATTGCAAGTCGATTCGTTCCCAGAGCAGGTCCACCGAGCCATTATCCTGATGTGACTGTGAGGATTGATGGTCTTATCCGGGAAAACCGACGAATCACAGAAGAAGAAATTTGTGTTCGAAGTCGGAATTAGCTTCGTGCATGCCATTATCAAAGAACACCTGCAGTTCCGAAAAATTTGCGCGAAGTGAGTTTCGCATCAACTGACGGAGGGAGAAAAGATTGACAGAATAGCTTTGGCTGGGAAACACTTCAACGTCCTCCGTATAGCCCTGATCTTTCCCCTTGAAATTTTCACATTTTTGACGACCTGAAGGTGTTCGAAGATGTCGGTTTCAGTCGAACGAGGAAGAGGAATGAAGTTGTGGATCCGCCAGCGACCTAACTCCTTCTACAAGACGAATTAACTGTCTCGTCGCCCAGTGAGATAACTGTATTAATGCTTTGGCAATTACTTCCGAATAAAAAACATACCATTAGTACATTTTCGCGTATGTTCGGTTTTAATTTGACTGCCTCTCATGCATATGTGCTAATGCTGTAATGAAGTTCTCTAAAATAAATTACCTAAGTATCCTATTTATTACATAAAAAATAGCAGTATCCTATTTATTAGACAGAAACACTAATTAGTAAAAGTACAGTCAAGCTATTAGATATCGTTACTTGTACTACCTGCCTGCCTGATTCCTGTAGATGCCGCTAGAATGCAGGCAATTTACAGACTTAAAACTGCTCAGTGATGCGAACCCGTAGGAAAAATCTCATTCTGAGGGATTTTTGACGCTAATTTCTCTAACAGGGATAAAGGGAGTTTTTGTCCAAGTTGGCAGCGTATGTGGGATTTTTCATATATCAGGGGTATAGAAGCAAAATCTGCTAAATTCATTTGTCAATTTTGTCAGGAAACGAAAAAAAAAAAAAAACCTAACTCTTATGTTTCAGAATTGAACAATTATTTTTCTTTAGTGGTGGATTTCACTCATCTGCATTAAGTAGCGAACACTAAACAAAAGAATTGTTCAACAATTCTGAAATATAAGGGAGTCGCTTTTGTTTCGTTTCGTGACAAAATTGAAAAATGGATTTGAACAGGGTTTTGTTTCTATACCCCTGATTAGCTCCTCTGTGGCTAAGCGGTTAGCGTATGGTTAGCGTGTGGGAGACCCCGGTTCGATTCCCAGCTGGAGCTCATGTGATTCGGATTTCATGTTAATCAGTAGGTCCACGTCTCATATAGCCTCGCTGCTGAAAGGGACGTTAAACTCAAAATCAACTCAATTCTGTACCCCTGATATATGTTTTCATTAACTCCAATAGTATTCTCTAATGGTGAGAAACAGACTAATGAGTCTTGAATAAGGTTGAAATCAGTGCCAATTGTAAAATTTTGTTGTCGAAAAGGTGCATGCTAGTATGGAAGTGATATTGTGCAGTATCATAAGAAAAGAGACATTAAGGAACGTAAAGTGTACTCAGATATTTAAAACAAGAAAATAAGTCTTCTTCGTCTACTCCGAATTGCCGGGCGAAGTTAGTTTATGCGCAGATATGAATAGTTAAGAAGTACTGGTCAGTGATGCCAACCTGAAACGTTATAAAATCCCACCTCAAAAGGCAGAAATTCCCATTTTGCTCTTGAATTTCCCACGTTATACTAATAACAAAATTTTCTAAACTAAAAAAAGAAAAACATGAACAGTGAAATTAGTGTATATCAGTGATTTTCTGCAATATATGAGTAATTTATTCAAAACTTTCAATCGTCTATGTTTATTAAACAGTTCATGAACAAGTACTTTCCTCAATTGAAAGAAACAAAATGCTTATAAAAGTAAGTAGGCCTACATTTTTGTTTGTAAAAAGGCCATCGCGCTTTTGGGCCGTAATTTTCTACTTAAGGTAATAAAACTAGATACACTTCATTCTTCAGTTATTTCGTGTGGAACGATTTGGAAGTTAGATGTTTCTCATTTTAATTTCTTCCCTTAATTCAGTTCTTTCTTTCATTTCTCTCTCTCTCTCTTTTTAAATACTAGAATACAATTAATGTTCATTGGTACTTGCTTTTTGAAATTTACAAGTCATTGCATATATCACTTTAACACTAACATGCATTTTATAGTAACAAAATTTGACAATTAGCATAAATTTCAAGTCTATTGAAAATTCATTTGTCTATTTCTCACCTATATAAAATTTTCTTGGTGTTAATGGAATAGAAAAATCCCATAAATCCTAGCAATTTTTACGAAAATTCCCTTTATCCTATTTCGAGAAATCTTTGTCAAAAAATCGCACAATATGGGATTTTTCCCACGGGTTGGCATCACTGGTACTGGTTACTGTTGTCAAGGGCGCCCATGTTGTGGTTTCCAAGGGGGGCAAATATAAGCGAGGTTTCATATATAGTTTCAAATTTTGCTATAACTAATGTAAAAATTCTATTGGGCTTTCGATATTCCCAAGTACGATTTCCTTTTAGCGGGAAGGGGGGGGGGCGAGCGCCCCACCTTGCCCCCCTGATGGGCGCCCTTGACTGTTGCCTCTCTCTCCATGTAATGTTCCAAAATGATTCGCTTCTTATCCCAGAAGAGAGTGAGCATAATCTTTGTCTCTGTCACCTGTCGGTCATTTTGTGAAACTCAAGGAACAGTAGTGCCAAATGCCATTTCCATCATACAACTTTTCGGCATTTTATAGCACTTTTAAGGTTTTCATTTGAATCATTCTCGTAAATAAATTTTTAACATTTGTATCATATTATCCGATAATACCAATACAGTAAATTCTCGACTATCCAGTTCAGTTAACGGAAAAGTCCCCGTAATAAAGAGAGAAATACTTTTTGGAGTAATTTTTCAACTTACATTGCATTCATAAAAGCGACATTTCGCTAAGGAGAAGCAGTCATCAACCAATGACTTTTTAAAGCATTAAAAACTGTAAGTTTTGAATCTTTTGTTTCTTCTTGTGCCTACCTTTTCACTTTGTGTAATTATTTATTAATGAACAGTAATATAAGTTTAACTTAAAAAAAAACTAGGTCTATGCTTTACAATTATGGTTTGTTTATTTTAAAATTGCGTGTACGTACAGTGTCGGTCATTTTATTTTTCTATAATTGAGTTAGACATTATAAAACTTAAATGTGTACGTATTTCTATTCTTCGACTTATGTTTTCTGTTTTTTTTTCTTTTTTTTAACTTACAGTACATTAGATAACAGGTCAGGAAATATGAATAAGAGCGGGTCTTGTTAGGTAACAAACCACGCAAGGTAGACAAAAGCATCTTTTTGTTTGTTTGTTTGTTTGTTTGTTTTCTTTACTGGACACCACAAGTGACAAGTAGGGATCTACATAGCATCCTAATACAAGGTGGTGTGATGAAATTAGGTAGCACTGCAAATATCTTGGAAACTAATTATCCAAGATAGATGGTTGTGAAAAAGTATTGGAAAGACCTTAATCTAGCAATGGATCAACAATATGTTGATAATGGTCTGTACGCGTTTGAAATATAAATAACACTCACCACTACACTCATATGATCCCAGTCCTTATTCGTGATATCTGAGCATTAGACATTAAGAAATAAACGCTTATGTTATGTCTTGTTCTGACAGATCATATGTTTAACCCTGTAGCTGTAAGAACTTCTAGAAGCAAAAGTAGTTAATTAAATATATTGTTCCTGGGTATAATTGGATAAAGTTTACTGTTATGTTTAGGTATAACAAACGATTCTGCGAACTCGAAATATTTTAACAACCGGTTCTAGCGAACCTGTAGAGTACGAACCGCTGAATTAGCACCATTGGGTGAAGCAGGAAGTGAGAATTCGATTTTGTTATTCGGCATGCCCCTTCGCTATTAGCTGGATAGTCGGAATCTACTGTAATCCACTCGTGCCTTAAATAATTTTCTCATTTTTTTAAAATGTTTCTTCTTCTTTTGAAAATTATAATCGTATTTTCCATATATCCATTCTGTTGCATCTTGGTCAAAATATCTGCATTCACTCATGTGTAAATATTTGAATATGTGACAGGGAAACCACGGTGACTTAATAGCAGAACTGTTATCCTTGTTGCGTGGAGACCCTGGTTCAATCCCCGACCAAGTAAGCTTGTGGTGGACAACATGGGTTTTCTTGGGAGTACTCTCGTTTCCTCAATTGCGTCAGCATTCACTTGTTTTATCATAGTCTTCCTTAGCCTAATGTGCATATTTGTGGAAAGTTAAACTGAGAAATTTCATTTCGAATACTTATATTTACTGTATATATAAATCAATTAAAAGTCCACACAAGAACTTCAGTTAGTATTGGACATAATTCTTAATGTGTTACTCGATGATGTCTGTAATCTCGATTATCCTCCTATCTTTCTATCCTCCGATATCTCGCCATCCTTTTTGCTGATGTCCCTTCCCCCTTTTGATACCTCACCAACCTAGGATCTTATCTATCTCTGTCTCCTCGGAACCTTATTAGCATTTGTCTGAGGAGACCTCATCTGCACCTCACAAGGGAACATCTTATATTGGTTGTAGCGTTGCCTAATGAAACAATGTGCAAACGATAGAGGAATGAAGAAAATTGAGAAATCCAAAGTTTTACGGGCCGACACCCAAAAACACAAGAGATACAGAGGAAAGAAGAATCTAGAATCATGTGAAGATAGCAAGGCAAAAGACACACTGACACAGAAAGAACTTGAAAATGATTAAATTAATCAAAATGGCATTTGTACAACAGTATAGTAAGCAAACATTGTACCCACAGACATGCTCAATAACATCACATGTAATGCAGTGTTGCCAACTGAGCACAAAATGAAGTTTTGTTAAATGGCACGGAACACAAATTATAACATCTAACAACTCTAATTATGAGTAGAACCATACCTGTGAAGTCTTGATGTACAGCGTTGTCAACATTTGAAGGTAGACCTATATGAATCTTGGATGTAGAAGAGAACATACAGTACACGATTCAAACTAGTTAAAACCAAAATATGAGACCACAAACAAAAATATAATCACTGAAATACGAAAATAAGGGACGGAGCGCAGTGTCGAAGCAGGTTTGCCCACGTGGAAAATCAAATTAGTATCAAACACAACACGCAAAACTGAAATGATGTATGCTCTTGGATTGACAATTGATTAGCAGGCTTACTTTTCTGATGCACGTAATATTCTATCACCTCACACATTATTGGTAGTCAATTTTTCAGTGTTGCTGTTGATAAAGCGCTCCGCAGTGTATTGGTACTGTATATACTCTTCTACATCCGAGATTCATGTAGGTATTCATATAGGTCTATCTTCAAATGTTAGCAACACTGTACATCAAGACTTCACAGGTATGGTTCTACTCATAATTAATTTTCTACATGTTATAATTTGTGTTCCGTGCCATTTAACAAAACTTCATTTTGTGCTCAGTTGGCAACACTGCATTACATATGATGTTATTGAGCATGTCTGTGGGTACAATGTTTGCTTACTATACTGTTGCGCAAATCCCATTTTGGTTACTTTAATCATTTTCAAGTTCTTTCTGTGTTAGTGTATCTTTTACATTACTATCTTCACATGATTCTAGATTCTTCTTTCCTCTGTATCTCCTGTGTTTTTTGGTGTCGGTCCGTAAAACTTTGGATTTCTCAATTTTCTTCACTCCTCTATCGATTGCACATTGTTTCATTAGGCAATGCTACTATCAATATAAAATGTTCTCTTGTCAGTTAGCTTTTGGTCAAGGTAAAGCCACACGTTTATGACCAAATATCCAAATACATGGACCATACATCAGTTACCATATGTCTACAAATCAACAACCATTGCTACTTTTACACCCAATGATCAACAATTCAGGTGAGTTGAGTTGAGTTGATTTCGAGTTTAATGTCCCTTTCAGCAGCAAGGCTGTAAGAGACGGGATCTACTGATCAACGTGGAATCCGAACAAGATGAGCTTCCGCCGGAAATCGAACAAGGATTTCCCACACCAAAGGCGCGTACGCTAACCGCTTAGCCACGAAGAAACTCAATCAACAATTCAGTTGGTCATTGATTTGGTTTAATTGAAGTATTGATTAGTTATAATTTAATTACTTATATAACTTAATCAATTATGTATAACTTAATTAACTATTAGTTATAATTTAATTTGTTATTAAAAGTCATAATTTAATTAGATATTCCTTAAAAGTTGTGCATTAAAATGAAACGTGTGAATGAAATAATTGAATAAACTTACTAATAGTCAAATAGATGTTTGTATGGAAATCCTTTGTAAAGAGCCACGGAAGAATGGTCTTTCCACTCGTTGATGGTAATGCTGGCCAACTTACAGCTAGTCTTGTAAGGCTTCTGGTCATTCTCCACATACGTAGTTAGAAATACGTAATTATTCGTACAAGCCTTATCTAAACCGTCTTTCACGCTAGGAACAAAATTGGCTACATTTTCCGAGATCTTTCTCCAAGTTGCCTGAAGAACTCCATCTCGCGAATCCTATTAACACAAAACAGATCATATGATAATTTTATAATGTAACTTATTTTTTTCTAACAATAAAAAGTGTTGTTTGAGTAATCTGCCTGAAGTTCTATATGGTATAAATTAGTTGATAAAAGTCATCCCTGATTGTTCTGCCTGAAGTTTTTTTAAAATATAACAGTCGATAAAAGTCTTGCCTAATTGCTCTGCCTGAAGTTTTATGATATAACTTAGTTGATAAAAGTCTTGCCTGCTTGCTTTACCTCAAGTTTTATGATATAACTTAGTTAATAAAAGTCTTGCCTGCTTGCTCTGCCTGAAGTTTTATAAGGTAACTTAGTTGATAAAAGTCTTGCCTGCTTGCTCTGCCTGAAGGTTTATGATATAACTTAGTTTATAAAAGTCTTGCCTGCTTGCTCTGCCTGAAGTTTTATGATATAACTTAGTTGATAAAAGTTTTGCCTGATTGCTCTGACTGAAGTTTTATGATATAACTTAGTTGATAAAAGTCTTGCCTGCTTGCTCTGCCTGAAGTTTTATAAGGTAACTTAGTTGATAAAAGTCTTGCCTGATTGCTCTGGCTGAAGTTTTATAATATAACTTAGGTGATAAAAGTCTTGCCTGCTTGCTCTGCCTGAAGTTTTATGAAATAGCTTAGTTGATAAAATCTTGTCTGCTTGCTCTACCTGAAGTTTTATGATATAACATAGTTAATAAAAGTCTTGCGTGCTTACTCCGCCTCAAGTTTTACGATATAACTTACTTAGTAAAATTCTTGCCTGAAGTTTTATAATATAACTTAGTTAATAAAAGTCTTGCCTCCTTGCTCTGCCTGAAGTTTTATGATATAACTTAGTTAGTAAATGTCTTGCCTGAAGTTTTATAACTTAGTTGATAAAAGTCTTGCCTGCTTGCTCTACCTGAAGTTTTATGATATAATTTAGTAAAAGTCTTGTCTGAAGTTTTATGATATAATTTAGTTAATAAAAGTCTTGCCTGCTTTCTCTGCCTGAAGTTTATGATATAACTTAGTTGATAAAAGTCTTGCCTGATTGCTCTGGCTGAAGTTTTATAATATAACTTAGGTGATAAAAGGTCTTCTCTGATTGCTCTGTCTAAAGTTTTTAATATAAGTTAATTGATAAAGGTCTTGCCTGATGTTTTATAAGGCAACTTAGTTGATAAAATGTCTTACCTGATTGCTCTACCTGAATTTTTATAATGTAACTTAGGTGATAAAAGTCTTGCCTAATTACTCTGCCTGAAAGTTTGTTTCTGGCTCACTTACTTAATATAAACGAAGACACTAGCAGCGATTACACGATCGAGGGTCGCTTGTGTCACGACTTTTGTCTGAGTTACCCGGGTCTACATCTCCCTTTTCTGACCTGAACAGACGGATTAAGCCACTGGCGTCGTTAGCTTTATAAATCTGGGGAGGTCGGATGAATCAAAATCAAAATCCTCTTTCCGACAAAAGTTATATATATACACACAAAGTAGTATAGTTTCTTTAAAAATAGTTGACCAAAATCTGGGGGTACATGTCTCTCCCGACCCCCCTCGCTAACGACGCCCGAGATTAAGCAAGAATATGCTATCATATCGACGTTATAGTATTACTGCAGAATTATATGATGGATTAATGATTCTCAGAACTTGAGCTTGAATGTTCAACATGTTTATTTTTCTGTGTTATATTTCTCAATAAATCAAGCATGTCTTTGCTATTTCAATTATAATTATTCATCTTATACTGAAAACTTCACTGCTTTCGAACAGACTTCTACACACACACGCACACACACACACAAAAGACTATTTGCACTCAGCAGCATCTCTTATATTCTACAGGTTCACTCGATTAACTTTAGACGAACCTTCATAAGGAAACCGTGCAGCTTCATTTTTCTGTGATTCTGATACGTTTTTAGCTCTGGTTAATCTGGAAAAGATGAAAGAAACAAGAACAAAAAGCAAGTAAATCGGCAATGATAACAGAAAAAAATACCAAAGACGAAACATAACAAAGAAAACGGAAAGAACAACAAAATAGCAAAAAACAGAAACAAAAACCACATTTATAGTTAAACAACCAAGCTTGTGACTCATACCAACATAAACAACAAAAAGAGTTAACAAATAATAATAATAATAATAATAATAATAATAATAATAATAATAATAATAATAATAATGAAAAACAGTAAAGAAAGGAAAAGGGAAAAGAAAAAGAACTATATACAGGGGAAAACTAAATCCTCCTTCTAATTTTATACACACACACACACACACACACACACATATATATATATATATATATATATATATATATATATATATATTTATATATGGTGATCAGAAAAATGGAAACACCTTAACGAAATTGCAACTTACCAGATTAATATGGTGTCGGGCAACCTTTCGCCTTCAGAACAGCCTTGATGCGACGTGGGATGGAGGCATAGAGGTCGTGAATGGTAGCAAGTGGAATTTTACACCATTCCTCGTGCAGGGCATCGGCCAGTTCTGTGAGAGAGGATGGAGTTGGAAATCGTCGCCGGAGTCGTTTCCAAGACGGACCACAGATGTTCAATTATGTTGAGATCTGGGGATTAAGCGGGCCAGGGGAGGTGTTGAACTTCATCCCGATGTTCCTCAAACCACGCTGCAACAACGCCAGCTGTGTGAATGGGTGCATTATCATCCTGGAAGATGACGTCATTGTCCGGGAACACCATCCGGACCATAGGATGCAAGTGGTCTCCTAAAATTGCGATATAATCGTTGTCAGTGATTCATCCGCTAAGTGTGACCACAGGACCCAATGAAAACCATGTTATTGCGGCCCACAGCATCACCGAGCTGCCGACATGTTTCACAGTTGGGCGGAGACACTGCAGATCATAAGCTTCTTAGGGCGTTCTCCACACATAAACACGGCCCGTGGTTGGGAATAGGGTGAAGGATGACTCCTCCGACCATATCACACGTTTCCATTCCTCAACGGTTCAAGTTGCATGGTCGCGGCACCATTTGCGGCGTGCGAAAGCGTTATGGTCCCTGATGAGCGGTTTGGCCCGTACCCGTAAGTTCATGTCATGTAATTCGCGGCGGACTGTGATTGTCGAAACAGGGTGGGGGAGGTGCTGATTGAGTTCCTCCGTCACTTGCTCCGCAGTGGCACAACGGTTCTGCATGAGAATGCGCTTTAATACCCGGTGTGACCTGTCACTCATGATTTTCTTCCGCCCACTGTTCCGCTTCCCCGATGTGGTTTTCCCATGTGTTGTGTAGCCGTCATCACCTTCGACACTGTTCCACGCGACACAACTAACACAGTAGCCACTGCCGTCACACTCACTCCACATAACCGCGCACCAACAATTTGCCCTCTTTGAAAATCTGAGAGGTCTCCCGTTTTACACTACCTCCGTCTGCTGCAGCCACTGGACACTGCTGTTCCACTGCGCCTGACGTAGTATGGAGACCGACCTAACACACCACCACCAGCGGTCCGGCGCTGCGGGCGCCACGACACCACTGCCAACCCATACATCTGACGTGTTGCCAACTACAGGTGTTTCCATTTTCCTGATCACCATCTGTATATATATATATATATATATATATATATATATATATATATATATATATATATATATATATATATATATATATATATATATATATTGTGGATATATACGGTTTTGGAATATATTATTTTGGAGAGAGAGCATCTCAGTCATTAAATGTTGTATCAAAGTATAATAATGAAATGTTGTTATATAGTGTAAACACGTGTTTGTGTTTATTTGTTTACGTCAATAATTTGTAAATGCGTTGAATGTTATGTTTTGTTATGGCTAGACGCTAAGTCGTCAGTTTGTATGTGTTGTGATTTGCAATGTTTTGGTTGAAGAATTGAAATGTCATCAAGATGTAATGCTGTAACAGTGACACACTTTGACTGTGGCATAACTGTCAGGTTTGCAGAAATTTGTTGGTCTGAGAATTTGATCACGATGTAATTCGGGTGAAACCAATGTTTTACCAATAGCTGAGATATACAAAAAGTCAACAACATGAATTCCAGAATGTCTGGAAACTGAGAATAAAAACCTATGGTCCGAAAGGATTTGGATCAGAAGTGGAGTATCAACAGAGAGAACCACTTGTACTCTTATCACAGTAATTAGTCAACTGTGAGTCCAGTCCAGGAGTAGATCTAGGAAGATCTAGCATTATCCAGTACAACCATTAACTTGGATTATGGTTGAACAATAGTCGGCGAGGATAGACTATTGGCAGCACGAGCTATTCATCGTTATAAGAACTTCAACATCCAGTCCAGGCAGTCATCTATTAAAAGGTATGTGTATCTCAGCTATGCACGAGTTATTCGTGACTAACTTCTTAGATGCTTACGATATATGATCTGATGCGTTATATACAGTCTACGTTAACAACATTAACACATGATATTTCATAGAATACAAATATTTAAATGAAAGTTAAATTTATGTGGTTTTCTTCTGTTCCCGCTTCGAACCTACTCATCACAGATGGTGAGTAGTAGCGATCTTCAACCGTCACACATTGATTTTTCCCCATGCAATTTAGGCACGACGGTTGGAGGTTGTTAATATATATATATATATATATATATATATATATATATATATATATATATATATATATATATATATATATATATATGGGGAGATGAAGAAATTCCCCATGTTATTTATATGGGACATCTTCTACACCCCAAAATGTTTAATATTTAAATGAAAGTTAAATTTATGTGGTTTTCTTCTGTTCCCGCTTCGAACCTACTCATCACAGATGGTGAGTAGTAGCGATCTTCAACCGTCACACATTGATTTATCCCCATGCAATTTAGGCACGACGGTTGGAGGTTGTTAATATATATATATATATATATATATATATATATATATATATATATATATATATATATATATATATATATATATATATATATATATATATATATATATATATATATATATATATATATATATATATATATATATATATATATGGGGAGATGAAGAAATTCCCCATGTAATTATATGGGACATCTTCTACACCCCAAAATGTTTAGGCACTTCCGGCAGGATTAGGTTAATAAAATTACGCATGATTGTAGCCTTCCGGGACTAACCTACAGGAAAATTGCCAAAAGTGAATATTTTTAGTTTCTAATGGGTCTAAAAGAGGGATGAAGAAATTCCCATGTTATTTAAATGGGCGTTTTCTTGGGATACAAAATCTTATCTTTTAGATAGTTGAAATAGAAAAAAAACTTGAAAATTGGTATCATTGCGGATTTAAGAGGTACAAGGCCGTATTCCGAGTAAACGTGAGGATCAATTATTACGTACTGAGCAGGGAGGTCGAGAAATGTAGCATCATTATGAAATGAAATCTTTGAGTTTTACGTCCCACGGTTATGCCGGTTATGCTAAAGGAGACGGTGATGATGAGTAATGAATGAAATGGTGGAATAAAGGAAGTGGGAGGAAACGGGAGAACACTGAGAAAACCCACGTACACGGTGCTTGTCCACCACAAAGTTCACTTGGCGGGAGCTGGGATCGAACCCGGGACCCCATGCACCAGAGGTGAACGCTCTACTACTGAGCCATCGCGGCCCTAAATGTAGCATCATTATCACGTTTTTACAGTATATATTTTTTTCGTTTTCCCAAAATATCTTTTGTGACAGACTGAATTTCGCATTTGAGTTTTTCATTTACTTCGACGGAGCCGGGGCTCCCCAAACACCCCAAAAACTCTGGAGCCCTGGGGCACCGCCCCGGCAGCCCCGGCGTATTTACTCCATTGACTCCTCTTCCTCCTCCTCCTCCTCCTCCTACTACTACTACTACTACTATTACTACTTATCTTCACAAAAGTAAGTAAATCACTTTCTTGAGTATTATTTTCATCTTATTTTGAAAAAAAAAGTGTTTTCAAAATTTTAAAAAATAAAAAAAATTTTCCTTGGGCCGAGTTTGAACCCAAGCTAAAAGCGATGTTCGTTATTAGCAAGTAGCGCTAGCACGCTCGGCTACAAAAGCCAACAGCATCAACCGTTTGATTTCTGTTATTGAATGCTACGTGGCAAGAAATGGATAAAGCCAACCAATCAGAATTGCGTTCCTACTTCCGGGAGAATTACTCTCCCGAGTTAGTCCTAATGAAAGGCCTAAAATCGATGGAGACACTCGTTGATATGGTTAGTGTGTTTGGTGATAGTGCCTCGTGCCTCCTCCTACCAAGTGATTTAAAAAAACATGAAACTGGTTGCGACATGAGTTCTTTTATTGTAGTTTTCCTTATCTCAATGATTTTCTTTCCAGTTTCAATCCTTTTGTTGTACTTTTTATTTATGATAAGTGATTTTATTGTTATTCTCTATAATTTTAATTCATGTGAAATTTGTGCAGATTCCAAACCAGTTCTGACACAAATATTTCCTAAAATTGCTTATAACAATGTACAAATGTGATCAAAATGAGTAATTTTGTGTTTAATTCTGACGCTGGCAAGTTGTTCGATGGTTAATTCTATAATCAAGTGTCTAGATTTCATACAAGCAAAGAAGGGAGAATATTATATTTCACCTTTGAGCAATTATTGGCAGTTAAATGGAAAACTATAAAATTTTCTAGAAGTTATCTTTAAAAATCGTGGACAGGAGACCAACCAATCAGAGATAATGGTTTGTTCAAATTTTCCAGTTTTGGCCAACCACAACCAATCATTTGTTTACATTTTTCAGATGAATCCTTTGCCATATATCCAAGTAACTGTCCTTTCACTTTTCTATAAATTATTACGATATCTACTATCATCATAGTTGTTCTTAAGTACTGTGAGAAAAATTGGAGGAATTATATTGCGCAATTTTGCTACATTCAACATTCCAGCGTGCAGAAATTCTTTATCGGCTGTAGTTAACTTTAAACCGTAATCATAGGCCCTTATTAATAGTGCAAGATTTAAATTCAGTGAAGATTAAAATTATATATTACAAAATGTAACTGATCGTTCTCTTATAATTGATTTTTGTTCCCTTGACCAAGACCAGTTCATTCCGAACGAAAGCCACAGTAACATACTTCTTTCGGGGAAAAACCATGAAAGTCACGAACGGGCAATCACCACTACGGGAAAAAACCACGGAGCGATTTTCATGTATCGTTATTCATGGCGTACTAATATAGAAAGGCAATGAGGCACACGAAACGAATTGGTATTGTGTTGATCTCAGAATAGTAAAGCGCAAAAATGATTTCAACCGCCATCGTTCAGACAGAGACTCAATAAGTAATGGTACCGTTTCTGAAGTACTTGCAAAAATTATTGAAATCGATATGCTAATTGGCCCAAATAAAGATGCAGTGCTACGTATCGATTGATGATGTAATATCAATAGCAGTGCTGATCATATTAGCAAAGTCTTAAACGAAGCATTCGGCGTGTAACCTGTGAAAATAGTGTTAGCTACACTTCGATGATGCATATCTTGTCCTTGAATAACGGGTACCCTCTATAAGCTCCAACTTCTCCTTTCTGAAGATCATTCTGATTAAAATTACCGAAATGGATCACAGAGCAAATTCGGCAAGAAGTCGTAATTTTAATACCGAGATGCTAGACGAGACAGGATTTTTTCAGAAAAGACATTGCTTTCACGAAACGACAGTTTGAAGTCTTGTCTACTAAGGAACCTGAACGCAAGACTAAAGTGCAGATTACTAATAAGGCAAACTTTTACTTTTCGGCCAAGATGAACGAGTGAAAAACTGGATAGCAATCCACATCGGTATGAAGCATCTGCAGCAGGAGTAAAAATGAGAGGGAACGAGGAGGATCGTCATACCCCCACTTCCTAAACAATTACAATAGGCAAAGATAGGCACGAGGGACGGTGTGACGTCATGCGGCCCCCTACCTTTTCAGATCCACTTTTACCTCTGATCTGCAGGCATACTCGAAAAAAGTATGTTGTAGTATGTTGTGAAATTAAGGATCCTTTCTTCGCACGGGCATTGGTCCTTGTGTATGCCCTTAAAATTAGATATATTAAATATCTTCAGCAACGGACTATTGACACATGAGTATACTCCCAAATACCGCAAACATTTTAAAACAGGATTTGCATGCATGGACAACAAGATTGACGTTAACAATTAAATGGAATGAATATTACATTCACTAAACATGTTTAAATTGGGTTCATGAGTAGACTACTTTCCTGGGTTTGTGTGAAAGCGGGAGGAGCAATGACAAACAAACGATTTTAACTTCTTCATGATTGGGGCTAGAGCGGAACTAGCGAGAAAATTTTGAATGAGGACAGGACATTATAAGCTATGGTTTCTTCACGCAAATTTGTGATCACAACGGAAAATATACGAGAAAAAATCGCATGGTTTATGATGATTATTTCTTCGTTTTGCATATTCATAAGATGTATTGTTGTATGTGTGAGATATAGACCTATCTAAGAAATAAAATACTTTTATTCTTGAATATATTGACATTTACGCATAAATTTATAAATATTTGTGTGTAGGCATCTGCATAATTCCTATACCTAGGTATATAATATATACATATAGATTTTGTGGTATAAGATTGGATTTCTAACGTCAATTTGCGGAAAAACCTGGAGTGATGAGGAAAAATAGATTTCATGTTCGGAATCAGGAAGTCAAAAACTATTAAATTAATCTGTCCACACGAAAACAAGTTTTAAATAGTTTTTTATTTGCAGCCCTGTGATTAGTGAAACTTCACTGTGCTGACGCAAAAAAAAAAATAAAATAAAAATAAAATAAAAAATAAAAGAGAAAAAGAAAAAAGAAAAGAAAAAGCAGAGTAGGAGAGAGAGAGAGATGGAATATAGAATATGTCTGAGGTTCCAAAGTAAACAACTTTGATTCTTTCTACAATTAACAAGAAAACTTAATGTCTTCTCCGTTTATCTCTATTTCATCAGTACAGAGTTGAACTACAAATTATGGTCTCCGAAGAAATGACCTGAATCTCCCTGGCTCACTCTAGCTACATCTATACATGTGGCCGAGTATAGTAAAGATTTCCTTTGAAACACATTTTAAAAATTTATTAATAAGGTGTTGTAATTAAATATATTAATGCTTAAGACTTACTCTCAAGGAATCTATGAAAACTGTTCCGTCTTCCATTCCGAGAGAATAATCTCTGTTTTCTAGAAGTTCTGGCAGAGTGGTGAATGGATAATCCCATCTTGTGATTGCCAATCTGGATATTAGAACAGCCGAGTACACATTGTAAACAACAATGGCAGTTAAGAAAGATGCCAAAACAACCAAACGAGCTGACAAAGGTTGAGGGATGTTTACATTGCCTAAAACAAAGAAAAAAGAAAATCAACAATACAAGAAGCAAGAGTATAAATGTGATCGTGAATATTTTATTTCGTTTGTTCATTTGAGAAAGTCATTTTCATTATTTTTTTTCGAGCCATCCCAGAACTAACGAATTCAAAACGTCAATGGAGCATTTTACAAAAAAAAAAAAAAAAAAAAAAAAAAAAAAAAAAATTAAAAAATCAAATTGAAAGTTTCAATAAATTTGTGCATTTTAAATCCCATTACACGTCAAATATAGGGGCCTATATTTAAAATATCAGTATACTAAAAAGTTTAAAATAAATGTTAATAAATATTTATTGAATGCATATACGTCCCTACCTGAAATCAAATCTGAGATCATATGCACTAATTCTTCTTTCACAACTTCAAAATAAATTTGGGCATTAATTTTAACCTCAAACCTCAATGGGTGCTAATCAATTAAAAGTAGGAATTAACAATATGGAAAGAGTGCTTCAACCCCGGAGCATTCATGTAGTTGAGGTATATATACACTTGTAAATACTTACCCTGTTGGCAAAATACTCCGAAGATTAGAACATAAATGCTAAATACACCCAGTCCAGATGAAGTTCGTAAGTATCTCCCATTCAGATGTAGAATAATAGCAATAATCATAGGTAGACAGAGGATGGCAAATAATACTGCTACCCATAATTCCCAGGAGAAGGGTAACAGAAAGGCAAACAGTGTTATCAGTTTATCTGGTTGACGAAAGTATAGTCGATAGCTGAAAATGTCAATTATTAAAATCAAAATTTGTTTCGAACATTTTTTTAAATTGTAGATTTTAAATTGAATCATTTTAAAATAAAAGGTGTCTGCAAAATCTCGATTTATTCTAAAGACTAGTGGATATTAAATTATCTTAATAGAGAACAAGTTCCACACGTCTGGTACCATTCTTTGAACGCAATTTCTTTTAATGATTCAGTGTTTATTTGAAGTCTTATCAACATACGTGGTCCTAAAGTAGCCGTGGCAGTGACTATTCCCTCCCAAAGGTGAAGTAGGGACCACGATAAATATTGATAGAGCGCTTACCTCTAGTGTGAAGGGTCTCTAGGTTCGGTTCCAAGCCATACGAGATTGTGGTGGACAACATGGTGTCCGTGATTTTTCTCCGGGTTCTTACACATTCTTATTCCGCTAATTCATCCATAATCATTCAATTTTGTTAATCATCTGTCTCCTTCAGCATAATGGATATAATCGTGGATCGTTAAATTCAAGATTTGTTTTAATTTTATCCCCGGTAAGGGAAGCGTATTTCCGATCTTCACATTGTATGGAATTGATTGTTCCTCAGGATCACTTCTTCCAATATCATATCAATAAATGAACACAATGTCTGCTTATTATAGTGATGCTGGATCTAGATTTTACAACTGCTTTGAATATTCTATATACTCAACGTCAGACCCGTATTTACGCCCGAGCAAAGGTATACTACTGCAACCGAGTTTCTTCGTTACAACGCTAAAAAGCATCTAGGGCTATTTCTTGTTGGCTACTAGCGTAATCCATGAATTTGCTTCTGTACTCTCTTTCCCGTTACTGATGGCTCAATGTAAACGGCCGCGGCCGTATTGCTTAGACATTCAATATGAACAATAACGGGAGGGAAGTGCGCAAATTTTTGTTGGGTCTAGGCACATAAAATACCTAATTATGAACCTGTTCATGATAAATATAGATTACTACAAACAAAATGACGTAACTAGAGTTACAAACTGAACTAACTTTTCTCATTCACAGTAAAACTGTCGAGAGACATCAGCGACCACGAGCAGAGTCTCAGTAAGGAGAGCCAATGTAGGTTACAAAGGGTTAGCCAGTTGCTATCGCCACCAGAAATAACAAGCTTGATTTTGGGTTTAACGTACCGTTCAGCAGCAAGGCTATATGAGACGTGGACCTACTGATTAACGTGGAATCCGAACCACACGAGCTCCCGCCGGGAATCAGAAATAGCAAGGAAAACAGGTTTGTTCTTTGTTTGAATAATGCCATCTATAGACCTTGACTTTCGAGGAGAAACATTCACAATTCAATGCTCTAAATTCTATGCTTATTAAAATAGAAGAAACTTCATTAATATAGATGCTAGACACATCCAGAAAGTAAGTCATTGTCTGTACAATGGAATATTAACATCAGAAGAAAATTAGTTTTATTACTGTGGAGAAATGATAAACCCTACATAACCTACTTTTCAAAATATGCACAATCCTTGTTGAGGTACTTATCATAAAAGCTTTTGTATGTCTGCGTCAAAGAATTCTGTCGCCAAAGACCTGGAACTACAATGTTAGAACCATCTTCAATTCATCTGCGCTGTTGAAACGTTGTCCACCAGAAATCACTTCAGGCGAAAGAACAGGTGAAGTCATGAGGTTGGAACTGTAAGGGGAATGGCCAAGCATACCCCAACCAACGGTGCATATTAGTGTGGCCTGCTGTGAATTGTCTGCGCCATATGACCATATCTTCACTCATGGCACCAAGTTCATACACTTCACACAACTGCTGGTGGATCTCATACATCGACAGCTTCTTAGCATCGAGAAATCTGATTACCACGCATACCTCGCAGTCAACGGAAGACTGCATGTGTGCAGCCATGTTTACCGTACCACAATTCCCTGGCCACTGATTTCACAGAACTGTACTCATGTCAGGTTATGGCTACACGTTTTTCTTGCACTCTTGCATAAGCGCATCTCGCTCTGACCATTCGTATCATCTTGTGTCACTTTCGAAACTTACTTTCAGGATGCGCCTCGTATATGTGAAAGATGTTCCAATAGTTTAGGAAAGAAGCAAGTTTATTTTATGTGTTTTACCTGCTGGAATATATTGGAGTCGTGAAATCCACTACTTCTTGCCTGGCCGGGTTGTTCGTAATACCCACTACTGCGGCGTCCACTTCGCGACGATGTAACATTCCTATCATCCCAAACCAGGAACCATTTTCCTCTTGTTCTCCCCAGAGACCGTCTACAGATCTACGATATGTAGTCCTAAAAGTGCACAAATAATAGCAAGATAGTGTCGTCTATTGTAATAGTAGAATTTGGACATTTTAAATAAGTTCATTTTTACAGTAACCTGGTAGTTTTAAACAATGGTATCATTTGGGCCTCCCTGCTGACAATTGTTCCACTGAGATGAGATACCTATACATTTTAATCAATAATATACTAATGAAAAACTAATTGTATTGGAGATTTTCCCCTCCCCTCCCCAAGCAAAATCTGATTTGATGCTATTGGGGTTTAACACTCGTGACACTTTTACTTGTTTTGTCTATAGATGCTCAGTGACTTGTGAGTGAAGCATTAATATTATTGTATTTTTATTAGTGAGGTTTATTGCAGTATTTCACTTACATAGGTGCCTAAACATATTCTTTCAGATTTTCACATGGTAGGATCTGGCTTTGGACGCTCTCTTTATTTATACCTTTCGATTCAAGGAATGCATTACTGATTGTTACCATTCGTGGCGTGCTGGTTATAATCGTCTCAGTTAACATGAACGTCAGTTAGAGCACACGTCAAACACTGGAACCGCAAACACCATTATACGGGGCTGTATTTCTTTTGATACTTTAAAATGGAAACAAAACACTAATGAAGCAGGAAAAATTGTCAGACATTCGGTAAGGATATGCTAAATGAACGGTGGTTAAACAAATTCAGGAATAACGATTATCTCTCTCACTCAGAATGCATTGCGTAGGGATATTTACAAATCATGGACAACGAAACACTCAAGACAACTATACAGATATGTAATGGCTAAGCATAATGTAAGTCGTATGCATAAACATTCAATTGCAGTGTAGAAACCATCATCAACACCTCTACTTGAAAAATGGTATGAAGTAAATTCCACATAAGTTAAAGTGGAGGAAATCCCCAAATTTACCATTGTCTCCCCTAATTATCATTCTACCCCACACTTTTCATTGTGACTCCCAAATTTAACATTCTCCAGTGGGTTCTTTACAGTATTCCGTGTTGCTGCCAATATATAAATCCTCTTACAAACAATCGAAACCATTATGGCATCAACAAAAGTATGTGAAATGTACAGAAGTCAGAAGTCTTACAAGATCTCACTCTCAAGCTCTCTTTAGCTTTTTAAATCGTTGTGTATAAGAAAAGGTAGCTGCTTCGCTTCCCCCATTTTGTGCTATCGGTTTTGTTGTGCGACCATGTTTAAACTCGCTTTAAAGTGAATATTTCGTGCTTTATTTTCGTTTGATGCTAAAATAGTAAAAAAAAAATATTATGCAAAAGAAAGCAATAATAAGATTATTTTGTCATTAATTTATTAAATCAGAAACATGTTAATCGAATTATTTTTATTCTAAGACCAAGACGCCATATTGGATTCGCCATTTTGTTTTCTCAATAAACTATAGTATCAAGTTCCAACAAACAGAAGTTTGTTGGCGTTCCTGATTATGTACGACTATCTTAATGATATAGCTAAATGAAAATTTGAAAATTACAAATTTCATTATCTCGCCATATAAAAGTTGAGTTCGGGTTCCCTTGCTCTCAGTCCTCTACATAACCCCTACATTATTTGCATCTGTATACAACCAATTTACTCACGTGAAATTCAAAGTTTCCTCAAGGACATGCCATAAATCCGGGATATAACCGAAAACTTGAAGACTATCACTTGACTCTTCCAGCATGACAAGTGGAGAATCCTAATGAAGTACATAAAAATAATTCTAAAATTTTAAGGTAAGAAATTTTAATTACTTAAAGTTACGTATCTAGACAAATGTAACTACTGTATCACATTAATGCGTACAAATATAAGATGTAGTATTATTTTTTTTATCTAGGTTTCTACAAAAATGCTCCCGTACAGGCATTATTTTGATCTTTTGTTAATTGGCTATGACGTATTTTAATGTTTATTTGCTGAGAATAGCTCAAAATTAACGGAACAAAAGGTTAGGTATGTATCCATCTGTATACTTGCACAGAAACTTCAAAAATGCAAAGAAAAAATTAGTAAATCAATTTGATCTTCATTTAGCACTAACATTCTTAATCACCGCTACCATAGTTTATATATTCTATATAACGTTGTCAGACGGAACTCTATCGAAACTGGCCAAATAACACTATTCTTCTGTCTCCGTGTCCTGTTATTAAGGAAGGCATGAAGTAAGGTGTGACAGTAAACATCGAGTATATCAGCACATTAGCATTGTTGCGGCAGGATATCAAGATGAAGAGGTGTGATCTCACGAGGAAGGTTTATCCTGCTGCTCGATAACACTTGATCCCATACAGCAACAATTCTTCATTGGGAGAACCTTATCATGCATTCTACGGGTCCCTATGTCTATTTGGGGAGTTTAAGAAAAACTTAAGAGTCTTCATCCCGGCGAAATTAAAATACCGCTAATTTTACAGTAATTATGTGATATCTTCAAATAGATAAAATATAATCGAAATGTGGAACAAGAGCGCCCTAGACAATATTATTTTACATGAGAAACCGTTATCACGACTCACTTATCTGGTTTCCATTTCGAGCCATTTTGAAAATCGGCATTTATTTTCGCGTTTCTAAACAGCTGAAAACGGAAAGCCACTATGTGACTTGTGATAACGGTATCTCACGCAAAATAATATTGTTTAGAGCGCTCTTGTTCCATATTTCAATTATCTTTTATCTATTTGAAGATATCACATAATTACTGTAAAATTAGCGGTATTTTAATTTCGCCGGGATGAAAACTCTTAAGAATTCATCTTTTGTTGAGACCAAGAAGTACAGCATTAGTTTGAGTCACAAATTCGCAAGCATTCGTGAATAGAGGTATTTGTTGCTTAGTATCAATACATAAAGTGCTGTGTTGCCAATAGTAAAGAGTATTGAGGTAAAAATGTTAATTTCTTTCCCTTTATTGGCTTCTACACGTTTCTTCTTACATTTAAAGTACTCTTTAATTACAAGACATGTAGGCTGCGGCTCTAACTTTTGATTTTACAAGATGTGGCTATTAATTTCCATTACTGCTCTAATAACACCAGAACAGATTATGTGAAAAGCGTACCCTTTTAAGAATGATGTCGATGAACAGATTATGTTTCGAAGTAATTCCCACTTGCCGTAATACACTTCCGTGCTCGGCTGTATAAGTTGTGGAAATAACTTTTGAAGTCCTCTTTCGGATGGATCTTCAATGTCGACGTCACGTGCTTCTTGATGTCTTCAACATCCATAAACCATGTTCCTTTCATCACAGTTTTGAGTTGTGGGAACAAAAAAAAGGTCTGCGGGACCAAGTCAGAAGAGTATGGCGGATAATGCAGCTCCACAACCTCATGCTTGGCCGAAAACCGCTTCACTGACAACGCAATGTGGGGGTGGGCATTGTCGTGCAACAGAAACTAACTCCCATTCTGTCGAAAACGGGGACGTACTCTGCGAATTTTTTGTCGGAGTCGGGCAAGAACTTCTGCGTAATACTGTAGTGCCAGGCGGAACAAATTCATGATGAATAAGTCCTTCACTATCGAAGAAAGCGATTAACATGACTTTGACCTTTGATTTTTGAACTCAAAACTTTTTCTGTTTAGGGGAGCTGTAAGACCACTATTCTGAGCTCTGTCTCTTGTTTAGAGGGTCGTATTGGTAGCATCAAGATTCGTCAACTGTTACTATCGAATCCAGGAAAGCAGGATCAGCGTCAGCGTTGTCGATGAGTTCATCACACGTGTCCATTCCGAGTTGCTTTAGTTTGTCCGATAAACAGTGTGGAACAAATCTGGAACACACCTTGAGTTCCGTAGGTCTTGCGTCAGAATTTGGCGAACCATTTCTTTGTCGATGTTCAGTTCACTGGCAAGTATTCGAATAGTCAGTCGCCGATCCCATGTTGCAAGCTCGCGAACTTTCTCATTTTTTTCAGGCGTACGCACGGAAATCGGCCTTCCGGTGTGGCGTCATCTTCAACACTTTCGCGCCCGTCCCGAAAATGTCCATACTATTCAAATGTGCGGGAACGGGATAATGCTTGCTCCCATACACTTGCTTCAACATTTCATGTGTTTCTGTCGCACTTTTGCCCAGTTTGAAGCAGAATTTGATATTCACCCTTTTCTCCATTTCTGCACTTCCACAACACCACTTTACCACTTCGACAACAACACTGCAATAGACACGTTTCCACGCGTCTTTCCCAGCCAAGCTCTTGTTTCCAACTGGCGCACGCTTCGGGGAGCATGTGCAGATGTATTACCTTCCGGATATCAGCAGCAACTCTCTAGGGCGAGTGATCGGTTTCGTGCTGTGACGTCAGTCCTGGATATTAATAGAAACGGGATATTTGCCACATACAAGTAGGAGAAAAAAAGACTGACAAAAACTCTAAGTTAAACAGAACTTTAAAACACCACAGAGAGTTTTTTCTATGAATTACGTAAATATATATATATATATATATATATATATATATATATATATATATATATATATATATATATATATATATATATATATATATATATGTCGTATGTCCTTCTTGCTTATAATTAGGAGGCGGAAATTCATAGTCTAAAAATATGGATGTATTACTTATAAAATACCCTAAAAGCAAGGAAAAATGGCCTAAAAATTGTGAAAAATTACCCCAAAATTTTAAAAATCACTATTAAATTTGTAACTCTATCTTTAAAAGAGTACAACAAACATACCGAATGATTGGTATCATGTAGGCGATATCAGAAAAAAAAAGTTACCGGAGCTTCTATGGTTGGAACATGCAAGTTTGATCTTAAATGAAAATAACCAAATAAATATTGCTTGTTTCAAAAGACCATTGCTTGTTTAGAAACAAAGCATTTAGAGACCCACTTTTCCACTTCTTACGTTCTAAACTGCTGCTTAGAAAGTGCGTGTTCCATCGATCGAAATAAGAGTTAATCCAAAGGCGCAAGAATACGGCGATGGGTTAATATTTCCCAGGCAAGATGCTTTAGTGTATCTAACTGGTTTTGAAGTGTGTGATTATGCATTACCATGAAGCAAAATTACTTTTCCGTATTATCTGGTCCATCGTGCTCATTTTGCGACCAAAGCGTAAATTAAATTGATTATTTTTGTAGTCTCTAGCGATCACTACTAAGGCTTCACCTAGTTTTAGAAATTCATAATACATTACACCTTCCCGATCCCAATATACAGAAAGAATTTTCTTCTTTCAGATGCTATTTAGCCTTGCAGTTGACTTTGGTAGCTGATCTGGATCAACGATGATTTTGTGCGTTTGATATTTTCAAAATGAACTCAGTTTTTTCATCAATATCTTTTCGATGCAGAAGGGGCTTTCTTTCATCTCGTTATTGATGTCTTTACAATTTTATCTTTCCGTCAGTTGATGTAGCACCCATGGCACCTATTACCCTCCCTTTAAAAGCTTTCTATTGTTTGTAAACGATTGAAAATTGTTTGCTGCGCAACATTTAATCTATCTGCAAGTTGTTTTTGAGATTAGCATGCATTTTCATCTAATAATACTTGTAAGTGTTGGTCTTCAAACTTGTTCAGTTGAGTTTTCTGTTCTTTAACTTCGAAATCGTCACTTTGAAACCAGCGTTCAATACGAATCTGAGATGAAGCATTTCCATAAAGCATACGGGAACTTTCAGCAGCACTTTTCCTCAAAATGAAATAAGAATTTACACTTCCCGTAAATGAATTTTTCACGAACGTCGACATGTTTTACAGTACAAATATCTATGATGTTCAGATCTTCGGATCATTTCACTTATGAGGTTTAAAAAGCTTGTTGGCACAGCAACAATATAGAATACATATCACATCAGATCTAAAATACTCTACTATAAATTCATCTATTGACAAAAACCTGCATCATTAACCGGTACAACCAGTATATAAACTTGCGAGCTTGAACTCCCCTCCTATCCCTGACAAACTTCTGTGTACGTCACTGTCCTTGAGAAATCTTTAATTAAATAATACTCTACCTCTTCAGTAGCTGCAACAATGTGCATCTCTTGAAGATTGAATTTTCTTTGCCAAAGATACTTCCACTTATCAGGGATATTAGAATCTTGTTCTTCTATTGCTATCGCAAGTGGCATGCTTCCGCTTATTTGATGAATTTGGAATACATTTTGTTGTATAATTGCAATCACTTGCACTCCAAATGGAATGTCTACTCCTTCAAACACTTTGATGATTTCGTTTAAATCTTTAATTGAAAGCATTAAGCATAACCGCATTGCCATATCTGAAGAGAAATCAGTAAATACCTGCAAAAGTAAAATAATATATATATAAGGGTTCCTAAATGATTCATCAGGTTTCAAAGCACTGTTTATTTACAAGGATACTACCTACAATGACGGGTGATATATGGAAAAGTATATATACTCACCAAGTTTCTGATATATTCTACAAATTTCTTCAATGTGTGCGCTCTTGGTCACCCGGTACACATCCAAACGGTAATCCAATGTCATCCATGCGTTCACTAGAATGTTTCCGTCAATGTCTGTCCAACAGCAGTGATGCGCTCCTGCAGTTTTTGCAGCGTTGTTGGCATTGGAAGTACACAAAATTTGTTCTTAACATAATCCCATAGGAAGAAATCACATGGTGTGAGATCTGGTGACCTGGGGGACACAAAGCTCTGTCTCACGCGCTCCACGATTTCTTCTGCGAAAATACTGTCGCCTTGTGCTTTTTACCGTTTATACAGACAACCAACATCACGAAATTGACGAAACCAACGCAAAATGCTTTAGTGACTAGGTGCATCTTTTCCGTATTTGTGTACGAATGCACACTTAGACGAACACTTCGCATATTCTAACACACAAAAACTCTTTTCCTGCATTGCCGTCGTTTTGTACAGTGTTGTCACAGGCCTGCTATTTAGCTTGCATGCGAGCCACGAGGGTGGCTTTTAAACTTGGTGAGCGTATCTATCTTTTCATGTATCATCCGTCTTTGCACGTCGTATACTTGTAAATAAACAGTGGTTAGAAACCCGATGAATCATCTAGGCTAACCCTACATTAGTTCACGTAATGAGACTCTGACATCGTTCGTTTTTTTTTCTTTTTAACCACACAACTTAACATTGTATTTAATTTCCTTTCGTATACGCAATTCGTATATTCAGTTCCAAAACTACAAAGCAAATTGTTTACATCATTCCTTGCATCGCCATCATGTGCCGCTCAGTATTGATATATTAAGGTAAAATAGATTAAGGTAAATTTACCAATTGTAGGAAATTTAATGGCAAAATTAAACAAATAGAGAAAAAAGGGAACTTTTCAATGAAAATACTGAAACCCAGGGAAATTGTTGCATTGACTTTCTACCAGAATTTTATGATCCTGTTTTCTTTATATTTTATTGAGAAGAATTAAGCTTTGGAAGGTTTAATTTCTGAGATTTTGCAAAATCTTCCTAATGTAGGGAATTTTCTGACAAAATTTATTAACTAGGAAACATACATTTTTTTAAAAAAAATGCTGAAATCCAAGGAAATAATCGCGTTGTGATGCAGACAGAATTTTATGGCCCTGTTTTCTTTCTATATTTTATTGAGAAGGATCGATAACTTTCAGTATTTGCAATTAATTACCTTCGAATATTTTCTTTATTGTGATCTTTCCGAATAAAATACACCTCTAAAAATAGTAGCGTCAATTTTAATGTTAATTTTTAAAAAGCTTGGTTTAACAACCAAACTTTGTTTATATATTTACTCTGTTTATCCGTGTGTCTGTTCGAGAAACAAAAACCTCAAGAGCTACTGGATGGATCACCATTCAACTTTGACCAGGGTGTAGAGGGTTAAACGTTAGGAATTGGAGGTGATAATCAAACCGAAAGAGGTATATACAAATAAGCCATTCTAGTTTTTATGTCGATTACTATAGAGAAAATGCGATAATAAATTGTTTTCTGTTATCAATTATGCGTTCCAAGAGTGACAATTTGTTTTCTGCTATCAATTAAGCGTTCCAAGAGTGACAATTTCTTTTCTGCTATCAATTAAGCGTTCCAAGAGTAACAAATTTTTCAGCTATCAATTAAGCGTTCCAATAGTGACAAATTGTTTTCTGCTATCAATTAAGCGTTTCAAGAGTGACAAATTGTTTTCTGCTATCAATTAAGCGTTACAAAAGTGACAAATTGTTTTCTGCTATCAATTAAGCGTTCCAAGAGTGACAAATTGTTTTCTGCTATCAATTAAGCGTTCCAAGAGTGACAAATTGTTTTCTACTATCAATTAAGCGTTCCAAAAGTGAAAAATTGTTTTCTGCTATCAATTAAGCGTTCCAAAAGTGACAAATTGTTTTATGTTATCAATTAAGCGTTCCAAGAGTGATAAATTGTTTTCTGTTATCAATTAAGCGTTTCAAGAGTGAAAAATTGTTTTCTGCTATCAATTAAGCGTTCCATGAATGTATCCCATCTGCACTTTAATCTCTCTGCTAAAACCGGAAATGGCAGAATCAAACGCTTTCTTTGTTAAAGTTAATCATTATAGAATAAAAACGGTAATAGATAGCGATAAGCGGTTTTCTTCAATCAATTAAGCGTCCCAAGAATATATTCAATATATCCGCTACTGAGTTGATTTTGAGTTTAACATCCATTTCAGCAGCGAGTCTATATGAGACGTAGACCTATTGATTAACGTAGAATCCAAACCACATGAACTCCCATTGGGAATCGAACCAGGGTCTCCCAAGGCAAAGGCGCGTACGCTACCCACTCTACTTTATATTAAAACCGGAAGTGGCAAAGGGCCGCGTAGCTCACTTGTAGAGCGTTCACCTCTGGTGCATGAGATCCCTGGTTCGATGCCAGCTCACGCCAAGTGTACTTTGTGGTGGACAAACACCGTGTGGTGGTTTTTGTCGGGAATCTCCCGCTCCTTCCACTTTCTTCATTCCCCTTTCTTCCCACTTTCATTCATTTGTCATCATTACGGTCTCATTTAGCCTACTCGGGATAAGCTCGTAGAAACTCAGATTTCATTTCCGGAAGTAATAGAAATCGAACGCTTTTAGTGTTCAAGTTGATCGTTGTAGAATAAAAATGGTAATAGGGTCTAGATAGCGAGAAGAAGTTTTTTGCAACTAATGAACCATTTTGAGAATATATCCCCTTTGCGTTTTAATCTCTCTAGTCAACCGGAAGCGATAAAAATCTACTACCACTTTCAGTTTGAATAGTAGTTGAGACAATATCACACATTACAAACCAATCTTTTTCGCGTGGTGTACACGTCACCCTTCTACTTGTTTGTTAATATTAATTAAAAATAATTCTGAGTATCCCTTAGGGATGCGCACGAGACGAGTTGAGACAGGATTTTCCTGACAAAATTCGAGTCGAGACAAGGCTCGTCCAATAGAAAAATATACATTTTTCGAGTCGAGACATCACTTTTATACCACATTTTCGAGACGACAGCCACAAATCTTGTCTCATGCGCATCCCTACTTGTGAAAGAGGCAGAAAGTACAATAATCGTGTGAACTTTAGGGCGTGTTTCAAACATGCTTGCCCCAAGAGAACCCAAAAGTACTCCCATTCTTGGTGTCTTGCAGTAGCAAGACATTTATTTAGAACTATCGGTAATCTTACTGAAGTGGACATTGAAAACAAACTATGTAAAACATTTCGTTTTATTTCATTGCCATATGCATGGAATGATATTGCTAAATTATTGTATAATCTGTATACTCATTATATTTTGAACCATTTTTAAATCATACAACAAAATGCATCTCTTTCTTTCTTCCTTTCTTTCTTTTTCTTTTCTTTCTTTCTTTTTCTTTCCTTTCTTTGTTTTCTTTTCTTGAAGATTATCACCTCTGAAAAATACGAGTAAACTTAGACATTACCAATTGGCGTCATCAGTTCGGACCTATAAGTACACAAAGTTTGGAACGTGACAAGAAGTATCTTGAATTCACTAATGAGGATTAAATATACACAGCGAAAGAAATTAGAAATTATATTAAGTGTTAATAATTTTAATATATTTTTACTAACCTTAATACATCCTTTACCTTTAAAAAATCTCAAAACAGCTGAAAATAATTGTAGACCTATTTTAAACCTTGAAATACAAAGTTCATCCTGACAAATACCAGGAGTGAAAATTAGTAAGTAAATTTTTCTTATATGCCTTTCTATCAATATTTTCAATATCAATAGTATCAAATGCAAATGAAAATACCTCTTATATACAGGGTGTTTCAAAACAACACTGACAAGGTTTGGAAGGTGATTCCTGACACAAAGATAAGACAGAAAGTATAGACCAATCTGGGTGCACAAATGCTTCCTTTCGGAGTTACAGGCTGCAGAAAACATAAAGAAATGAACTTTAAAGGTCTTTACCTCCAAAACTATGGGACCTACCGTAGTCGGATCAAGACTTCACTTAGGAACTAGTATGTGTGCTATGCATATATCCATGTTTCAGAATCCTGCGGTACTTCCGCAACAATTTTCATAGGGGTAGTTAGTGAGTACTTCAAATTTTATGCCCGCAGAAAAACTTTCTCCATGAAAATTGTTGCGTGACTACCTTAGGATTCTGGAACATAGATATTTGGATCGGTCACATACTAGTTGCTAAGTGAAGTCTTGATCCGACTACGGTAGGTCCCAATGTTTGGGAGCTATGGACCTTTAAAGTTCATTTTTTCTTGTTTTTGGCAGCCTATAACTCCGAAAGGAAGCATTTGTGCACCCAGGTTGGTCTATACTTTTCGTCTTATCTTGATGTCAGGAATCACCTCCAAAACATTGCGGTGTTTTTTGAATCACCATGTATATGTACATTCGTTAAGCAGTTTATATCGTATGTGCGATACGATGTATAGAAGTTTTAAAATTTAGAAACTAGCTAAAATATAACTATATAAAAGGTGTCTCAAAAGTTCCTTGACATAGGTTAACTGTTATTATCATAGGTTAACTGTTAACTGTTATTACAACAAATTGTAAAAAGGAAAACTGCCTCCAAATAGGATGTTTTCAATATAAATTGAAGGATTTTTTTTTTTTTTTAATCGGACGAGACGTTTGGGCTGTACACTCCTTATGCGCCCAATGTTAAATGAAAATACAACTTTGCCATTTACTGGGAGGTGGATAAATTTTGTAAGAGTATGGTGAATGAGGGCTGGCTATCGACACGTTAGCATAAAAAATAGTAAGACTTCATTCACTTATGTTGTGGGTCCAGGTAAATGGCAACGTTGCATTTTCATATTACGTTGGTCACATAAAGAGTATACAGCCCAAACGGCTCGTCCGATTTAAAAAATTCTTTCACTTTAGATTAAATACGTCATATTTGGAGACGGTTCCCCCTCTTACATTTTGTTGTAACTCTCATAATAACAGAGTTACCATATGTCAGGGGACCTTTCAGACACCCTGTATAAAAAACGAAATTTTTATGTGGTTAGTGGGAAAGTTGAGAAAATCCACGAGTTGTGGTGCCGCTGTTTTAACCTACAGGTGGAAAGAGGGGCTATAAAATTCTAATAGGGTAGAACCTCCGAACACATCATCGGAGATTTTTTTTTTTAAATTTCAAAATCATATATTTGGTTAGTGTATGTCAGCGTCGCTATTCTTAAACTTATCCAAGCTAACCGAACCAAACTACTGTATGAGATAATATGCATATCTACCTCGTTGATTGAAGCACTCATGTTTCTCTGGTCTAGAAAAAGAAGATAATCTCTTATCAGAGACTTCGTGCTGCTGTTAAGCTCTTGTTGAAAGGTTCGGCTGTTGACAACAGAGACTCGAAGGCCCAGTTTCCATATCGCAACCAGTTGAGCAGAAGACAACCAGAAATTACGACATTCACATTCTGAAAGACAGTTTAGAGATAACAGTTACCAACAACTGATCTCTGTTACAAAGCTTGGAGAATAAAAATCTTTCTTACCAATCATATTGTGTGTTAAAAAACTGAAGGATTTCAATATTATTTATTTTAAAAGAAATAGACTATATTAGTCAAACAAGGATCAGATTGTGCAGCTTGTATTAAATAAAAAGCAATGTTTCTTATGACCATGATCGTGAAGTTTCGTGTTCATATCACCATACGTCATAGCCAGCCATATATACGAGGAGTTGTTGAAAAGTTCGTAGCCCAATCCAGAGTGAGTGCACGTAGAATGATGAAGTTTTACACTTATTCTACACACTCTCTCCGAAATTCAATACACTTCCTTGCACGCTGATCGATTTTTTTGCGGACCAGTTTTTTTTTTTTTTTTTTTTTTTTTTTTTTTAATTCGGAAGACTATTCCTCGCATCATTGTTCCGTAGATTAATCATGTTTTTGTCAGATCCAAAATCATATCCTTTCAAGTGTTGTTTGAGTTTGGCGAATAAATAGTCTGACGGAACTAGATCTGAGAAATAAGGAGGATGATCTAAACAATAGAAACTCTGGGTCATGCAATGTCAGTTGTGTTTGTAGTGCTTGATGGACAGGGGCAAAATTCCTTTGTTCAATTTTCCGCGGCTTTGCGATTTCAGTTTTGTGAGCAACAAAGAGTATTCCCAATTAAATGTCTTTCCCTTGGGCAGGTAGTCTATGAATTCGACTACAACTTTATCTCAGAAGAATGTTGCAAACATTTTCCCAGCTGACTTGTAGCTCCTGAAGTTCTTGGAACGAGGGGAACATGAGTGCCGTCATTCCATTAGTTGGTTTCATTTCAGAGTCGTATTGGTACAACCATGTTTTGTCCATGGATTCTATTCGTGAAAGAAATTGGTTGGCATTGTCATGAAAATGGGAGATACATCCCTTGATACCCTCACTCTTTTATATTTTTCATCTGCTGATAGATTTTTGCGAGCCTATTTTGCCGAGAGCTTGCGTATGTCCAAGTCATTTTGAATTATGTTACCGACTCGTTCCCGAGAAATACTCATATTCTTAGGCACATGTTTTGCTGATATTCAAGAATAATGTCATGCATTTACCCAAGATTTCGGGGACATACCTGTTTTTGGTTTCCTGCACATGAAATATCATCTATTGAGAAATCGCCATGTTTAAACTGTGCCAACACTGCTTCACCACTGCAAATGAGAGGAGAGTTCCGTAGTGTCTCACTGATTTTCTCATGAATTTCTTCGGTCACTTTTCTTGCTGGAACAAAAATTTGATGACAGATCTGATCTCGATATTCGTGAAATTTGTTGGTTGGCACACGCGATCACTTCCGAGACCAGAAAAACACAATGATAATTTAGTTATTAACATAAAAATTTGAAATTGTACAGAGATATGTTCTTTAAAACTACAATTTCATCGTTTGAATTGCACTCCTTCTGGATTGGGCTACGAATTTTTCAGCAGCAACTCGTAAAAAGAAAAAAATAGAAAGATGCCTATTTTTTCACACCTGAACTTGTTTCTTATTTTTCTCGTCTTGTAATAGTCCAAATTTTATTTTTTGTAATTACTATTTCAATAAGTCAATATCATAACGCTATAAGTGCATAAATCTTATTTCTGAGAGAAACTAGTTTAAGGAGCCCATAAATACATTAAGAAAATTGCAATCATAAACAACTATGTCTCTGGTAAAACAGTGACGTATTTAGGATTTTGTTTCGGGAGTGGGATATGCACAACACGGGGAAACGGGAGGAGGGTAATTGACCACCTGAGTTTGACAACTAAATATATTTTAATCGATTGTCTACTAATACACTAGGAAAAAACGTAAAACTCGTATATCGGTGGAGGATCTTACCCCCACCCCCTCCCAGGCAAATCTGAAATGATGCTCCTGCAAACACACGTTGAATGTTTGTAATCTCATTTCAACTTAACTGATTTCATTTTAGAAAAAAAAATGGAAATATTCAATTTTATCTGTGTATGTTATTTACCTAAAGAAAATGTCGGGACAAGTTGAAGCTAAAATATTCTGATTGCAGTTTTAATGACAAGAATTGCAGACTGGTGAATCTTATGTGATATGATACACACAAGAATTTAGCAGTGAAACTAACCTTTTATTCTATTCATAGAAGAAAAAGGAAGCGTCCTCTTGGACTACATAATTTCCCGGGCTACTTATTCCTCCCCTCTTGATTTTCTTTAATTCAAATATTTACCTTTCTTTTAACTAAACGATGTAAATATTCCTTTGCTATAATAACTAAAGTTCTGTAATGTTGATATCCGTGCAAGTTGGTGTGTAACACCAGTTCCGCTTATCAGCTCCTCTTAGTTTTGGTATTACTGATGACGGCCGACTTGAATCACAACTAAAATCGGTCGAAAGTATGATAGGAGAAACGAAAGAAAGTAACAACTAAGAAATAGAAACAGAAGAGTAGAATGGACGAAAGAAACAACGAAAGCAATTCTTACACGGAATGAAATTTGACAAATACAGTATTATTTCTGAACAAAGAGCATAAGAAAATGGAAAGACAATGAAATTCTTAGAAATGGTAAGAAGGATTATTGTTATACGTGAAATGCGAAAAACTAACAAATTTATTTCAGGGGGGAAGGAGCACCTTGAGCCCGATAGCCCCCTAAATATGCCACTGCTGTTAAATAACATTATTCTACTTCGATCCCTTTACCACATAAAGATTCTTGTATGTAGTTGTTATTTATGGACTTACCTCAATGTTGATCAAAATGTTGCTTATCATTAGTGAAACAATTTCCAAGCGTTCTACCAGAAGGACAGTGTCCTAGCGATAGCAGGCACAGAAACTATGAAAATGGGTGGTTTCTCAGTGGTAGAGCGTTCACCTCTGATGCATGGGTACCTGATTCGTGGCAGACAAGGAGGGTGTGCATAAGTTTTTTCGGGGTTCTTCCGTTTCCTCCCACTTTTTCATTCCACCATTTTAGGGCTACAGCATTCTCAAATGCCAAGATGTTAGCATATGTACATCTGGCTAATTCCTTATACAAACATTAACTTTTGATACAAAAGTGATATGCCTTATCACTAAACTTCGTATTTAAAACATTGTAAAAAATATGTTGAAATGTATAACGGCTACACAACATCATGTTAATTTTTTCTATTCAAATTTTTAAAGAGATCTGATCTTTTTTTGACAGCTCGTTCTTTGAAAACAAATAGCCAAACTTATGTTTACATGTGAAATGTCTGAAATTGAATTGCTTGACTTGATTGTGAGTTTAACGTCCCTTTCAGCAGCGAGGCTATATGAGACGTGGACCTACTGATTAACATGGAATCCGAATCACATGAGCTCCCGCCGGGAATCGAACCCGGGTCTCCCACGCCAAAGGCGCGTATGGAAATTGAATTGCCAATACACTTAAACGTGAAAATGCAGGCAGATCAGAGAGTTACGGAAAATGTATGCAGATGGAAATTTTTACTGTCAGAATGCGGACATGTCCACATAAATGCTGAAATATGGCAATCCTATATCATTTCATTCATTAACATCGATACAGTCTTCCTTAAGCTTGGGACCTAATCATCAGATGTAAAAGCAGTACAACATTTAAAGCTGGAAAGGGGCTTATTAGAAGCTGGACTACTTTGTTTAACAATATCTTAAACTCTTGATAATACGCATAGACCTGTAGGCGATCTTTGATAACTTAATTATGACTCAAATAATTATCAAGAACTAGTTATTCTTGCTTATCAATTAAATATAAATATTTGTTAAATAACCATCACACTTTTGAGTGATATCGTAGACACTCATAATCATTCATCATACATACATACGATGAGAATGCTTTTAACAGAAACAAACATTACCTGGAAATATTTTATCACTATATACGATAGTAATATCGTTAAGATTTCGTTTTTTATGTTTTAAAGATAAAGTATCTGTTAAATCAGAGGCAAGAATGGAAAAAGATAGGATCACAGCACCAAGTAAGAAATTACAGAAACTGACCGAGAGAACCATATTTCCAGTACACAACATTTCTATATATTTATTCAGGTCTTTTCTGAAAGGACGAAGTCCTCAAATGTTCCCAACAACCTTTCATGATTCACAAAGGAGCTTTAAAACCGTTTAATTGACCATTTTAAAGCGTTAGGTGAACTGTTTACTGTAGTTTCGAAATGAGAAATTGGTCATAATGGTTTCAATGTGGCGAACTCTCACCGTGTCAATGTCGTGTGTGTATTTAAGCAAACAGCAATTTAACATCACAACACCTGTACATATATCATCTTCCATTGTACAAATTAATCAATAAGTACAGAACATAGAGGGTTATATGTCACATGAATGGAGACAACTGAATAAATAACGTCATTCAGTTCTCTGTCACCTTTTTGAATAATTTCTAGCGTTGCGAAACCAACTGTTAGTTGAATTGTTTGTTTGAAGATGGCGCACAATACGTACAAAGGTTTCATAATACAAATAGCTTACGTGATATGCCAAGTGACAAATTATTATCCATGCATAAGCCACATAAATTTATGCATTATCCTTCGGCCTGCAGTACACTAACCACATACATACATACATACACATAGAGCAAAATTATAAGCTCTCGTATGCTCACATTGAAAGCTATTAAACAGTTACAGTTTTCAATTTAAGATCGTTTAAAGGTCTACACGGACCCGGCACGGACCGTGATTTTATAATGTGAGGCCCGACCCGAGCCCGAAATATGTTTTAGCCTTCAGGACCGAGCCCGTGTGATAATCAAATGAGCTCGAAATAAGTTCGAATTACAGAAACTTAATAATTAACGCAAAATTCTATTTTTATTTACATCAATTAGAAGTTTTATTTTGTAGTTGCGTTTTAAAAGTTCTCCAGAAAGAACAGTCCGATAAACATCGTTGTACAGTATACTTACAAAGTTAGGCCCGAAGAGGTCCGAGAAATATGGTTGTATATTTAAAAATTACGGCCTAAGTTCGCGGGCTCGGTCCGAGCCCGTGCAGACCTCTAAATTGGTGACCGAGTTCGGTCAGGAACAGATTCAGTTCAGCAACAGAGGCTGTGTTCTATAGCTTTGCACGTCGGGGGTTTCTGAGTTCCGTTCATCTTGCTTTCTATTTAACAAATTTAATTATTTTTTATTCTATTGATTTATTTATTGATTTCTCTATTTTATTTATTTGTATTTTAAGTTTGCCCACTAACTTCCCAAACTCCTTACTATATTCAAGCAGTTGTTTAAGAACTTAGTTTTACACAACATTATGCTGATTTGAAACATGCAACAGCGTGAGACAGACAAGCGATTGGGCAGCTAGCGATACCTATTAGCGTGATTGCTTACCATTAGAAATTAGCGTGATGCATAAAATGATAGGGTGAGGAGTTAAATTATTATTATTATTATTATTATTATTATTATTATTATTATTATTATTATTATTATTGTGGTATCTGGTTCTATGACAGTATCAGGGTTCGATTCCTGGTACGTTCCCGTGAGAAAACCATATATTACAGTCCTGGGTTCGATTCTCGTCTGTCCCTGTCTGTTCTCTATATATAGCAGTACTGGGTTCGATCCAGGTACGTCTCACATAGGGATCAACCGTATACTAGAGTATTGAGGTCAACTCTACTCACTCCCTTTCGGGATAAACCCTTTTATTACTGTACGTGGTTCGTGTCCTACGGTCCCAAAGTGGGCTTACGCATTTACTATGGTCTGGGGTTCGATTCTCCACCGCTCGAATGTCTTCTTTAGCATTATCTAGTGGGTTTGATCGACCATTGCAACTGACCATATAGCCGTCGGACAACAGGTTCAGAGTTCGGTCAGAACGTTACGGGAAACCGGCACAAAGTTAACTCCAATTGTATTCTATAGCGCTAATGCAATTTATTAATGTATGTATTACTAAGTTGCATTAGGC
Organism: Thermobia domestica; assembly: GCF_964235325.1. Classification (NCBI taxonomy): domain Eukaryota; kingdom Metazoa; phylum Arthropoda; class Insecta; order Zygentoma; family Lepismatidae; genus Thermobia; species Thermobia domestica. The sequence continues at coordinate 35,656,915 of NC_137458.1, forward strand.
GCTAATCACTCGTGCTGTAAAGAAAAATGAATTAAGTTGTTCCTTAAAATTAACACATGTAAATTTAAATTATAACTATTATTTTCAAAGGATACTCAACTTTTGGATTTTTGCTTTTAATTCACAACACTAAAGCTTTACGAACATATAATACATAAACAGTGGCACTTCACTTTTAATAACCAATAATATAGGCCCATTTAATACGAAAGACGCGGATGTCGCGGTAGACACGAATTATTCGTTATATTTCGTCACATGGTTGATTTTGTTATTCACTAGCACTGTTTACTCACTGTGACAATTGAAAAGGAATTGCCATTGGCGGCTCCTGAGGGTATGTCCAGAAGGTTGCGGGTTGGTTTCTTCTCATCTTCTTTAAGGCGAATTGAATTGCATGCCGTTCTCCAATTCCATACTGCCAAAATCACTTTATTTGTACTTGTTAACGATATTATTCAACGTCGCTCGTTCATTTCGGTAGTTCGTTCTAGTATCTAAGTAGAAGTTTACTAAACGTATGTAACAAATACTTCATTTTTGTCGTATATTTGTTCCAGCTAATTCATTCGTGGTTGCTTCCCCGTGTACGTAAGTCAGACTAAAGCACCTTTTCTTTCCGTCTCGTCTGGTTGCTAGGCAAAAGAATCAGTTTGCTACGCAGTTTGGTGATGTCAAGAGCTAAAAATAACTATGACAATCCCTGCATTGGAATTTTTAGAGACGACGTTTGTCCATTGTGCTGAATTTTAGTTCCTTATATGGGAAGGAGAGGGGAATTCTGCGATCGCCGTCGCAGTCGAAACGCACATACATATATGCACATTCGTTTGTTGGCTGAGAGAAAAATTCTTGGAAGCACTATTATACGAGGTTCATTTAAAAAGTTAAAATTTTCTCCTTAAAAAGTGACTGAGCTGAACCGTATGGTTACATTGGCGCTCGACAGGACATTTGTTTTGAGGGAGAGAGAAAAACAAATAGAACCCTGCAACACTGATCACTTCACTAGTGTCACCAAATTTCTTCCACTGGTCTTCAAAGGGTTAACATCACTTAACTCTTCTCGTGACGATATAACGAAAAATTTTCAAAGTCCTTTCGGAAATACGGTAACGAACACGTGGGCCATACGAAACGAATTTCGGATTACGGTTGGGCCATAATTTCAATAAAGTTTATCAATGTCTTTCATTTTATTATTATTTGTTGTTTCAAAATATTTAAGTGCCACAATTTCAAACACATCAAAATATAAACAAAGTTATTGGTATTTTCCTTTAAAATAACATATTTAATAATTGGAGTAACTAATTACTATCATTGTTTACCATTAAACACAAAATATTATCTTTACAAATATATTTAATAATTATTGTAATCTAAAATATTTACTAATGTAGTGCCTTGTACCTTTAAGTGTAACATGAATTTATTTTCTTACTATTTTCAAAAAGCATTCATTTTCAATATTTATTTTCATTAAAAACAACTTCCGACATTTTTGAAAACTAATACAATAACTGTATATCTGTTTTCATTTATTGTTATTATTATTAGTAGTATTATTTCAATTACCATTACTACTATGAATCAAATATATAACACACAAATTAAATTCAAGTATCAGCACACGTAAATATTTTTAAAATATTGGTTACAGTATGAAAATTCTTACTTAAATCTGCAACAACATTCAATATCATAATATTTACAATTATTACATTCCGGTTAAAAATTAACCAAGAATGGACTGAGCAGTGGATGGTTTGTCAAACCATTACACTTTTCAAAGTGTCTGCCCTCCGAAATTTCGAAGATACCTACCCACATTAAAATATCATTTATTTCCATCCCCGAAGCAAAGTGAAAAGATAGTATATTTAGTTAAAATTCAAAAATAATATAGAAGGGACTAATAAGAAAATTGCCTACTCCGGGCATTACATAATATGAATAACCCAAAATATTGGAGGAACCTTTGCTTCAATGTCTTCAAGTTAAGACTTGAAATGTTTTCGTATTCAACGAAAAAATTAATGCAAAGTAAATGCAACAATGGTTGCTAACAATTATTACATACACAACTTACTTGATACTTATTTATAGTAAGATGTCTCATTGTATATTCTTTTCAACTTAACAACGCGCCTGAAGGTGGGTACAAGTATAAAACCATACTACCACAATAACTTACCACACCAAAATTCAAGTATCCTCAGCTGATTAATAATCCCAGAGGCATACTGATTGGTTAAAACAAAGAAATTGACGTAACACATCGTAAGTATACATTATCATTAATTGACGCACGCTTGTTATTTAAAATTGAAATCTTTAATTCGTTAATTTAAAGTATGCTTATTCAGGTTTTATTACCAAAAGATTTCTTACCAAAATATATAAATTTGTGGTTCAAAACATTTTAATTTTGTAAAATTGCAACACTGTGATGAAATATTTTTATATAGATTTTCTACGTCTTCACCATTTAAACTTATTTCCTTTCACTGTATTTGAGAATTTTCACTACGCAAATTTACTCTTGCACTTCGAAAAGAAACACTATATTTTCTATGATTCAAAAAATTAAATTTCGTCGTGAAGGCATTAACAAAAAAAAAATATACTATTACAAGTAATTTCATATTACGTATGTTTGAAATATCAAGATTTTTTTTTTTTTTTTGAAATATCAAAACCATTGCAAGTGTCGGTTTCATACGGTACAAGCAGTCCGGGTTAACGAAGTTGTTCGTTTATCCTACACCTACTCGAGGTTTTTTCAACACAAAAACAATTTTCAAAGGTTTCATTTGCCAATAAACAAATAGCGTGAATGGTTTCTCAACATGTATGACTGCTGCATAGCACAAGAAATTGACTAATTTATCACTTTTTGAGTTGCAATTACTTTTCTTTTGTGATAATTTTCGCTGTGCACCAGTTTTACGGTATTCAGAGTATATCCTAAATTGCATTTTTTGATTCACTAGGTTTTTCCATTTACCTGTATGCTTAGCTTTTGTTACGACGTCACGATCAGCTGACGGCACATCACTGACAATAGTTGGTGATTGACATTTAATTTTACTGTCACATTCACTCTCAAATCGATTAGACGTAAAAGATTTATTCACCCAGTTACCACATTCTTCCTGAAAAGGTTCGTGATGTTTGTCTGCAGGTGATGAGTGGTCAGCACCTGACCCCTTTACTACGTTATGGATCGCTAAGTTACTAGTGTGATTTGATTTGGAATTTTGATCACCGTGATGCGACGACACAACTTGACATTTACAACTACTTGCCAGAGCATTGGTGCGACTGTAATGCTTATTTCTCAAAGAACATTTATGAACAAACTTGGAAAATTTTGAAAAACAATACAGCATACGTTTAATTCTTTTTAGTTTTCGTCTGACTTTACGTACTTTCTTTTTATGTTGCCGGTGCTTTTTGCCACATTGAACCTGTGAACTATATTTTCTTGCCCTTTGACAAACAACATTTTGTAATTTACTAAAATATTCTTGACAGGTTTTCAATTTCTTTTCCCACGTTATTGAGTTATGTTCATTACCATTAGGCCTATCTGGCGTAAAGCCGTTTGTACTATCTTCTAAGTACACAACTTGAGTGCAAGTAACGATACAAAAAATGACGTAATTCATTTGTTCTATCTGTATATTTGGAACTTTCAACTCACAGCTTAAAAAACTACTCTTCACCTTACAAATCTTTACAACCCTAACAGACGCAAAAAATAAACAAGTTTTGTGAAACGGAACGCATTCTAATTTACTGGTTAGGAAGGTGCCATAGAAACAATTTTCCTCTAAAAAATACATCACACTACAAGGTTGCGCATATGGGCTACTTTCATTCCCCTTTTCAACGCAATTTATTACCACTTTAGTAAACCTTTCTGTAGTGAAGCACGCATCGCATCCCTGAATGCCTTTTGTCCCCTTACAAAACAAACAAATGACAGCTGGAACAGCTGATCGCTCGCTCACACACAGAGCTACGCTAGACGTGATCAACTTGGTTGGTAGGGTTTGCAAGACAGCTGGGTTGTTATTCTTTTTTCTTCCTACAAAACTATTCGACAGAGACAAAACAAACTCTTTGGCTTGGCCTAACTCAATGTTAACGTGACTTACAACAGGAATAATTTGTTTTTCTACCTTTAATTCACTCTCAGACATTTCTTCAACCTGTTCAAATTCATTGTCAAGAAATTCAATATTAGCTTGATTTACTACAATAGGTGGTGACTGAGACCTAACACATGGCAAAATTGTACAAGTTTCAACACACTCATTTTTCACTGTTCGTGCGTATGCTTTCTGAGCTACGGGGGCAAAGTCCCACAAAATACCTTCAAACTCACGTTCAACAAATTCTAAATTACTTTCAGCAAGTTCTATTTTTAATGGTATTGTTTTACTTTTACTATTCTCATGATCTTGAAAATGTTTTAACTCATTAATTTTCACAGAAGGATGCGCAAAAGTTGCAGTTTCGAGAGGATCAGCAAACCTAACCCGTTTCGGTGGTACAACTTGACAATTTATTTTCTGATTATCACTGGAATCCCTGTTACAACTAACATTGTAAAGCTTTGAATATCTTTTGTATATCCCTTCAGCTAACCTTTCTTTTGCAGTGCGTACAATGTCTGAATTTTCATAGTGAGCTTTCAATTTACATTTAATGTCTGACAAGGAAATAAATTCTGATTCAAGAACACATTCATCTTTGACCTTTCGATAGAAATCAGATTTGCGTAATTCACACATTTTAGCAACAACTTTATCTTCAATTTCGGCCCTATATTCTATGTTCCTTTTCAAAAGAAATTTTGCAATTTCTTGTTTAGCTCTTTTACGAATTTTGCAAACTTCCTGATCTACTTTTAAAGCATTTTCGACTTCTAACAATGTAAAAGGTTCTTTTCTATATCTGAACTGACTTTCTACTATTAGGTACTCTGTTTATTTCCATATTTTTCGCATTTCATGCAAGACAGGAATTATTTCTCTGTTTACGGACATGATGATTAATTTACTAATGCCAGAACAACAAAATTAAACAACACTAATAAGGCACTACAATTTACCTAATCAATAAAATACAATTAACGTTGCTTTTATGCGGTTTTACCGAACGTCCCTGTTCGGGCGCCATTTATGACAGTATCAGGGTTCGATTCCTGGTACGTTCCCGTGAGAAAACCATATATTACAGTCCTGGGTTCGATTCTCGTCTGTCCCTGTCTGTTCTCTATATATAGCAGTACTGGGTTCGATCCAGGTACGTCTCACATAGGGATCAACCGTATACTAGAGTATTGAGGTCAACTCTACTCACTCCCTTTCGGGATAAACCCTTTTATTACTGTACGTGGTTCGTGTCCTACGGTCCCAAAGTGGGCTTACGCATTTACTATGGTCTGGGGTTCGATTCTCCACCGCTCGAATGTCTTCTTTAGCATTATCTAGTGGGTTTGATCGACCATTGCAACTGACCATATAGCCGTCGGACAACAGGTTCAGAGTTCGGTCAGAACGTTACGGGAAACCGGCACAAAGTTAACTCCAATTGTATTCTATAGCGCTAATGCAATTTATTAATGTATGTATTACTAAGTTGCATTAGGCGCTAATCACTCGTGCTGTAAAGAAAAATGAATTAAGTTGTTCCTTAAAATTAACACATGTAAATTTAAATTATAACTATTATTTTCAAAGGATACTCAACTTTTGGATTTTTGCTTTTAATTCACAACACTAAAGCTTTACGAACATATAATACATAAACAGTGGCACTTCACTTTTAATAACCAATAATATAGGCCCATTTAATACGAAAGACGCGGATGTCGCGGTAGACACGAATTATTCGTTATATTTCGTCACATGGTTGATTTTGTTATTCACTAGCACTGTTTACTCACTGTGACAATTGAAAAGGAATTGCCATTGGCGGCTCCTGAGGGTATGTCCAGAAGGTTGCGGGTTGGTTTCTTCTCATCTTCTTTAAGGCGAATTGAATTGCATGCCGTTCTCCAATTCCATACTGCCAAAATCACTTTATTTGTACTTGTTAACGATATTATTCAACGTCGCTCGTTCATTTCGGTAGTTCGTTCTAGTATCTAAGTAGAAGTTTACTAAACGTATGTAACAAATACTTCATTTTTGTCGTATATTTGTTCCAGCTAATTCATTCGTGGTTGCTTCCCCGTGTACGTAAGTCAGACTAAAGCACCTTTTCTTTCCGTCTCGTCTGGTTGCTAGGCAAAAGAATCAGTTTGCTACGCAGTTTGGTGATGTCAAGAGCTAAAAATAACTATGACAATCCCTGCATTGGAATTTTTAGAGACGACGTTTGTCCATTGTGCTGAATTTTAGTTCCTTATATGGGAAGGAGAGGGGAATTCTGCGATCGCCGTCGCAGTCGAAACGCACATACATATATGCACATTCGTTTGTTGGCTGAGAGAAAAATTCTTGGAAGCACTATTATACGAGGTTCATTTAAAAAGTTAAAATTTTCTCCTTAAAAAGTGACTGAGCTGAACCGTATGGTTACAGTTCGATGCTGATAATTTATAATAGAGGTTAATCAGTGGCCGCTAATATTATCATAATTTAACCAACTAAATGACTACACTTAACGTATGTTATTAAATCGTTTATTCTTAATCCTCATAACAGTTAAATCAATAATGACTTACGGCCTTGCATGGGCAGTGTGACTATTAGCTACTTTCCTATTTCTTTCTTAAAAATCATAAGTTTACGGTTTGAACACAAGTACATATATTTAATTATAGTTAACCTTGGTTGAAGCTAAAGATCGTTTGGTTCTGACAATAGTTGCTTAACTTAAACATCTCAAGAGAAACTACTGACCTGGTTGCTGGTGATGTATTCCAGTCCTGTTATAGAGGTGTTGGAATTATAATCACTAAAGATATAGAAATTTGGAAGCCGAATTCCCGGGATTTTTCTGACGAGGGAACCTATCCAAGTGCAACTCTGACTTCGAGTCGAGACTATGGTCGTTGGATACCTTGTCCCAAAAGAACATAACACGAAAAGTGACACATCCTCGATCGCAACCGTTGCAGAGATATAAGCGTGAAAAGTTAGAAATTGAGCTCCATACTATACATTACAAAGTCAGCTTCCGGGTCAGATTTTTCGGAAACGGTCAGGTAAGGAAACTCAGCGAATACATATCAAAGTAGTGTTGGGAGCCCACCACCTTTTGAATGAAAAAAAAATGTTGCCCCCGGGGTACTCGCAGGATCCCAGGCGGGGTCCAACTCAAAATTGGCAAATGGAACCGGGGGTGAAGTAGCATATTGTATGAAAGCTATTGTTAAATAAAAGAAGATAGAACAAATCTCAACTCTCTATGATGACCCTGTGCAAACGGGCAACTGATCAAAATGTCAATACAACTTACATCAGAAAATCTATGGCCACGCTTCTAAATCCGTTAAGTTGTGACAATAACAAAACAGAAAAACACGTTTAAAAGTACAAGTTATTGAAGTAAAGCAAATTGCTTCAGTCTCTCACAGAATTTCACAAAGAACCTTATCCAAGTATAAGTGTGACTTCGAATGACCAATGGACCATAGAATGACCATGACCATTGGATTTCGTGTCCTAGAAGAGAAAGGATACATTGTAAATCGCAACCGTCGTGGAGGGTGAGAAGGTCAAAAGGCAACGTATATGCTTCGCGCATCGGGACCCCAGATTCACAGATTGCACCGTGAAATTTCTATCGGAGGGTTGGGGAAAACTGGAATAATGGTGCAGAAATAAAATATATCGGAGGATGCTTTTGTGAGAGAGACTCTGCAGCAATTTGTTTTACTTCAAAACCTTGTACTTTTAAACGTGTTCTGCTGTGTTGTTATTGTCACAACTTAACGGATTTAGAAGCGTGGCCATAGATTTTCTGATGTAGGTTGTATTGACATTTTGACCAGTTGCCCGTTTGCACAGGGTCATCATAGAGAGTTGAGATTTGTTCTATCTTCTTTTATTTAACAATAGCTTTCATACAATATGCTACTTGACCCCGGTTCCATTTGCCAATTTTGAGTTGGACCCCGCCTGGGACCCTGCGAGTGCCCCGGGGGCAACATTGTTTTCATTCAAAAGGTGGTGGGCTCCCAACACAAATTTGATATGTATTCGCTGCGTTTCCTTACCTGACCGTTTCCGAAAAATCTGACCCGGAAGCTGACTTTGTAATGTATAGTATGGAGCTCAATTTCTAACTTTTCACGCTTATATCTCTGCAACGGTTGCGATCGAGGATGTATCACTTTTCGTGTTATGTTCTTTTGGGACAAGGTATCCAACGACCATAGTCTCGACTCGAAGTCAGAGTTGCACTTGAATAGGTTCCCTCGTGAGATGAGAATTTAACCGAGAGTGCTCTCCTTATGTTCTACATGCAGGTTGAAAATTACTTTTTGTATTTCTTGCAATATTTTAGATTCCTGCCACTACAAGTACTTAGCAGATGACTGAATTGTCTTTCCCTGTAGGAAGACTTCCTTATACCTGACTCTAGACTTTTACAAATGTTTTATATATTTCCTTGATTGTGAAGTCTACGGAGTAATGTGCATATAAAGATTTCTTTACACGGAAGTCTGGCTTCAAACAATGCAACAGATTCTTAAGTTAGTTTCCGTACACTCTTATATTGTCTGACCTGTTAATTATTAATGTATGTATCCACCACACTGCCTATTCTTCAGAAAATAAATCGGATGATAATCCGGTTTATTTACAAAACATATTACTAGAGTTATTATGGACCACCCTGTAACAATAAAATATAATTACAACATACTAAAATATACAAAAGAAATACAGATACAATATGTATACGAAGACATAATATCGAAGTTGGTTATTGATCATTAATAAAGTTTTCAGCTCTTTATTAGAATGTTTCTAGTTCTTATGCTGTTTCTTTTTTCTTTTTTTTTTTCTAATGGAAAAGTTACCATTGAAATCATAATAATGCAAGATAACCATGATGGTTGTCTCAAATGTGTGTTAGTGAAAACACAGAAAAAAAATCTAGACGAAGCAGTATTACGTTTGATCGGATGTCGGTCACAGTTGTGAACTGCTTACGTTTTTTGCATATTCGATGAATACTGAGAACTCGTGTAGGGAATAGATATCAAAATATATCAAATTTAGTAGAACAGCAAATAAAATTTGTGCACTTCATCGGATTCACTGCCCACTGCTTACACAATGATAACTTGATATTGAAAATCACTGAGGATGTATGCATCCGTAATTGAACACTTGAATTAAAAAAGAAAACACTAAATCAGCACTAATTAGGGGTAATTCCATTCCGGGACCAAGTACCTGGGGAAAATCTATATATCGTCTGAAATCTCTTCCCAAGAGAAGTACGAAACCGTTTTCAAATCACGGGCAAACCCACAACCTGATCCTATAAGGGGTCAGTTTTTTAGTGTTTGTCATCCTATATGTTGCATATGCGACAGAAGTAAAAATGAATGTTACGATGCATCACGAGTAAACGCCAGAGCCCATTATGTTCCTTTTTGGTTCATTGCTAGAACATAACTCGGCCAAGGGTTTCATAATATCTCTTGTATCCAGACATACGTATTTAGTCAGTGTTGCCAACTGATTGTAAATACAATGTGGCAGATGATTTCTGTACCACTGGATATATATCTATGAAACATGGCATAAACATCATTCGCCACTAGAAAAATATACGGTGGATGTATTTCTTTTCCAAGGAGCCCAGTTTGTCAGTGTTGCCAACCAACTGTAAAAATGAGAAGGTATAAAGCAGGTTTCGTACGATGAGACGTTTATGCATCAAGATTGGCAGAAGCACCACACTACATTATAGCAAAAAGACGTTGAGTGTGGCCATATTCCAACCATTCTAGGTTGTCAGTGTTGACAATAAAATGTAAACATCACAATGTTGCAAATGGGGTGCGTGCCATTGAACGAATATAGAATAAATGTGACAGAAGTAGCATTGGACAATGGAAAACATGGTGTGAGTATGCCCAAGCACTCCACTTTAGCAGTGTTGCCAACCATTCTAAAATATATTTTCTCGAAAGGTTGCCTGATCATTGCATGCATAGACAAAACTTGGCATAAAAATCATTTGACACAAAGCGAACAATCTGTGGTTGTTATCATTCCCCAAGCACCCCAGTCTGTCAGTATTGCTAACGTTTTCAAAATAGAAGTTCTTCAAATAGTAGTATACCAGCTTCGTGGTATTTTTATATTGTCTAATAGTATGAATTATATTTCGTGTGATGTTTCTGCCAATCTTGGCGCATAAACATCTCATCGTACGAAACCTGCTTTACACATTCTCATTTTTACAGTTGGTTGGCAACACTGACAAACTGGGCTCCTTGAAAGAGAAATGAGTTCACAGAATATTTTTCTAGTGACAAATGATGTTTATGCCACGTTTCATGGATATATATCCAGTGGTACAGGAACCATCTGCCACATTGTATTTACAGTTGGTTAGCAAGACTGACAAAATAGGTATGTATGGGTGCAAAGCGATATTATGAAACCCTTGGCCGAGTTACGTTCTAGCAATGAGCCAAAAAGGAACATGATGGGCTCTGGCGTTTACGTATGATGCATCGTAACATTCATTTTTTCTTCCCTCGAATATGCAATGCATAGGATCACAAACACTAAAAAACTGACCCCTTATAGGATCAGGTTGTGGGTTTGCCCGTGATTTGAAAACGGTTTCGTACTTCTCATGGCAAGAGCTTTCAGACGATATATAGGTTTTCCCCAGGTATTTGGTCCCGGAATGGAATCATCCCTAGTAAGACACAAAATTGAAGTTCTAACGTTGGAAGATCTCTTCTCACAGTTTGATGATGGCGGGACTTCTGGACGTTGCATCGGAACGGATAAGGAGGGGTGGTACTACCTCGTTGAGCCCCCCTTGAGTGCAATCGCGAAGAAGAATAGGTATGGCGTGTTTCTGTATCTGACTGGGTTCCATGAGGTCATAATAGAATGGCTGATTGGACTACATGCAAGTAGTTTGGATCCTGTCGCCGTGTTCAAAGTGTTCGAAAGGTGGTTGGGTAATTTGAGTGGTTAAAAGATGGACATCACAATTTTCAGATTATCTGCTGCTTCTGGAAGGGGAAAATAAAGCTGTACCATCGTCATGGGGAACGATTATCCAAAAAGTAAAATGGTAAGTTTATGTCAGCAGTTGATAAGTGTCATTAATATCCCCTTTATTGTTTCTGTAAAGTCACTACTTCGATGGTTTTTAAATGTATTCATTACTATTTAGTTACTGTTTCCGTTCACAGTTTAATATGTTTTCCTCTCTAGTCACTTTAGTGTTTACTTCTCAAGATAATTTAATAAGAGCTACAGATGTTCATGTGAATTATTATTGCAGTTAATATTTTGCGTTCTCCCCGATCAACATCACCTATACAAAGATACATATATGTCGGGTGGGGACGATTGCACGCTACAGTGAAATTTAGGGTTATGTTGGCGGTAGTTCACTAACACAAGGGCCACCCTCTAGCGAATTAGTCTGAATGGAGAAGCCAGACGAAGTGTGTTTTGAGGGAAGGCAGTAGTTCTCCAGTAGTCAAGTTGGCGGAAATCATAGTGATTGGTACGGCAACTTGGACATTAGTCCCAGGCGTGGTCAGAGTGATTTTAACGGCTGGGATACTGCGGGGTGGAAAGCAACGGGAAACCACCACACTATTTTTGACTAGTTTGCTGTCAATAGAAATAGAACATATATTCTTTTGTAGCTCAAAATATGGTTCCCGAAATACATATCGGACCTCCGGGAAGAAGATGTCTTAGGAAGAATTATTGGACGAGAGAGTAACAATGTGGGGATGATACAGTAAATAGGTAGATTTTGTGTCCTTCATTGACTACATACAAATTAATGGCATACTTCTATTAATACATAAGTATCTGTGAAAAAGAAGAAAACTATTTACCACAAACTTTTTTGTTGTCCAACAGTTCAAAAGAAACATGTCACTTTAGTGTAATATCCGCTTTCCCTCCATCGTGATGGGATTTTCAGAATTCGTTAAATAATCATGATTCAGGTTACTTTTAAATCGCTATATATAATATAATTAATATTTCATCTTTACATCATAAAAATGAAAAAATAATTATATAAAATAGAATGATGGGGAAATATTTTCTGAATCGCGATTATTGAATGAATGCTGGAAATCACATTACAAAGAAGGGAAAGGAGACTATGTAAATAGGTGAGTTTGATGGACAGAAAATACATATTTTGGGATTTGGAGAGGATAGTGAGGAAAAATAAAAGAACTCTAAATGTAATGCAAAAGATGCTTTGTAGCAAATTAAAGATGAAGATTAATAAGGCCAAACTAAACGTGATAAGATGCACAAGAAAACAAACAACAATAAAAAAAATAATAATTTTAAAATCGATCACCTAGTGGAAGATATGCAGAAATTTTGTTATTTAGTAAGTAAAATGACAAGCAATAATAGATACAAATATGATGAAAAACCCATAATATCGCAAGCGAAGAAGGTATTCGAAAGAGAAACAAAAGATTCTAATTCCGGAAACATAGAACTGAAGAAAAAGGCTGATAAAAAGATATGTATGGAGGTGGTGCTGTATGAATGTAGGGCATGGCCTCAAAGAGAACGAAACACCGGAGAACACAAGTCTTTGAAACGTGAAGTTATACAAGGATATTGGAAATTGGATGGGTAGATAAGGTATCAAACCAAAGAGTGATGCAAATTGTAAAAGAAAAAAGTAGTCTACTTGAAACTATTTCGAAAAGAAAAAAGTAATTATAATTGAAACATTATATGATATAAAGGAAACACACTATTTGTTACGGAAAGAATGGCAAAAGAAACACACCCAGAGATAGGTCGTGGTTGAAATATACTGACCAAATAATATAAGATATAGGGAAGAAAAGGTACATAGAAATGAAAAGTCTGACTCAGGACAGGGAAGAATGGAAAGCTGCGTTAAACTAGTGAAAGGAAGGTACATAGAAATGAAAAGTCTGACTCAGGATAGGGAAGAACGGAAAGCTGCGTTAAACTAGTGAAAGAAAGGTACATGGAAATGAGAAGTCTGGCTTAGGATAGGGGAGAACGGAAAGATGTTTTAAACTAGTGAAAGAAAGGTAAATGGAAATGAAAAGTCTGGCTTAGGATAAAGAAGAACGGAAAGCTGCGTTAAACTATTGAAAGAAAGGTACATAGAAATGAAAAGTCTGGCTTAGGATAGGGAAGAACGGAAAGCTGCATTAACTAATGAAAGAAAGGTACATGGAAATGAAAAGTCTGGCTTAGGATAGGGAAGAATGGAAAGATGCTTTAAACTACTGAAAGAAAGGTAAATGGAAATGAAAAGTCTGGCTTAGGATAGGGAAGAACGGAAAGATGCTTTAAACTAGTGAAAGAAAGGTAAATGGAAATGAAAAGTCTGACTTAGGATAGGGAAGAACGGAAAGCTGCGTTAACTAGTGAAAGGAAGGTACATAGAAATGAAAAGTCTGGCTTAGGATAGGGAAGAACGGAAAACTGCGTTAAACTAGTGAAAGATACATAGAAATGAAAAGTCTAGCTTAGGATAGGGAAGAACGGAAAGCTGCGTTAAACTAGTGAAAGATACATAGAAATGAAAAGTCTAGCTTAGGATAGGGAAGAACGAAAAGCTGCGTTAAACTACTGAAAGAAAGGTAAATGGAAATGAAAAGTCTGGCTTAGGATAGGGAAGAACGGAAAGATGCTTTAAACTAGTGAAAGAAAGGTAAATGGAAATGAAAAGTCTGACTTAGGATAGGGAAGAACGGAAAGCTGCGTTAACTAGTGAAAGGAAGGTACATAGAAATGAAAAGTCTGGCTTAGGATAGGGAAGAACGGAAAGCTGCGTTAAACTAGCGAAAGAAAGGTACATAGAAATGAAAAGTCTGTCTTAGGATAGGGAAGAATGGAAAGCTGCGTTAAACTAGTGAAAGGAAGGTACATAGAAATGAAAAGTCTGACTCAGGATAGGGAAGAACGGAAAGCTGCGTTAAACTAGTGAAAGAAAGGTACATGGAAATGAGAAGTCTGGCTTAGGATAGGGGAGAACGGAAAGATGTTTTAAACTAGTGAAAGAAAGGTAAATGGAAATGAAAAGTCTGGCTTAGGATAGGGAAGAACGGAAAGCTGCGTTAAACTATTGAAAGAAAGGTACATAGAAATGAAAAGTCTGGCTTAGGATAGGGAAGAACGGAAAGCTGCATTAACTAGTGAAAGAAAGGTACATGGAAATGAAAAGTCTGGCTTAGGATAGGGAAGAACGGAAAGCTGCGTTAAACTACTGAAAGAAAGGTAAATGGAAATGAAAAGTCTGGCTTAGGATAGGGAAGAACGGAAAGATGCTTTAAACTAGTGAAAGAAAGGTAAATGGAAATGAAAAGTCTGACTTAGGATAGGGAAGAACGGAAAGCTGCGTTAACTAGTGAAAGGAAGGTACATAGAAATGAAAAGTCTGGCTTAGGATAGGGAAGAACGGAAAACTGCGTTAAACTAGTGAAAGATACATAGAAATGAAAAGTCTAGCTTAGGATAGGGAAGAACGGAAAGCTGCGTTAAACTAGTGAAAGATACATAGAAATGAAAAGTCTAGCTTAGGATAGGGAAGAACGAAAAGCTGCGTTAAACTACTGAAAGAAAGGTAAATGGAAATGAAAAGTCTGGCTTAGGATAGGGAAGAACGGAAAGATGCTTTAAACTAGTGAAAGAAAGGTAAATGGAAATGAAAAGTCTGACTTAGGATAGGGAAGAACGGAAAGCTGCGTTAACTAGTGAAAGGAAGGTACATAGAAATGAAAAGTCTGGCTTAGGATAGGGAAGAACGGAAAGCTGCGTTAAACTAGTGAAAGGAAGGTACATAGAAATGAAAAGTCTGTCTTAGGATAGGGAAGAACGGAAAACTGCGTTAAACTAGTGAAAGGAAGGTACATAGAAATGAAAAGTCTAGCTTAGGATAGGGAAGAACGGAAAGCTGCGTTAACTAGTGAAAGGAAGGTACATAGAAATGAAAAGTCTGACTTAGGATAGGGAAGAACGGAAAGCTGCGTTAAACTAGTGAAAGGAAGGTACATAGAAATGAAAAGTCTGTCTTAGGATAGGGAAGAACGGAAAACTGCGTTAAACTAGTGAAAGAAAGGTACATAGAAATGAAAAGTCTGGCTTAGGATAGGGAAGAATGGAAAGATGCTTTAAACTAGTGAAAGAAAGATACTTGGAAATGAAAAGTCTGGCTTAGGATAGGGAAGAACGGAAAACTGCGTTAAACTAGTGAAAGAAAGGTACTTGGAAATGAAAAGTCTGGCTCAGGATAGGGAAGAATGGAAAGCTGCGTTAAACTAGTGAAAGAAAGGTACATATAAATGAAAAGTCTGGCTCAGGATAGGGAAGAACGGAAGGCTGCGTTAAACTAGCGAAAGAAAGGTACATAGAAATGAAAAGTTTGGCTCAGGATAGGGAAGAACGGAAAGCTGCGTTAAACTAATGAAAGAAAGGTACATGGAAATGAAAAGTCTGGCTCAGGATAGGGAAGAACGGAAAGCTGCGTTAAACTAGTGAAAGAAAGGTACATAGAAATGAAAAATCTGACTTAGGATAGGGAAGAATGGAAAGCTGCGTTAAGCCAGTGAAAAGAGGGTACATAGAAATGAAAAGTTTGGCTCAGGATAAGGAAGAATGGAAAGATGCTTTAAACCGGTGAAAGAAAGATATAGATATGTTGATATAAATATAGGTAGGTGTATCAAAGGTATTCTCTAGGAGTTTGCTTCAAAGAACTGGGGGAAGGAAAGAGGTTTGCAAGAGGAAAAAGGTAACTTTATATTTTGCAATTATAATATTTTAAAGATAAAATAAGAGATTATGAGATCTTATATTGTATACGCAATTTACAAAATTATTTCAAAGAATCAGTGAAATGTTTACTGGCCTACTTTCAGACTAGTGTTCTACATTTATCTTATCAGGAGGAAGTGATAAATGTTATGAACAAGGTGGTAAATCAAACGTATTGAGTCAATCGTACACCTACTGTTGACATGGATATAAATCGTACAAACGCTGAAGAATCTTCAAGTGAAAATTTTTTATCTTCTAATTTATTTTCAATGATTATATTCTTTTTATCTACTGTCTTCTGAAAATGTATTTCGTAGTGCAACATGATTACAAAAGCAATAGACTTCGTCTTAAACTGATTCAGAAGAATTTTACAATATTAAGTATAATTGCACAACATATGACTTCAACAAACTATTCTTGGCTCCAAGAACTGAAACAATTTTGCCAACTTGGTGATTCTCCCCCTAAATTTGGGAGGCAAGTTTCTCTCTCGTGTATTTAAAGGGGACTACTCGTAGTATATATCTTTTATCATTTTTCTCTATATCAAATTGCTTTTTAAATTCACACTTTCTCGAGACTAAGGTCTCAGTTTATCTGAGAGTTCATTACTCATTTAAGAATCCATGTCTAGTATCCTTCCTACCCAAACCTACTTCATTACAACTTTCAGATTCTTAACAGTTGTTTTTGAAATGAAGCGTACGACCAAAGCACTTAAAAGGAATATTAGACAATGGAATTTGAAGCTGGAGAAGCAAATGATAGAAATCGCTTATACATTATGTGTGAAGTATAATTATTATTGTTTGCTGCTGAAATATGGCCTTGAATCAATTTTGAATCACTCTTTAAATGACGACTCTTGGATACAAGACCGTTTATCTGTTGGCTTGGGTGGTCTTGGTAGTCGATAAGCTGTGGAAATGGTGATTCTACATTTTTGGCGTTTTATCATGTATCCTTTTGTTTAGTCAAAGCTCTCCTTTCACAGAGTTATTGATTGAACCCAGATGATTCAGTTCAAGCAGGCTCTAATAGGTGGGTAAGTTTACCAGACACAAACCTTCCAGAAATTAACAAGACGTTATCAGTCATCTTTGTATACATCAATTGCATCTCACTTTCATACATATGTTACAATGTATTGTTGCTGTTTCGAAAGATAAAGCCAGGCTCTTTGCTTCCTCATCTCCCGAAGCGGATGTATGGTTGATTGCAACACCTTTCCCGCCTTCAGGTTCTCATTTGTAAAATGAAAGCTTTCGGATTGCTGTTGCCTAACGTTTAGGTTTAGTTTCTTGTCAGTTTCATCGCTGTCCAGCTTGACCAACTTGGCCTGCATGGCCTTTCATGTATGAACGTACGACACTTTTCTGTTAATGATATAAAACTACGAGCCCTTAACGCTGCTGGAATTCCTTCAATACGGAAACCCTCTGACTGCTGTCGTTCGGATGGAAAGTGAGCCATTGGCATGTTATTGGTTAAATGGATGAGAAGTAAATGTTTATTATGGGACTTTACATGCGCTCATACATATACTCATTCAAGTCACTTTTAGTTAGTCCACTATCACTAAAATCCCGCTGGTGTTGGGTGTCTTTAGCCTGATCCTCTTCGTCCTCTTCATCGGAAGTATCATGCCGAGGCATACACTTAACTGGTTAATTAATTCACGCGAAAAGTCCCAATCATCAGGTAACTAATACCACGGTTCTTGTATTCTGAAGTCCCTTAATGCATCCGAATTGCCTTCTTGAGCAATGTATAAGAAGAGCACTCTCGGGTCCTCCGGTGGCCAACGTACGTTTTGTGGTTGAAGATCCAATTCTGCTATCAGATCAGCAAGTGGGGCCCTCAATAATCAAGGCTGATCTGGAGCATCTTTCAGAGGATTTCTGGGGCACCTTCAACGGGAAAAATGAAATGAAATGTTTGAGTTTTACGTCCCACGGTTATGCCGGTTAGGCTAAAGGAGACGGTGATGATGAGAGATGAATGAAATGGTGGAATGAAGAAAGTGGGAGGAAACGGGAGAACCCCGAGAAAACCCACGCACACGGCGTTTGTCCACCACAAAGTTCACTTGGCGAGGGCTGGGATCGAACCCGGGACCCCAAGCACCAGAGGTGAACGCTCTACCACTGAGCCACCGCGGCCCCACACCTTCAACGGGAAGAGGCGTACAAAAATCAACAACTTTATTTTTCGGACTTCTTTGCATTCTGAGGCGTTGTCTTTCTCTTCGCCGCACCGGATGTCGAGGCCGAAGACTGAAAGGGCTGTGGCGGCATAGTAACAGTGAGACCTGGAATTGAGATGACTGTGGAATTTGCTGCTGCCACTCTCCAGTTGTATTGCAGGGCAACGCATAGCAAGCGTATACGTTCAATGCGGAGGCCTTATCTTCTTCGATGAGTTGATTGAGATAGTTAAAAGAGATGTTGATATGTCGGAGTTCAATGGCGTCTTGGCGCCCCACAGTAGGGTCGTTCAGTCTAGAGCGCAGGTAAACCATTGCGGCATCCACATGGAACGTTGCTCCGTGGTTTCCTGGGAGCATAGTTCCTTGTTGTTGGAGAAGCTGCTGCTGTGTTTGGGACATTTTTCAATGTGCTTAATAAGGGTCTTGAGTGATTCCACAAAGACAACACTTGAATCGGAAGTTTTCGATCGACCTGAAGATTCACCATTTTGTATTTTCTTCTTAATGAGAAACTCAGATGAAGACTGGTCGAACGTTTTAGGTTTAGACTGATTGTTTAGCACTCTGCGACGTCAGAGCGACGCTAACACTCGAGTTACTTGCAAGAGTACTGGCACTAGTCACAGGAGTATGTTGCTGACGAGTATCCAACACAGGGGAGGGTTGAATTAATGGACTATCACTAGTCCAAACTGCGATGCTGGAGAGTTTAACACAAACGCGAAGTCTTCTGCGTATTGACTACTGTCCACTGGTATTGGTACTCGCGACTCGTCGTGTAAGACACAACAATGTGGAGCGGACAGTCTTGTGAGACGTGGCGGCCACGACACCTGCACTTTACTGACGAAATATTGAAGAGTTTGGATAACAAGTGAATGGGCTGGATAGACGGACAGGCCGAGATTGGTGCTCAACCGACTACTGCGGTGGATGTGATGAATAAATCAATCGGAATCCCAGGTTCTCTCTATTCGACCCTGCCTCTACCTGGAACTGTTGCTAATCACAGGGAAGTCGAAAAGAAAAAAACTCCTTGAACATCTTTCCCATTGCAATTGCTATCGATACTAGTGGCGCTTTGGGTTCAAGAAGCCTTCATATTACTAGAAATCTCCTTTAGCCAGGCAGGGAGATGCATTTCTTGCGTTGCCGGCGAAGTTCGTTCTACATCTGTCCTATTACAGCTCATAGCTATTTTTATCCAACGTGGCAACGTGTCGTCGGTTCTTGGTACTTTACCTCCTGTAAAGGAACTTTATGAAGTACTTCTTCTCTAATAAGAAACAAATTTGATTTAAAGATACACTTTGCTAATCATTATCTAGTTGTTGTAATAAAGTAGTTTATTAATGTCGTTTTATATTCTTCAACTTTAGGAATCTGGACACTCGACAGACTTTTACTTTGGTGGGCGCTCGGGATTGGGACCCTGAAGTAGCTCCTTATCCTGTAAAATTCTCCTCACTTCCACATTATCGGAGTTAGTTTTTCCCCTTGGCTTTTATACGGCGACATCATGCGTCATTCTTTGGAGCTCAATATTTTCCAAATCAAACTCCATCTTAC
The DNA here is from genome assembly GCF_964235325.1 of Thermobia domestica. NCBI lineage: Eukaryota > Metazoa > Arthropoda > Insecta > Zygentoma > Lepismatidae > Thermobia > Thermobia domestica. The sequence continues at coordinate 35,676,721 of NC_137458.1, forward strand.
GTTTGTAAACAACTAAGAAACCAAAACAGAAAGAACGGAAGGCCTTGCAAAAATGGGTCACTAAACTAGGGAAGAGAGTTCTCTCGTGGTTATATGGTTAGTATCCGTGTTTTCGGCACGGGAGACCCCGGTTTGATTCACAGGGGAGCTCATGTGACTCGGGTGCCACGTTAAGCTGTAGGTCCACGTTTCATATAGCCTCGATGCTGAAAGAACTGTAAATCCCAATTCAATCAACCAATAACACAATGAAGACAAATGTTTAGTCTTGTAGGCATAAGGAGGAGTTAATCGTCTGTTACCGGTTTGTATTCAGAAATTTGTAACGTAGGATGTAATGTAGATTGTTAGAGTCTTTCTATTTTAAGTATGCCATCGGAAAATATGTGAAACATTTCGGCCCCACCCCGCTGCCCTCTTGTGGAAGAAATCTTCCCTTTGCTTTGGGGAAAGAAGGGAATAACCTCTGCTGTGTTGCCAATTTGTCATTCAATTGCCTGGTCTTGGCGAATGAAGATCGCAGACTATTTAGAATGGCTAACAACACGGTGAACAGTGAAGCCTGTGAAGTGATTCAATGTGGCAACCCTGCCCGCATCAAACCATTGAAGCATATCGGCCACAGCAACTTGTCCCTCCTCTTTCGGAGGAGATACGGAAAAACATACATCGGTAGCAGCACCAGTAGAGCACGCTTAAAATAAAAAGGCTCTACACAATCTCCATGTTCTTTTGTTGCCTAGACGAACAGATACGTGGTATTCCCAATTTAGCTATTAGATGTTCCAGAAGTCCTTGGCGTTAAAAGCCTAAATGCTGTCACCACACATTACAACAGTCAGAATTTTGGTGTGAGAATGAAATTCAATAGCATTTTATTTTACAATCATTAACAATAATAGTACAATTTCATTCATTCACTTGCCACAAAAGCGTTAAATATTGTAAAAATGAAATGGACATAATTTTTAATAATTGTAGTAATGGGTAAAACATAGGATTTACTACTTACTTATAAACAAATATAATAGTAAAATAAAATTATTTTATTTTTTGATAGTGGGCAATATTATTAAGTTTCGTTACTGTTTTTTGAATTTCGATAGTGATAACATGGTTGAATAGTTACATAATAGTACAACAAACGTTCCAAAACCAGAACTGTAACAGAGATAACGATGCCTCCTGCTAAACAAAGAAAAGGAAACAGGACAGTTTCCAACTGCAACTGGTAGCTCAGCTTAGTTCTTGGCGGTTCCAACGTCTTCTTCCACCAATCAGATTTCAGTTTATCGTGTATACCACCTTCCAGCAGCTTCACACCACTAAAGACAAAGAAGAAAAAATAGATTTACATCTGTAGGGAAACACAAACACAACAACATACTGAACGATACTATGTGATAAAAAAAAATAAAAGTATGAAAACACAATCACGTAACAGTTTCAACACATTGGCCGTGTCTTCATCAAGCTTCCACTCGGAGAGAAAGAGTGGAACTCTGAAGAAGACACAGCCAATGTGTTGAAACTGTTACGTGATTGTGTTTTCATACTTTTTTTTATCACATAGCCTTGGTCAGTGTGTTGTTATGTTTAGTTTGACAATATAGAAACAAGGCCTGACAGAATAGTTATAGGGAAATACAAGTAGCCAAAAAAGGATAGTTTCACCTTCATATTGATTGATATGTTATTATAATTATGAAGAAGGCTTTCATATTTTGGAAAATTGACACTGTTTACCTAATGCTCAGTATTCTACCATATTATCCAAACTTTCTCGCAGCTAATTAAAAAGTACAGCCATTTCTGTCCTGATACGTGCGAGGATATTTCCAAAAGTTTTCCGTCTGACACCAAAAGATCGCGCCACTAGTAATTACACATTCATCATAACATAGAGTACTATCTATAGAACTGTCTAGCTGCATGAAAGATTGTGGCGTCTTGCAAGGAAATACAGTATCCACCCTACAGACCAGATTTAGCACTGTAGCCTTGGCAACAATAGCTATGTGGATTGAAGCATTATCATGTATTTATAGAATGTGAGTTCAACGCACAGCGACTGATTCAGACAAGTATGTTATAAAATATAGGACCTGCCCATATGTATCTTCATCCTATTAACTCAATGAAGCCAAAAACAACCGAACATCGGCACGTCTACTCTCGTTGTTTGGCTAATTTCGTTTCCGCCATGAATATTGGTTTAAAACATTGCGATCTTATTGGGCGCAGGAGCAGGAGTGGCGAAACTGTGACGTATGGCTTCACGATTTTGTTTTATGGGCAAATTATATATTTTATAACATTCTTGGATTCAGAGGAGTGCCCCCAATGAACTGACGCTTCTAGGCAGTAGTGCTGCCAAGAGTACACCAAGTCAACCGCTAGATAGATTTAAAAAAAATACTAGTTTGTCATCAAATGAAATCTTGTAAGTTGCTAGATTTGTCACTAAGCAAGAAAAATAATTAGTAAACATATGTTAACAAGATCTTTTACAAGTAATAAAGTACAGACAAGTATTTAGAGTAGGAGAAAACCTCGAATTCTTCATTATCTTTGCTTTCTATAGCATTTAAAGTAGAGGATTATTGTGATAAGGGAGTGTAAACAGCCATCGTTACAATTAATTTATTGGTTTCTTGTGACAGTTCGTAGGTGTGATGGTTCTGTCCAAATAATTTTAAGGAATGACGTAGTCTACTGTTAAATTGGCATTTAGCATAAGCAGTCCAAGCTTATTACGCAATTTGCATTTCACTATTTTCATACTACTCGTTCCACTACTGAGTTCCAGCGAGGCAAAAAGTATGAAAGCAAAATTTCACAAATGGTTGTATGGACTTATATGCCCAGCATCGTAGTATTTACTTACTTATATCAGAAATGACATAGTGGACATACGCCAGTGTTGAGCAATCTTATCAATTTACTCTGCATCAAACCTAAGTTTTTGGGCAACTTCATAATTTTCAATGTTTTTGTATAGTTTTTATGCTTCACTAACATTCTAGCGTATAATGACATTTCTTAAAACATTCTGACATTGTGAGGAAGACCCTGCTCCAGTTCTTTGAATAACTTAAGACGATGTTTTGTTATTTTTCTCTCTTTCTCAAACTGTGATTCTTCTTGTGATGGGGTTGGCCGCACAATCAAAGCTATAGTCGAGATTTGCCCGATGGATTTGTATGACGTTCAATGTCAGAAGTATGAAAATCAATTCTGGCGGTAGGAATGATGTAACAAACACGATGTAACCATTACGTGTTGATATTCACAGAAATGTCCCATAACTTAAATTTGTGTAAAGCACAATCCTTGCCATTCCTATTAATTAAAGAGGTACTAACCGGAGTTCTAGATGTATTATTCTAGTACTAATTTTTGTGCTATATGATCAGTATTTTACATTATCATATTACAGGAAATTTTTGATAATGACACAATTGCATTTTTTTAAAAGTAAGTTGCCATATTTGTGGATAACGGATAGTTTTTTTTTTTTTTTTCTTGTTGCTAAAGAGCACGAGAAGTCGTTAGATCTAGCTACAAAGTCACTAAATTGGCAACAGTGCTAGACAGAAGAAACTGATACATTATTTCTGCTATAGATGGCACTGTGTGTTATGAACGACATAGTACCAGTGCAGTAGCGCGATAGAGTCCGGAAGAAAACTTTTGGAAATACCATCGTACGTTACATGAGGAGCTTACACACGACTGCTGATGACACATGAGTTGAGACTGTTTCGTCTCGGAAAGTTGTCATGAAAGTGATCTCTTGTCTCTAAAAGTGTAGTTTCTATCTCGTTTCACCTCATTTCTAGATTAAAATGTATAGATAATTTATTCTTGTTCTCAAATTTAAAACTAAATTTGCGATGTTTAACATTTTGTTCAGGACAGGGATGATCCCAATGGTGGGTCATGACAGTAAGTGAGTAATAGAAAAATTTAAGGAACAAAATATATACATTTAAATCGTTTAGTAGGAAAAGCCATATTGACTAAAACATATTGCATGGTGGTTTATCAGTAACCTCTTCCGAGGTTACCTCGGTCACCTCTTCAACCAAAATTATACCCGGGATATATTGGTTATTTCTTGCTTATTTTGGGTTGCTGAGTCTGAAATTGTCCATCACGTCATGTTGTACCCAAAAAATCATCACCATTATTATAATCAATCGTTATATAGGGTAATTCGTATAAATAAAATGAATGGCCTAAAGTTATGTCAATTAAACACAAAGTACTATGATAGTACATAGTTTATTTTGATATACACAGAAAGGCTCTTATAAATGCGTCTCAACTAGTGTATCTAAGGGATGTGGGAAGAAGACTCCATACGAGCACTAACAATTATTCGAATTAAAAAGTGATAATAATAGATCGAATAATTAGAGACGGATGTTAGGTAGAATGCCTATTCTTGAATATTAAAGATATGATCAAAAATAACGTTTTAAAGTTTATATGGGGGGGGGGGATTCAATTTAAGCCAATTTTATTTTGCCTCCTTTGCCTATTTCACCCATTCCTGCCTAAATAGTTACTTCAGTGCCTAATGTCGCCTATTCTATGCATTTTCTTCAAAATAAGACTTTATTAAGGGAAAATATATAATTTAGTATTTCAAGAAAGGATGTTGCCTTTTCCGAGAAATGTGTGTTGTTTGTAGTGATAAGATACTCATATACCGTATTTTACGAACTTTAAGACGCACTTTTTCTTCGAAAAATTGCCTTCAAAATTAAGGCGCGTCTTATACTTGAAATTAATAAAAAATGTCCCGTGTTTGATTTAAAAATTCCCGCCAGTCCTAAAAATGGGCATATATTCGATGCCGCGGGAAACCTATCTCTATCTTTAAACATTGGATTCACCTGGCAGTAGCAGTGCACCTATGCGACGAACATAAGTTGCGGGGAATCACAAGCTTGCTAACACTGTCTTCCTCCCGCTATGCCATCTAATAATAAAAATAGTGAAAATGTTACGATATTAAAAAAAAAAACTTAAGGTCGTCTTATAGTCCGTAGCGTCGTATAGTCCGCAAAATACAGTAAAACTTTGGGCTGCTATGTGTACTGATAAAGTGCTGTAAAACTTTAAACTGCTGTGTTTACTAATAAGTGTATAAAATTTGGACTGTTATGTGCAGTGATAACGTACTGTAGAGAATTTATTTTCCAAATATACATGGAATACATGTCAAGCTTGCTTCCTTTTTATATATAAAATAAAAAAAATTAACAAATAGATATATCTCTATATTCTATGAGCATTATCTATGTCTTGAATTTATTATTTAATTATATTGAGTGTTTATCTTCATTATTTCGAGTTAAATTTTAGTGCTTATTTTACTGAATTAAAAAAAAATTTAAGTGCCTATTTGCCTGCCTATTTTTCAGGTTTTTAATGAGTAAATATCCGGTCTCTAATAATAATAATAATAATTGCAAAAATATAAAATAATGACCACAACAATAATAACAAAACGAATCTTAGCGACAATCTAACAATACTGCACCTTCAGGAGTTCTCCGTATAGCATGAGAGATAATACTAACAACATTTCGTGAATGGGAGTTGACGACCAGACACACACCCTCACGTTCTATTGGGTACTAAAATTGGTAAATTTAGGTCAAGCTTCACGACTCCTCGCGATCACTATAGCAGCAGTGAATGTGTTGAACAGCTATGCTTTTCCTCTAGATGTTGAGAGCAGCAAGACTCCTACTTGTCTATGAACAACTTTGTGATTGGGTGGCTTTACTTTCTCTCCACCCTCGTAAATAGTGGAATAATAAATCTACGAGAATTATTTAATATTCTAAGACACATTTGTATTATTGACCACCTTCTTATCGTAAGTTCATCATTCTTTTACCCATAAGACTTAACATTATATATACGAGGTCATATTTCTACATCTCTTGTAGCAGCGAGATAGCAATCAGCCTTATGTTATTACTACATTCAATGTAGTGAGAAGTAACAGTAGGACTTATTTCAACAGAGGCGTGGTCGTGTTGTGATAAGCGCATCATGCATTCTATTGTTTACTTAAGGGTCTTCACTAAAGCGAAATTAACCCTTTGGGGATTCTATGGTACAATTTGTTTTTCCGCGTCCATACGCGTTTTTCATGGTACATTGCATTATTTCTCTTCTATTTGAGCTTTTTCGTTCGTTTTTTTTCCAAGTCCAGAGGCCTTGTAGAAGACATTACGTATGGTTTCAGACCGTCCTGCGTCCAGACACAGGAGGTGATGACGTCATAAGTCAAAAATTTCTTTTCTCATTTTCTAAGCCTATGTTCAATATTTGTTGGCGGGCTTATTTTTCTACGTAGAAGATTGAAATTTTGCACAAACATTCAGTCCATCGAGTAGTATTTACCAGATTTTTTGTTCCGATGTCAATGCTAAAACAGGGGGGAACCAGAGGGGCAAAAGGGTAAAAAAAAAAGGGATTTTTTACCCCCAAAATCCCGTTTTTCGTCATTTTCCCGCCTTACATACATGATAGGACCACGTGAGTCATACCGTCTGAAAGGCAGTTCCATTCTGAAGAGAACGACGGTCGAATTATTATCCTAGGGTAATTAGGGATGTCTCAGGGAATTTAAAAAAAATATACTTCTATATAGGGAAAAATGGGGCATTGTCGGTATATATATATTTTTGGCGGGCTTATTTTTGAACGTAGAAGATTGAAATTTTGCACAAACATTCAGTCCACCGAGCAGTATTTACCAGAAGTTTTTTCCGATTTCTGCGTAAAAACAGGGGGGGTCCAGAGGGGCAAAAATTGAAAAAAGGAAAATTTTGCCCCAAAAAATCCCTTTTTTCAGGAATTTCCCGCCTTAGATACATGATGGAGACATGTGAATGGTACCGCCTGAAAGACAGTTCTATTCTGAAGAGAATGATTGGCGGATTATAGTCCTAGGGTAATTAGGGATGTCTCAGGATTTTTTTTTCCTGAGATCATAGTGTTTTATGGTAATTTGGGGCATTGTGGGAATTTTTGATAAAAATTCTCCCGCCCTTACTATTCAAGATAGAAACTTGAAATTTGGCACACACATTCAGTATACCAAGTACTATTTATCAGATTTTTTTTGGATTGCTACGATCACAGGGGGGTCCAGGGGGGCCAAAGTTCGAGAAAAAAATTTTCCCTCCAAAATTTTCACTTTGACATTTTTTCCCGCTTCTGGTATATGGTATGAGCATGCAAGTGGTACCATTTGAAAGCCAGCTCTATTCTGAAGAGAATGAGGTATGAACCATGATCCTAGGATAAATAGTGACGATACAGTAGCTGCTTGACTGAAAGTCTAAAAAATAGCCCCAAAAGCCAGGATCCTTTAAGGGTTAAACTACCGCTAATTTTAGAGTTTTCCAGTAATATCTTCAAAACAAATAAAAATATTCGAAAAGCAGAAACGCAGTGAACTAGACAATACGATCTTGCATGTGATGCCTTTATCACAATTCACCTATCTGCTTTTGGTATGCCGCTATTTACAAAACCCGCAAAAAATGCTAACTCTATCTACAGTTGCAAATCGAAAGAAGATAGAGATGAGTTGTGATAACGGTATCACAAGCAAAATCGTATTGTCTAGTTCACTACGTTTTTGCTTTCCGAATATTTTTTTTATTTGTTTTGATGATATTACAGAAAAAACTCTAAAATTAGCAGTAGTTTAATTTCACGGTAGTGAAGACTCTTAACCAAAACCCTAACAAGGAAACCGCGAACACATTTATACAAATTAAACTTAATAGCAAGTCATTGAGGAGGAGGAGGATTTGGATTTCTGGGCTTTCTGCATCTAAGGCCATTTAGCCCGTATGAGGGATGACGTCTCTCGGCGAGCACACTATCCGGGCAAAGGGAAGGAAGGAAGCGGTCTGGGACCAATATAAGTTAGGTGCCACCCCGGCATTTGCCTGGTGTGAATGAGGAAAACCCAGGAAAACCTCATTCAGGGTGGCTGGCCTGAAAAAACGTGTTACACTTTTTCGACCGAGTGCCCCAACGGGAATCGAAACACATAACAATTACTTACTAAAAATGGAGCAGTTCTCTGTATGGAAATTCTTTATTCATTGCCATGTACTGATACCCTTTTAAATGTTCGTCCACTAAATGACCTAGTCGACATTGTAGTACATTTTGCATGTATTTGGCGAGTAAAAAATCTGAGAGGAAAGCATAATTGTTACTTTGACACACTTTCTTGAAGCCTTCTGCATAAGAAGTTACCAAAACAGAATCCAAATAAGGGAAAATCAGCTCGTTCCAGGCTCTTCCATACACACTGCCCTCGGTGTCGCTCTGAAAACAAAATAAATAAATAAATAAAATAAAACAGGAGATTCCTGGAATACATTTCAATGTTTCAGTTTTGAAAAATGTGATTATAAAGTGTAACAAAAGCATCATCTTATTACGAGTATCTTTACTGTATTTAACAGAAAATAAGCCACATCTTTAAAATTTAAGGAGAGGAAGGAAGGGAGAAAGATTACTCGAAAATAACCTGCACCGCGGTAAAAATTTTTTTATTTCTATTTCACTTATTTATTTTTATGCGCTGTGATTGGTTGTCTTAAATCACTTTTGGCTTTGGTATTTGTGATCTTTTCCTGAACTTTTAGAAAGGTTCTATTAATTGCATTTTATAAATGTTACAAGCACTTTGCACCTGATGAATTCACATTTCCTTTCTTAACAATAAAATAACAATTTTTGACGGCCCGCCCATGGAGAATAATACTCCCGGAAGTAACCATTTGGCGCTCTACTCTAGCCAGCTGTTTTACGCGCTACCCTAGCCAAATCTTTTAAGTTGGTCACAAAGTTTATATCATGGGGGTCAAGGTGGGACAAAACGAACCCTGTGGGGCTTCTAACCCGTACCTACTACTACTACTTATCTGCACAAAAGTAAATCCTTTCTTGAGTATTATTTTCACCTTATTTTAATGGAAAAAGTGTTATGAAAACAATTTTAAAAAGTTTCCTTGAGCCGTGTTTGAACCCACGCCAAAAGATACTTCCATTAGTAGCACGCTCGATCACGAGGGCCGACAGCACCAAGCGTTTGATTTCTGCTATATGTAAGCTACGTGCCAAGAAACGGATAACACCAACCAATCAGAACCATATATTTAGTTCCTATTTCCTGGAGCATTACCTCCCCGAGTGAGTCCTAATTTTTGCTCCTTAAATTGAGTGGTGTTATACGAATGTGAGGCAATGGGCATTAGAAGAAAAACGGGGAACGTAGCCTTTCAAAATGTGGTATTATAGAAGTTGTTGAAAATTATTTAACTAGATAAGATGTCAAGTGAAGGAGTATTGGAAATAGTTAAGAGGAAAAAGGAGTATATTGAAAAATATTTCGAAAACAAGAGGTAGAGTGATTGGACACTTTATGAGACATGGAGGAATCACACTAAGGAAGAAATGACAGAAGAACAAATATACCATAGTAAGGCTACGATTGAAATATGCATACCAAATAATACAAAATGCAGGAAAAGAAAGGTATATACATAATGCGCCTAAAAGAAACCAAATGGGAAAAGAAATAGAAAAAAGAAATTAGCTTATAATTTAATATTTTATGTAGAATGTACTTAACTATTTTCGACATTTTTTTTTTTTTACTTCGAGATCCATTCTCTATCGGACACTTTTATGATTACACATTACGAGTTAACACGCTTCCTTCTCACTTCACTTCATTTTACTTCGTAATAGTTTCCTTATGAAGGAATACGTGCTTAAAACCTTTCACTGTCGTTCACCAATTTTTACATTACTATTTACATGAGAGGTAAGATTCCTACACACTTTGATTAGCTACACAATGTTCTATTAACATGACATTACATATTTATTCTGTAAATTTTTTAAAATATGTACTTCCAGATGTTGGTATGGCAATTTATGATTAAAATTTAGCGATATCTTTTGAACTTTTTCTTTACCTTTAAAATATCCAAGAAAGCTGATCCTTCAATAGTTCCCAGTTTATATGATTTTTTCTGTAACATTCCTTGTAAAGTACTGAAAGATAATCCGTCAACAAATAGAGTTAAACGGGAAACCAATATTGCACAATATGAATTGTACAGAACAGAGCCAAGCGCCAGTGATGTGAAAAGGACAAGTCGTGCTGACCAAGATGAGGGAATTTGGTCCAATCCTGTGAGGAAGATACAAAAATAGTTAATTCAGTATTTTAAAAATGCTTCGGAGCAGTGATTGTAGGGGCGTGGCATATACGAACAGGGATTTTAGTGTACATAAATTTAATCATGTTTTATTGCTTACAAACTGGGATGACAGCAACAACGCCACATAAAGAAATTATCTCACTCGTGAAGTTATTCAGTAGAAACGTTATACAAAGTGCATATTAATTTTTTGATCAATTATCAACATGGTCATTATTTAAAATGAACTATTATCCTAATACGTATGAGTGCTGGGATCACCATTGGGGTAAAGAAGAACTTACAAGCAGAATAATTATTTGATAGAATGTTTATAAAAAGGGTACTTGATAATATACAAGAAGCTGCTGAGAAGTTCAAAGCCCAACCCAGAGGGAGTGCACGTGGAATAGTGAAATTTTACAGTTATTCTATATACTTCCCCCGAAGTTCAACACATTTCCTTGCACGGTGCTTCAATTTCTGCAGATCAATTGTTTAAAAAAATTGGAAAGAGTGTTCCTCGCACCATTGCTCCGTATCACTAATCACCATCTTGTCAGATCCAAATGGGGTCCGTTCAAGCGTTGTTTGAAAAAATGAAATGAAATCTTTAATGTTACGTCTCACGGTTATGCCGGTTAGGCTAAAGAAGACGGTGATGATGAGAAATGAGTGAAATGGTGGAATGAAGAAAGTGGGAGGAAACGGGAGAACCCCAAGAAAACCCACGAGCACGGTGTTTGACCACCACAAAGTCCACATGAACTGTTGTTTGAGTTTGGGATGTAGAAACTGAAACCTTAGATCATTCAATGTCACTTGTGTTTGCAATGCTCGATAGGAAGAGACATTGTTCTAAAGGAACATAATTCCTTTTTTAGATTTTCCGTGGCGTTGCACTTACAATTAGTTTTTCAGTTTTGTAGGTAATGCGGAATAATACTCTGTATTAAATGTTTGACCCTTGGACAGGCATTTCATGAGCACGACTCCATTCTTATCCCAGAAGAATGTTGAAATACTTTCCCAGCTTGCCCAGCTTCCACACTTGAACTTATTTAGGCCTAGAGGAACCTGAGTTCAACCACTCCATCGATTGTTGTTTTGTTTCAGGATCGTAGTGGTACAGCCATTCTTCATCTATAGTTACTATTCATGACAGAAAGTGGTTGACATTGCAGTCAAAATGGGAGATAATCTCATTTATTGCCCTCGCTCTTTCATGCTTTTGATCTGGTGAGATTTTGGGGGAAAAACCCATTTTACCGAGAGCTTGCGTATACCTAAGTCATTATGAATTATGCCGATGCGTTCCCGAGAAATCTCCACAATCTCTGCCTACATTTTGCTGAAATTCTGCGATTTTCAAGAATACTGTCATGCATTTTATTCATGATTTCGGGCAGTCACTGTTTTTGATCATGGGAAGTTTTTACCTATGAAAGGGATCGAAATGGATCACCCAAGTTTGAAGAGGTACATTTTATAGTCCTCTACTATCATAACATTTAAAAATTTGGGAATTTCCAAAATTTAAGGGTGAGCCGATACACTGCTCTAGAAAATTTGACATGGTACATTAATATACCCCTACTGTACGAAAGACAATGTGAGCCTATACTCATCCAAGGAAACGTAATAAATCTTCATTAAAGATGATCCTTGAGGTCAAAAACTATCCAAATTTATATTTTTAGCAATTTTTTACCCATGAAAAGGAATGAGGCAGATCACTCAAATTTACAGATACATACCAGCTCATATACTAACATATCAATTTTTAAAAATTGGATATTTCTTAAGTTTAAGAATGAGTCTATACATCTACCTCCCGAAATTTTAAAGAGGCGTTAATGTAACAATGGACCTTATACTTATCAGTAATATAATAAATGCTCGTCAGAGGTGATACATTAGGTCAGAAACCTTCAAATTTTGAATTATTGATAATTTTATACTCATAAAGGGGGACAAGATGGACCTCCAAACATTTTGAGGTACACCCTATTCACTCCTTTTGGGTGGTGGACCAACGTACTCATTGTCAAATTTTTACATGGGGTAGTCATATGCACCGTGGACCGTGGCTCCTGAGGCTGGGACTCTGAGGCACTAAAGTTGCCAAAATGACCCAGTACTACTTCTAAGAGGACCGCCTTCAAGTACACACTTTGAGGACCACTTGTGGTCTGTTTATATGAAAACAAATGCCAATGTTCCATACTTTTTTAAAAAAATAGTAACAAAACACCTTCTCTCTTTCCTGGATAAGACGTGGTGTTCTAAATCCAACGTTTTCGAAGCTTGAGAACTTTCCTGGGGAAAAGGGACATGGTTTTGATCAAAGGTTCCCGAGTTCACGAGGTTAGCACTCAAGAGTTTGATACTCACGCTAAAGCTGCCTCAACCTCGCAAAGTGAGTATGAGGTTGAATCAGCTTGATGTCATAATAATGTGAGTATGATGTTGAAAAGATGTGACAGTGATGTTAAATTAGTGATGTGTGCGTGAAATCGAGTGAGTGTTATGCAAAAATAGTGTGAGCGTGAGATTAAACTGGTGATATGAGTTTGAGATCGAGTGAGTGTGATGAGTGTGGGGACATGAGTGTGGTATCGAAATCATATTGTGAGCGTGATGTTAGACTGATGGCGTCAGTGTGCGGTCAAATGAGTGTGGTGTCATACTAGTGATTTGAGCATGAGGTTCAGTCATGGCCGGTTTTTAGGCATGGGCTACATGGGCACGGAACCAGGGCGGCATTTTTTTAAAAAGTGATAAAACTATTGAAAATACATATTTCTCCAATGGCTCAATAAAATAAGCGAAAGCGATTTTTTTAAATGGCCGCTACTATGATAATATTGTAGCAGATTAGTCGTAGCAAATATTGTCATAAGTCAGTTGTTATTATGGTGGTTTGATCAGTTGTTGGTGGCTCTGCTGAAAAGGGCGGCAGTAGGCAGTTCGACACTCGTACTTTCATAAGTTGGTGTGAAAGTGCTGAAGAAATCGTAACTTAACGATTTCTCATATTGAGAATCTTCAGGACTTATATCCTAACATACGTATTTGCCTTAAAGTGTTTTTATGTACACAAACAACTAAGTGTGCGGCGGAAAGATCATTTGCTACTATCAAGAATCAAAATCTAATTTTAGATCTACTCCTTCTCAGAAGAGACTGGTTCATCTAGCTGTTTTAGCCATCGAAAACGACTTGACCGTTAAACTTGATTTTAGTGACGTTATTAATGATTTTACTAACGCCAAAGAAAGACGTAAACAGTTTTGATACACAAAAGTTTTAGAAACGTGATGTTGTAAAGTTTTAATAATATAAAAACTCTATATAATATAACTCTTCATATAATATGGATATAATTATATATAATATATTATAACTCTTTATGTCATTTAAGATTGTTTTATATTTTGCTGTCTTTTACACCTGTAATGTTGAATAGGTTAGGTAGAAGGCAGGTAAGTTTTGACGAATATACTCCAAATGCTGGCCAGATATAGGAATTAAAATGTATTACTAAAATAAGTATTAAGTAAAATAAGAACAGTAATAACTAGCAATTGTAATAATTATTATTTAATAACAAACGTAAAAGTAACATTTTAGAGAACGATCGCTTGGTGTGGTTAGAGGCGGCAATTTTACGAGGAGCCATGGGTCCAAAACATGGAAATCCGGTCCTGGGTTCAGTGAGCGCAATGTCGAAACGATTATGAAAGCTTGAGGTGGACTGAACGTGGTGTCGGAATAACAGCGTGGTAGAGTGAAGTTGGATCAACGTGACCACCTTTAGTTCTGACTCACTCACTAAGGACTCACCCGGAAACAATAACTCACCTTGTTGACAGAAGGTTCCGTAAACCGCCATGATTGAAGTTTTGTAAGAGAAATGCCTTCCATCTTGTGTCAGCTGTTGATGTGTTACCATGGCTGCGACAACGGCTAACAGCGAAGAACATATAAACATAGCTAGTACTATAACTATCCACATACTCATTGAAAACGGCTTCATATATGAATCCAGTGTAAAATTTGGTTCAGGTTGCTTGTATATTATTCTAGTACTGAAAAAAAAAACACAAATTTCGTCAGTGTATTATTTAGAACCAATTATTTAACATATAACTAACTTTAAATACACGTAAAAAGATTAACATGATTAAATTAAATACAATGTTTACATGACTCGAAACTTACATCTCATATCAAAATCCTAAATGTTGTAATGGGTTAGTGATTTGGTTCCAGATTTGATTAAATCTGACTGAAGGTTTCGGTGGGTTCCAAGCAGGTTTAAGTCGAAAACCTTGATTCGATTCAGAGCACTGTAGATTTCCTTTCCAACTTCATTCTAAACATGAAAATTCAAAATCATAATTCGATTCTGTTTGTCAATTTACAAGAATCACAGAAAAGCAGTAAGAAATAGTGAAAAATCTCTTTTGTGATATAAATTTAGTATCATAGAATTATTGAAACCGGAAGTGGTTAATTTTCACTGCTTCGACAGGAAGCAATTGCAACAACTGCTAGAACAATAGATGCCAACCAACCTCGGGTGCTGAAAGATTACAGATAGAAAGCCGCTTGCCGAAAGAATTATTTCGATTCTCATGGGAATAATCCCTTACAACCATCGTTCACTGTACCATACAAGTGTGAGTTACCCACTATTGGGAAATCAGAATCCAATGTAAAACATTATAATTATGAATGCATGTATTTATTTCGTATATTAAAATATTATTCTTTTAATTTAGTACTATTTATGAACAAGAGGGTGTGTTTCTGAACTAAAGGAGTGATTCTAAACTAAAATTCTCTTGAATCTGTTTTCTAATCGTCTCTAAAATTTGTTTGCACTTGATCCACAACAAATACGAAAAAAGAGGTGTTTCAGGAAAGCGAGGATTGATTTTAAAAAATAAATTAAGTATGATAGAACTATAGAGGGTAATCCATCTCCATCGCAAAATATTGAAGATGTTTTCCTACGATATTCCACCTCTCCATCATCGATCAAGCTCGATGTAATGACCATCTGTATGGACCATTGCGCTACATCGCACTTTCAACTGCAGCAGACTACGTTACAGTTGTACTAAGGAACACCTTATATCGTCCCACTCCTGCTTGCAAGCTTTCCCGAAGCTATTTACCGTGCTTGGGTGTGGTGCTTTCTACGCACTTCTTTCGAAAGAAAACCTTTCGAAAAAAAATCGAATTTTCAACTTATTTCTTACTTCTCTTGCTTTTTATTCAAAATGTCTCATACTATGATGATAGTATTCGACACTAAGGTACTCCGGATGTTCATAGCCCTGTCACTCTCATTTACGTTATTACTGTTGTATAAGCCTGTAAAATTTGGACATTTGTGAATGTTTATGGTATTGTAGTACCCTCAGTTTTCCACACTGAACAATAAGTTTGATCTAATATGATACGTTTTTGTTTAATACGTAGATTTCAAATTTGTAATAACATATTGCAGTACCATTTTTTTAAAAGTATATAATTTTATCTTGGGTTGGCATCAGTGTTATTTGTTGGTATAGCATAGTATGGCAAAGAGTATCCCCTTGCTGGGATTTGCAGGATACAAAATATAAACGTGTTTTTTTCTTAATTAGCTAAAATCGTTACAAGTGTGTTTCTTGATAAATGGTTCGCTCTGTATATAGCCTATACGTATATAAACAATCAAAAAATTTACACTTGAAAGAAATAAATAGAAAGCAGAAATACACTCCTAATGATGCATCTTAAGATTCATCTAAAAACATATAGGGGGCCGCGGTGGCTCTTTGGTAGAGCGTTCACCTCTGATGTTTGGGGTCCCGGGTTCAAACCCTGCCAAGTGAACTTTCTGGTGGACAAACACCGTGTGCGTGGGTTTTCTCGAGGTTCTCCCGTTTCCTCCCACTTTCTTCATTTCACCATTTCATTCATCTCTCATCATCACTATCCTTTAGCCTAACCGGCGTATCCGTGGGACGTAAAACTCAAAAATTTCATTTCATTTTCATCTTAAAACATAATCTTAAGACATAATAAGATATCTTAAAACATAATAAGTGAAACTTGTTATTCCCACACCTACCTCCCCCCCTCCAATAAGAAAGGGAAGCAGAAGAAACAATATACAGGGTGTTGATTTATTTTGTAGCCAAAGTCCACTGGTGAAATCCTCCCACCTAAACAATAATAAAAAAAAAAGGTCCATATGGACATAGAGCGGAAAACGGGTTGTTTCAAAGTTACGAGATGCCGAAATCGAGAAAATTGTAACTTTGAGGCTGCTTAGCTCGAAAACTATGAGATATCAACAGCGGTTAAAGAAATATTAGAGGAACTAGTACGCTGTCTATCTGAATACTTGGGGGCAAGGTGGCTCAGTGGTAGAGCGTTCACCTCCGGTGTTTGGGGTCCCTGGTTCGATCCCAACTCACGAAATGTAGACTTTGTCGTGGACAAACACCGTGCTCGTGAGTTTTCTCGGGATTCTCTCGTTTCCTCCCACTTCCTTCATTTCACCATTTCACTCATCTCTCATCATCACCGTCTCCTTTAGCCTTACCGGCATAATCGTGGGACGTAAAACTTAAAGATTTCATTTCATTTCTATCTAAATACCAATGTTTCAGGGTTGGGTTGTAACGGCATACATGGTTTTAGAGAGAGAGGAAGAAGAGCAGAACGTATACTGCAGCTCCCTCTATAAAATTCGTTGCGCCGATATGTCCCAACTCTGAAACATGGTTATTTAGATAGACAATGTACTAGTTCCTCTAATATGTTTCTAACCGCCTTTGATATCTCTCATAGCTTTTGAGCTAGGCAGCCTCAAAGTTACAATTTTCTCGATTTCGACATCTCATAACTTTCAAACAACGCGTTTTTCGCCCTATGTTCACATGGACTTTTTTTCATTGTTTAGGTGTGAGGATTTCACCAGTGAATTTTGGCTACATAATAAGTGAACACCCTGTATATATTTAAACAAACAAACATTTATTATTCTGATATGTCAGTCAACTTACACGGAGAATATAATAGGAACACCATATTGTATTGCAGAGCTTCTGTCCAGAGTCATAGCGTATGAGCCAACAGCTATTTGAGAATTTCCTTCTACGAGTGTGCGTATCATTCCTTCACTCCAATTACCGTCAGAGAGCTTATGCCCAATTTTGTTCTTCTTCAAGGGAAAATAATTATAGCTAAATGGAAAGAGAAATATATTGTTATTACAATAGTTATATAAAGTTGATAAGCATAACGTAGAAAATGATCCGAAAATCTTTCCATTCTTACCAGCGTTTCTTACATGTATGCTCCCAGGAGGGTCTCCTCTCAGAGCTAAGATAGATTTAATTAGGATTACATGTTACTCTGGTACAGAGCAAATACAAATTCCAGTGCAGTCCCTCACGGTTTGATTTTGCTCCCCCGGACAACATTTTCGGGAAGAAAACTTTATGCCTACATATGATAATATAATCCTATAAAATATTTATCAGTAAAATAAATGTAAGATGTTCAACAAAAATTGATGAAGTATCACCCAGCATATATGTTTCGAATCGAGAAGGTCCACGGCACAAAATAAAGTTTTGCCATACATTTTTTACGAAGCATATTGCCTAGTTCATTTACGTTGCTTTCTTCAATTCTCTGATTAATTGATTTCTTTACTTTCAAGTCAAGCCAAGTTTCTTATCAATTGAATCGGTGTGTGGAAGAAGGAGTATACCAAAAATAAAGGAGAACATTCTGCGATAGCAATTTGTGTATAATTAAATATACAGGGTGAACTATAATTATGTATGTGATGTTTGACTGTAATTCTGGACAAAAAGTTTCGATATGACAACACTGTGTAGCCTGAGAGTAAGGATAACGGTCACTGGAATTAGAACCGTTAGCAGATGAAGCATCGCCACTAAACCCGTGCAAGACTGGGTGAACGAAACATTCCCGAACCGCTGGATTGGTTGATGTGAGTCTGTGGATTGGCTAGCTCGATCCCTCGATTTGACACCACTGACTTTTTCTTTTGCAGTGTTTTAAAGGAGAAAGTGTATGAACACCACGTTCACAATTTGGCCGAACTGCGGATAACTGTCACACAAGAGTACCACAGGGTACCAATACGAGTCTATCAAGTTGCTTGTTACAACCTGCTCTTCGTCTCCAGGCATATATCGATTTGGATGATGCATTGGTGGACCATGTCATGGCATGTATCGATTTGGATGATGCATTGGTGGACCATGCCATGGCATGTATCGATTTGGATGATGCATTGGTGGACCATGCCATGGCATGTATCGATTTGGATGATGCATTGGTGGACCATGCCATGGCATGTATCGATTTGGATGATGCATTGGTGGACCATGCCATGGCATGTATCGATTTGGATGATGCATTGGTGGACCTTGCCATGGCATGTATCGATTTGGATGATGCGTTGGTGAACCATGCCATGGAGTCCAGAGATTAAAATTTGTAAGGAAAGGTATGAGAGTAATATGTTTATGTTTAAGTTATGTTGCTAGATTCTTTACCGCAGTCTTTGAAACATCATACATAATTATGGCCATCTTGTATAATCTCATTATTGATATTTTGGGAAATGACGGGTCTTAACCTACGCTTCAAATATCCTATACATAATTTTTGTATAAGTAATGGTATTTTCGGTAAAAATTGGAAAGTTCTAAAGAACATTTATACTAGACCTACAAGTAGATTGTGTCAAATTTGAATAATAACAGTTTTAGTATTTCTAATATAGCTGTTACCGTTGGAATAACCTACGTTCGTAACAGCATTGGGGCAACAACTGTACTGTTGTATTTTATGTCAGCGTACCAAATTTGAGAACTATTCAGTAAAGCAAGTAAATGAAAGTACTAGAAGGCATAAGCTCTAACCGACAGAAGTCCTAAAAAATCATTTAGCTGCACCAGTCTTAATGTACAGGCGGATGCTGAATTTCTTCGAAGTTACAGTCTTTCAGTGCAGTCGTTCGCAACAACAGCCGTGTGGGCTGGAGCATTGTTATGCAGTCAATAGAGCTTCGTCTAGTGATGTGTGTGACTAGTGACAATTATGATGAACTTTCAAATCTTCGTGTATTAACAAAACACAAGTTGTAAAACTCAACTTGCACACGGGCCATGAGAAAATTTTGTAACTGGGAGGTTCAGAATAATTTTTGTAAATGGTTCTGAGATAAATTCTTGCTTGGGCAAATTGAAGTTCCACCTCTGATGCTGGCCAATTATTATGCACCATGGGGAGATTAAACTCTTCTACAAGGAGGTCAGCTTCTAAAAGGGAGGTTAAACCCTTCAATTAATTAATCAACTTAAAATGTTGAGACGTTAATTTCATACGTAGGTACAGCTCACAGATGGCGAGAAGAACCGTAAAACAGGGGAAGCGTTGAAAGGTCAACGACACGGTCAAGTACATTTTCGGTTTTTGAGGTGTGGTCTATACTTAGATGTCGTCTGCTATTCCGGGTAGTTATCTGTGTGGTATTCCGTAGTGTCATTTGAAATCCCCGTGCAAAAAGTGGGCGAGCCCATACCTAAGTCACACTACTTCTGCTAGGGTTCTTCTCGTCATCTGTGAGCTGTACTCTTTTCTTTTAAGGTAAAACATTAAATTTTAAAAAAGTTGTAATATGGGCAGCCCATAATTTGACGTTCACTGATGTTGCGAGGTTGTATTGATTGGTATTTTCTTTGAATTTCTTGAAGAAAAGAAATATTGAAAGTATATACTTTCAAAATATTTCCGTCTGTGAAAACAACTTACATGATCAATAATTTTATTTGACAAAAATTAGGCTACATCCAACTGAAACCTTACCTAAAATTAAGTCGTTCTCCAAGCGTGCGTAGAATATCAGGTACAAATCCCTCAAGATCTACATTCGAATTTCTTGAACGTTTAGACATACTAAGGGGAGGGAACTGTCAAAATAAATGAAAGAAAAAAGGTATTAAAACCAAGAAAAGTTAGTTCTATATGTTCATTGGAACATGATCCTATTTCAAAGCTAGTATTTTGTTACCTTATACAATAAAGAAAACTGTTGAATTATGAATGAATTTGATATACCTGTATTGTCCTACTCAGTTTATTGTATAGATTTTTCAATAGTTGTCAGTACGCTCCTCTCTACTTTTATATATATATAATATCAAATTCACTACCTACAAAATGTTTAGTGCCAAGTACTTTCATACAATAACTATGTGTATTATCAGTCATTTTTCCAGTGTTACCAATAGATATCTTCAGAAAGTAGCTAAATAGCACACAAAATCTAGCTAAATATATCTAAATTTATAGCTAGCTGAATTAAAAATGAAATAAGGAAAACATTTCCTAACTTTAGTGTAGTACTAACTTGAAATAAGCTACATACACTGTGGTGCTTTTAAGAATATTCTGAAATCAAATACTTCTTTCCATCATCTACACATCAACTATTTACAGTACGTTTTCCTCAGTCATTGATTAGTACTAAAATCCATTATTATTATTATTATTATTATTATTATTATTATTATTATTATTATTATTATTATTATTATTATTATTATTATTATTATTATTATTATTATTTAAACATCATTTCCAATTTTTGCGGTAATGCTAGCTATATTTTGGTGTATAATTAATATAGCACAACGCAAAAAGTAGCCAAAGTCGAAAACATAATTGAAATAACTTATATCTACACTAATTGACAAGGTACTGAAATTAATTCTGAGAAGACGAAAGTTTCTGGGATCCCGATTTGCAGTGAGTAACACGTAGGCGAGAATGCTGCCTATGAGATACATATTTGGCAGCACTATAGATATAAAATTCTCTATTTATGTATAACTAATAAAGCTCCCAATTCTCCAAATAATATACTTCTTCAGCAATGCAAAATTACAAATCCTGACGTTTGACGTTCAGACGTGTTGATAGTCATAGCCAACACTGGCTTCTTCTGGAAGTGATGACGTCCTATTTTAAATCACAATTCGGTGTCTGAAGATAATTCATTGTGATGGAAGTCAGTAGTTTTATATGACTATTCTCTCATCCTAACATTCGTTTTGTTTCACCGGTGACTTTTTGCTGGCGATTAAACACTGTAATAATAAACATAGGCTAATATTGTCTTAGATAGATCCAGGGGGGCGAAGGGTCGTTTTCAACCAGCAGCGGCACAGGCACAGTGCTGTAAAAGGCTGGTAATTAGGAATCATTCCTCCCCCCAGGAATCCGTCCTAGATCCGCCCCTGAGTATTGTTTAATAGTGAAGGACACAATTCCTTAACAGTGAAGTAATCATCCCATCAGTTAACACATTTAAGACCATTGCCACTGGACGATATGTTTCAGTTAGACAACCAAACTATGCTATGCATAAGTCGGAAGTCTTGCAGAACAGCTTTGTCCGTCCGTCTGTCAACAGGTATCAGAGAAAAAACTGTAAGAAATATCGAGATAAGTTTTTTTTCTTTTTTCCTTTCCATTCTTTTTCTTTTTTCTTTTTGTTTTGTTTTCTTTTTTTTTAACCGATTCAACTTTCCAAGGATAGGTTCCATTTCCTCTTTTAACTCTCTACTCAAAACGGAACTATTTCAAATTAGTCAATTCCGGCTTCAACGTTTATCTCCATAGAACAAAAATGGTGACAGGTATTGAGAAATGATTTTCTACAAACGATTCAATATTTCATAACTATCCACAACTCTATCATAATCGGAAGTGGCTCAAATTTACTATTATTTCCGGTTTTCAACACTTATCACCATAAAACGAAAACAGTAACAAATAGAAAGAAGTTGTTTCTTGTAAACGATTCAGCGTCTCAACACAATATATCATAACTATCTACAAAAGTCTACTAGAACCGGAAATGGGTCAAATATACTATTAGTTCCAGCTTCAATACTGATTTCCGTAGAACAAAAACGGTTAATGCTATCAAGATGCGGTTTTCTATTATACAATCGATCCAACGTCCCAAGGAAAGGTTCTATCTGCTTCGTTAATCTTCTATTCAAATCGGAAGTGGTTAAAACTAACAATTTCCGGTTTCAACATTTATAGCCATAAAAGAAACCGCCAGACAGATATCTAGAATTTTTCTTTTCCAAACGATTCAGCCTCTCAATGCAACGTACTATAACTATACCCAACACTCTAGCAAAAACGGAAGTGGTTCAAATTCACAGTGCTCAATAACCATCTGATGCTGGACACGCCACATATATACTCTATTAGGCATGATAACACAGTCTGGTGGTGACAACACTAATGCACTGTAATCGTTGCAAATCTAATGATTTTTGTCCGCTGATGGTACGCATATGTAGAAAATTACATCGACGTTGAATCACTCCTTCCAGGTGCTTATCTGCTTTTGTCAGTGTATTATTATTATTATTATTATTATTATTATTATTATTATTATTATTATTATTATTATTATTATTATTATTATTATAGTAGTAGTAGTAGTAGTAGTAGTAGTAGTAGTAGTAGTAGTAGTAGTAGTAGTAGTAGTAGTAGTAGTAGTAGTAGTAGTAATGGAGAACTGAGAATTCAATACTGCATCTGAAATCGCAGAAGGGGTAAGATGAAAAGGACATAGGACCAATTAGCTGAAAGGAGGGACGGCAAGAAGTATGCAGGGTTTACGAAAGGGGGCGTAGGGTAAAGAAGGTTGGGAACCACTGTTTTATACTATGAATCATATCACACCAAAACAATATTTGAAATGTAAGGCTTGGGTGAATTTGTGTTTCCCACGAAAATATTCAAATTTCTCGTCTCGAAAACGAAATGGTAATTATTGCATTCCTTGTCTCGTCTCGAACTTAAAAAGGTATTTCTCATTTCATGGACAACATTACTTCTTATTGATCACACTTCTGTTTCTTTATTTCTATTATTTAAGAAAGAAGAAGTTTAGACGTAAATGTCTCTCGCACAATATGCGTATAAAATCAACATACCTCATTGTTTGTGACATTAAAGACTGCAGCGTAGAGATTATCTCTATGTCGCCATTTGTAATATTTATCAAGTGGAGCTTTAGATAGGCCATTTTTAGCAATCTTGCGTGTTATAACTGTTGACGTAGCATTTAGTTTGTACAACTCGAAAATTGAGTTTTCACTGTTTACATAAAATGTTTGGCTTGCAAAATCTATTGAAAGATTAGATAATAAATGGTGGTTATCATCTTCAGTAAAGATAACCCAAACATGGCGCTTGTCTTGGTGATTAATCTGTAAAATGAGAGATATATTTTTAGCTTTAAATGATGTTTTCAAATATATTTGAAAAATAGAAGTAAAAAGAGTTACCAATATGTAATGTTTGTTCTCAAATAAAATTTTCTCCTTCAGTACCCTCAAATAAAGTGAAAATAGATTAGTGAAAGATTAAATTTCGAATTATTGTACCTGCAACGCACATACATAATAAAAGAAGTAAACCTCCATCATTAGAGAAACAGAAAATTAGATAACTAAATTGTGTTAAAAATAAAACCTAATATTGATAACTAAATTTTATAACAAAGGGGAACCAAGGCAGAAAAATTGGGTATATTTCGGACACAGAATTAGCACACATATGCGCATTTGAATCAGTACAAAAAAGTTACAAGTGACGTCATTGTCATTGCATCTAGTCGACATATTTGTAAGCAATAATATCTTTAAATAATAAAATTGTTATTTACAAAACACATTTAATTACAATATCATTGAGAATTTTCATCTTGTCACTTGAAATTTTCCCCTTACTATTATTATTAATTATAAAGGGTATCCTAAAGAACGTAACTTTTGAAATGCACGCCATTTCTGTTCTAGTAAGTTGGCAGCACTGAATTACAAGATTTTCATTTGTAGTCTTTGTGGTTAGTAGTCTCGGAGCAACGAATAGGACATGATCGTCATCGTCAAACATTCATTAATCTCTGTACAACATTCGCCATATATAATGAAAAAAATGAAATGATATGTTTAAGTTTTACGTCCCACGGTTATACCGGCTAGGTTAAAGGAGACGGTGATGATGAGAAATGTAAGAAAGGGTCAAATAAAGGAAGAGGGAGGGAACGAGAGAACTCCGAAAAACCCACGCAACATGGTGACCGCTGCTCCATCGAGAAAAGCTCCATTCCTACCAAGGATTTATAAAATAGAGGACCTCCCCATACATACCTTCATCCTATGAACTCAATGAAGCCAAAAAACAACCGAGCATCGTCTGAGTCGGCACGTCTGATTGGCTACTCCCGTTTCCGCCATGATTGTTGGCTCGAAACCTTGCGATCTTAGTGGCGCGGAGCGGGCAGAGTAGGCATGGCGACACTGTGACGTATGGCTTCACGATTTTGCTGTATGGGCAGATCCCCTATTTTATAACATCCTTGATTCCTATCCGTACAGAAAATAGATGACGATCATGCGCTATTCGGGGCCCCTAACCACAAAGATAACAGATGAAAGTCGTGTAACGTTCAGTCCTTCCAACGTACTAGAACAGAAATGGCGGGAATTTCAAAAGTTGCGTTCTTTATGGGCAGGGGCGTCATTTAGGGAGGGCAGGAGGGGGCAATTGCCCGCCCAAGAGTTTGAGGAATACATATACATTAATCGATTGTCTACTAATATACTAGTTCAAAACGTGAAAGTCTTATGTCGGTGGTGCTCTTGCCCCCCCCCAAGCGAAGTCTGAAATGACGCCCCTGTTTATGGGACACCCTTTATTTCACATGACTGTTACTAAGATAAAATCAATATCGTTAGTGCTTTACTATTTGGTGAATTGAAGATACATCCAATGTTTCTTCCAACCATATAACTGAACATTATAACAATGGGGAACAGGGGAAATAGTTATGATTTCAGATTTCGGGTGAAAGTAGTACTACGTAAACACACAGATTCCAAATTGAGAACGATAGAAGATATAGCCTCTTGGCAAATTTTGTAGCTCCAGGAAATTTGACCCTGGGCCATCCTCTCAAATTCACCATTGCTTCCGGAGATGGCTTCAGGAGCTAAGATAAATTAAAATACCATTACTGGTACCTGTCACTCTTGTGCAGGGACATCCTTTAATACATAACGTCTAGTGCACCCTCTCTACTCCGGAGGATAAGGGGAAGGAAAACACAAATGTCCATGAAAAATATCCGGCCGGACAAAAATTTCTGGAAGATGACAGCTTGCATGTATCGATAATCAACAACAAATCACCATGCTCAAAGTGGCTTTCCTTATGTCATTTTAGAAAACCAGGAACAAAAATGAGTTCTTAGCAAGGAAATAATTCTCAGTAAACATTACACTCAGTGATAGTCTGAAGATTTACTAACTAGATTACGGAGCACCAATTTTGCTTTGTATATTGTTTCGGCTACTTACTTTATTAAAGTAGTGAACTGTTTCGAATGTAGAACACACTACTGCATACATAGTTTTTGCCTGTTGATAATGAAAATAAGTTTCCGAATTCCATGAGGCCAATTGAACAAATCTTTGTACGGACATAAATCTTTTCAATCTTTTCAGAGATTGAAGCATATACGTAGCTTCACCTAGAAAAAGAAAACATAAACGTCCTAATTATAATAACCATTGGTAGACATGGAATTCAGTGAAATCAAAGATGTTCCTTGAACAGTCTTAACACATGAATCTTGGTGAAGAAAGGAAAAAGAAGTAAGATTCTGTAGGGATGTGAATGGATATAGACCCCTACTTCAGTAGCAAGATGTCATCTCAACAATGTACGAGGAGAAGTAAAAAAAAAAAAAGTAAAGGGATTTTTTGGAATTCCTAGCACTAGGGCTTGGTAACACTGCTAGTATCCAGTGCTGATTTAGTGTCGTATATTATGAAGCGAAAGTGTGAATTGGAAGCGATGTTAACAAAATTTTTAATTAAAATATAAGAACATATCTAATAAAATACCTTGTACTAATCAATCTCCATGGAATGAAGTACAGCTCTACTCACTTCCTTGACATCATCTACTAAATCTTCGGCGTCATCACTGTCACTTTCAACTGACCTTTTGTTATCCGCATTCTCAGGAAGCGTGATGCAGAGGAATGTATCTCTGCTTCTGATCGATCGAGAATGTATGTAACAATTGTAAAGTGACCATTAAAATTGAGATTTTTAAAGGAAAATTTCGGCCTCCCTCTCTCTCTTTTTTTTAAATATATATGTATATCCATATATTTAAAAGGTTTTGAAGAAATTTTAAAAATCACCTCATGATATCTTATATTTTATTTTCTGACTTAATCCGTACAGTAAATCCTTACTTCAGTAGCAAGATGTCATCTCAACAAAGTACGAGGAGAAGTACAAAAAACTAAAGGGATTTTTTTGAATTCCTCGCACTAGGGTTTGGTAACACTGCTAGTATCCAGTGCTAAACTAGTGTCATCTGCAACACTTCTATGTAACGTGTCACTATTATTCCCGTGTTAGTCGTTGGAGTGTAGCAGGCCGTTAAACATGGTAGCTCCATTTGTCGTTCTACACTAATTAGAAAATGAGGGCAGTGATTCGCTTTTTGTTTGAGGAAGGTGTTAAATAGGGATGGTATCGAGACGAGACGAGACGAGACTTTGTACAGTCTCGGTCTCGTCTCGGTTGATAAGTAGCGGTCTCGGTCTCGATCTCGTCTCGAGTCAAAAATCGCCGTCTCGGTCTCGGTCTCGTCTCGGTCAACAGATGCTTGTCTCGATCTCGGTCTCGGTCTCGAAGGCCAAGTCTCGGTCTCGTCTCGGGTCTCGTCTCGAAAGTCTCGAAACAAATAGTATGAAATTAAAATTGTGAAAGTATTATTATCGTACAGTCTGTCGTTTTCTGTTCTTACTTTTTGCGTTCATTCTTGACAGAATTATGGTATGATGTATTTCTTCGTAGCTAATTTGCTAGCGTTAATGCTTTCCATGCGTGTGTTCCGGGTTCAATCATCAGTGGGTACAACATACCTGGGATAAAAGCCTAATAGTAACCCATATTTCACTTTCAGCAATAGACTTTGTCTCAAATAGCTTCAGTACTGCCTATACAATTAAACTCTATTAAACTAACTCCAGTACTATACAGTAGTTTATTTACTTCCTTTGAATCACAATTGCTTAATACCTCCTAACGGATAACGCAACACATAGCAGCACGAATGTATTTAATCGGACCGAAATTGAAATTTTTTTTGATTGTCATTTTAAAAACAGAATATAACGTTCATTATCTTAACGAATAGAGTAAATTATTACTACCATATATTTTGTTTCCAATTGATCAATTGCTTTATTACCGTTTCACATCTCAGTGTTTAATTGACACTTTAAAACAGGCATATCCTTAACCTTATGGTGGGAGCTATGGCACTCATCTTTGCTATCTGTGGTCTCGGGTTAGATCACCAAACAAGTTAGATTCAAAGTCTTATGTTTCGTATAGTTCGCGTTTCACTTTAGGTACATTCTGTTTCTTATATAAGTTTATAAGGTCGTAATGTATTATATAAGCATATGTCCAGTGCTGTAACATAGATTAAGCTTATTCCTGAGTTCTCAACGGTGCATGGGGCCGCGGTGACTCAGTGGTTGAGCGTTCACCTTTGGTGCTTGGGATCCGTGTTCGATCCCAATCCCCGCCAAGTGAACTTTGTGGTGGACAAACACCGTATGCGTGGGTTTCCTCGGGGTTCTCCCGTTTCCTCCCACTTTCTTCATTCCACCATTTCATTCATTACTCATCACCGTCTGCTTTAGGATAACCGGCATAACCGTGGGACGTAAAACTCAAAGATTTCGTTTCACTTTTCTCAGCGGTGCATGTGATCTTTATTCGAGAAAACTAATTATGCGTTCATTACGCTGAAATTTTATATTGCTTGAAAATTGCTTGCGAAACATGGACATACATATTATGTAAGTATATAGGTAATTCGAGCTATATGTATCTCTTTTCTCTGTCCCGGCAAAACAAGTGATTCTTAACTTTCTGCTTTTCTTTAGTATTAATTTTCGTAGTTTTGCTGCAATATGAAGGATCAAATTTGTTTTTCGCTGTACGAATTTCGTTAAATTTTGGATCTGATTTTACCCTACCTTACCTGGTGAAAGTTATATATATATATATATATATATATATATATATATATATATATATATATATATATATATATATATATATATATATATATACATGAACTTTAGAGGTAGACTATACTAAGTAATTTTTTGGTGGAAACTGAGTTAAGAATACTTTTTTAATAGACTATGTTCTTTCTAGTGGTGTAACAATATAAGTCTAAAAGCATCTTATTACTTTGTAACTACTTAGTATAGTTTGAAAACAGTACTATATGTCTTATTTAAGGAACTGGTTTTTCGCTTCTCTTGTAAAATTACGAAATTATGACTTGGTTTAGTTTACCTCTGAGGTCCAGATATAATAAAATCATAGCCATTATCATAATCAACTATTGTCAATTCACTGCTGGCTGAAGGTCTTTCCAAGTCTCCTCCACAACTATCTATCTTGAGCAATTCTTTTTCAGGTTACTCCCCAGTTGTTCTTGATTTCGTCAAACCTTCTTGTATAAGGACGTTTCCTAGGCTGTTTTTATCTCGTGGTATCCTGTCTAGAATTGTTTTTGTTCATCGATCATAATTTCTTGCAATATGTCCAGCACATTTTCCAGTCCATATTAAAAATCATTTCATTAGTACCAGTCATTAGTTGCCAAATAATTCATTTGTACTGTATATATTTGCCCTACAAATAGTTCAAATCCGCTACTTTTGGAGCACAGACACACTATTTTTTGATCTTCGAATCTGGCAACACTGACTCAATGATTTAAATCAACACAATGTGAAGACCTCCATTTGGTCTAGCGGCTAGCACGCTTGACTTCGGTTCGCGTGGTCAGGATTCGATTTCCGGTGGGGGTACAGTTGAACGACCGAAGTGATTCGGTTTCCATTATAATCATTAGCTCCACGTCTTCTTTAGGCGCCCTAGCAGGCACGTAGCCAAGGGGTGGGTCCGGATCCCCCCTTTCAAGACCAGGAATTAAAAAAAAAATTAATGAAGGATGAAACAAAAAGAAACGAGAAATAGGAAGAATCAGCATTAAAAATAAAAAGCGAAAAATAAAAATAATTTTTCATCAGCGCTTCTTTGTAGATCAAACAAGTTATTACAGAAACGGTTTTCAACTGCTCCTTTTAGTTGTCATTTGGAACAGACAGTAGTTGACGGAATAATAAAAACAAAAAGTTATCTGGAAAGCAAGTTCTGTTAACATTTGACTCAACAGAGAAAGGAACGCAGATATTACATAATATTTTACATTATTCGATACGTACTTTTTTTAAAAATAGTTGAGGTCATAATAAAAGGAAAATTGTTATATGAATGTACAGAAGAAGAAATGTAGATATTGTAAAATCTTTTAAAATCTTTTTAATATTCTTTTATTCGAGATTTCTTCATAGTTTGCTACTAAAATACGTACGAACATGTCCTCATTTTCTTGTCCTAACAAACCAATATGTGTTGCTAGTAAAATAGTTTAGATTGATCAAGCCCCTGGTGTGATAACCACAATATTTCATGTCACACACCCCTCCCCCCTTCCCATTGCGAAATCCAGACTAAACGAACCAATGTGTTACTAATAAAATAGTTTAGAATAATCGAACTCTGGTGAGACAACCACAGTATTTCATGTCTCGGACCCCCCCCCCTATTACGAAATCCTGGCTACGTGCCTGGCCCTAGTATAATCATGGGACGTTAAACTAAAACAAACCAAACTAAAAATCAACACAATGTATATTACTAACTGTAAGTCCTTGAATAATTGCATATAGCTATATGGTATGGATCGAGTTTGAGGTAGACGGTGGTCAAACTAAAACAAGTGAAATGTAACTAAGGTGTATTTAGAACTTTTAATTAAGCATGATTTTGTGTACATCAGGCCTAAGGCTTAGGGGAACAACTAGTGTTACTGAAAAGTTATCAGTTACATTTAATTTCAGTTACAATTTGCATTTACATGTATTGCCGTAACGAAAACTTTGACATTAACATTATAAATAGCCTAAAGACTATGAAAAATGTCATCTTTTGAAACCATTCTTGCACCATAAAGGAAATTACGAGTTATTAAAATATTTTGCAGCTTACGTTGTTTGCACTTATTTAGAATAATTTTTAGCAATTTATTTATGTTGGCAACACTGCTTAAAGTATTGCAACTGCAACTTGTTTTAATTAAAACAACCAAAAACTATTGTTGTAATGTTATAGAAGCAAACTAAAACAACAATCATTGTAAAAACTTAACACAAATGCGTTATTTTAAGCAATAAAACAATCACTATTCATGTGTTTGGTATCTCTGAAACGGTTTGAAATAACAATTCTTGTAAATGACATTATGATCACTTAAGTCTTTTGGAAGCATCTACATGACGAGACGTGATATGTGAGCACGTTTTCGAAGTAAAGTATTTAGAAAAAGTTAAATTTTTCATTTCTTGTAACTTTGTCCATCATTCATTCGAAATACATTACACCATGATCATAGTATTTGACGCTAAGATACAAATGATGCGCATTGCACCGTCTATGCTATTTGAGTTATTAGAGATCTCCAAAATGTTGATGTTTGTGATACTGTATTGTCCTTTGTTACACTGAATAATATATGTGGTATTGTGGTTTTATTTCATATCTAAATTAGAAATAGGTAATACCTTACATAGTGCAATTTGAGAAAATATAACTTTATTTGGCGTTCGTAACATGCTTGTTTATATATAGGCCCGGATCCAAGGGAAGGGTAAAAGGGCCTATATACCCCCTTAACGCTCAGGTATAGCTACACTGAACAAAATGAGCTTCAATCCTGCTTTACACTGGATAAAGAGGCAAACAATGGTTTAGCCTCTCCCTTGATCATATCCTGGATCCGCGCCTGTACATATACAGGGTGGGCCATTTTAATTAATCCACGGAAATATCTGAAAAATGATAAAACATAGAAGAAATGTTTCAAGCACACGTTATATATTGCTAAGGGGGAAACCCAATTCCTCCAAAAGTACCCCTCTCCGCCCCCTCCCTAAATGGGGGTAACGGAGGGTAACTTTGAAATGTCAAATGGGAACATGGGTCGAGTAATACCTCGTTCGAAAGGCCTTGGAAAACTAAGTAACGCTGTACCAAAAGATGTTCCATATTGTGCACCGGTTTCAAAATGGCCGCCATGATATGGTTCGGAAACTCCAGTACCCGTAGTGTGAAAACCATGGAAGGTAAATGAATGGAACAAAATTGAAATACGTAAATATCATAGGGCATATCGAATGGTGTGTTCCCTGTGATCCCAGTGGCCTCCCTAAAGGGGTCTTGGGGGCTAACTTCAAAATTTCAAATAGTAACATGAGTCGAGTGGTACCTCGTTCGATAAATCTTGCAAAATCTAACATATTGCAGGAGAAAACGATTGATGTGAAATGGCAGTGTTCTCAAAAGGCCGCCGAAACATAGTATCCGTGTCAGAGAAAAGGTTTAGTACCCGTAGTATGAAAGCGATTGGATATAAATCAACAAAAGGAAAACTGGAGTAGCTAACTGACGTAAGGCACATCGAGAGGTGTTGTCGGGGTGACTCCAAGGGCCAACTGAAAGGTATCCGGGGCCAACTTGAAAATTTCAAATAGTAGCTTGAAGCGAGTAACATCACGTTACATAGACAAATTAATATCAAACAGCTTCTGTAAGAAAATTTTCGACAAGAGACACCGTTTTCAAAATGATCGCAAAGACATGGTGACTGTGTCTAAGAAAACGTCTAGTGCCCATAGTATGAATACGGCTAGACATAAATGAAAATAACGAAAATTAAATAGGAAAACCACGGAGGCGTTCCAAGGCTCGAGAATAATACAACAGAGATAAAAATATTAGAGTAAAATTGCCATAATGTGTAGAGAAAAATCCAAGTCCTGCAAAATAATCTCTCCCTGCGCTCTGTATGTGAATGGGGGTGGAAAGTAAAGTGAAAGTTCAAACGAGAACTCTACTTTAATTCGTAAATTAAGGCTAACCTTACAAATAGGTATGGTGTGGTTGAAACATTTGTTTGTAAGGATGACGATGTAGTGACTAAAAAAAGAGAAACTTTTATGCAATGCGTGCTGGTTATTCAGAAAGCATTTCGGGGATATACGTACACACCGTTTCGTCCCTCAAGCTCACGATATGACATGAATGCTAATAGTTAATCAAAATGTAACTGTGTCCATCCGCGTTAACTTAGTGCACCAATTCTCTATGCATGAAGTCTGCCTTCCAAACAGCATTGGGTAGGTCAAGCGTACGCCCGAACCGTTGTCCGGTCGGACATTGAAATTTTGAAGTTAGCCCACAAGACCCCTTCAGGGAAGCCACTGGGATCACAGGGATTACATCATTCGATATGCCCTATGATATTTACGTATTTCAATTTTGTTCCATTCATTTACCTTCCATGGTTTTCATACTACGGGTACTGGAGTTTCCGAACCATATCATGGCGGCCATTTTGAAACTGGTGCACAATATGAAACATCTTTTGGTACAGCGTTACTTAGTTTTCCAAGGCCTTTCGAACGAGGTATTACTCGACCCATGTTCCCATTTGACATTTCAAAGTTACCCCCATTTACGGGGGGCGGCGAGGGGTACTTTTGGCGGAATTGGTTTTCCCCCTTAGCAATATATAACGTGTACTTCAAAAAATTCTTCTATGTTTTATCATTTTTCAGATATTTCCGTGGATTAATTAAAATGGCCCACCCTGTATATATATATAGGGTGGCCCATTTTAATCTTTCCACGGAAATGTCTCGAAAACGGTTGAACATAAATAATCTGAACAAAAACTGAAATAGGAAATACTATGGGACAATCGAATGGTGATGTCATGGAGTCACCCAGGACCGCTCTTCAAGGGCGCCCGGGGCCCAACTTTAAAATTTTAAATGAAAACATGAGGGGAGTGACACCTCGTTCGATATATCTTTAAAAACTGAAAAGGTATGTGGCAAAAGATGTTTTTATATCGGTTACCGTTTTCAAAATGGCAGCCAAGATAATTATGTTACCTGTATCAGTTAATTGTCCAGTAGCACTAATATGAAAACGGTTGAACATAAATGAACCAAACAAAAGTTCAAATAGGAAAGCCATGAAGGCACATCGAATGGTGTTGTCGCGGTGTCCCAAAGGGCCACCCATCATTGGGGCCCAGGGACCAACTTTAAAATTTTAAATGGAAACATGGGGCAAGTGATATCTCGTTTGATAGACCTTCAAACACTAAACAGAGTTGTGACAATGAACAGAACAAAAAGTGAAACAGGAAAATGACATAAAGCACATCGGATGATGTCGTGGTGACCCCCAGAGCCGCCTTATATGGGGGCCCAACTTCAAAATTGTCAATGGAAAAAAACATAGGTCAAGTAATATCTCGTTCGATAGATCTTTAAAAACTAAAAAGTGTTGTGGTAAAAGATTTTTCATATTGGTTACCGTATTCAAAATGGGCTCCAAGACATGGTGCCTGTATTAGATAAAACGTCCAGTACCACTAATATGAAAACGGTTGGAGATAAATGAATAGGATAAAATTCGTATAGGAAATCCCAGAAGGTATTTATCATTCCAACGGAGAAAAAGATTATTAAAGTGAGATAATGCTAAACAGGAAATCTAATTCTTAGAAAATTATCTTTCCGATCTCCCTCCGTAAGTGGGTGAAACGTAATGAATGGTAAAATCTCAAATGAGAACCCCACTTTTATTTGTAATAGGTATGGCTTGTCTGAAACACTTGGATCTACAAGTGACTGGTACTGTAATAAAGTAATGAACCAATACTGTGCAGACGACTTTTGAGAAACCAACATTTGTACACGTTGTTCTAAAATTGAATTGTTCGACAAATTGGTTTCGCATTTCAATTGATTCATTTTTGCACAAATCATTGCCTGCAATCAAAATGAAAAGTAATATTTAACAAGAATTTTATCTACCTTTTTTTTTAAAGACACCTATCTGTTATAAAATCACAATTCAGATAATTTTGTTGTGTAGATACAATTTGCAAAAACTAAAGTTCTCATTTGCAATTTCACCGTTTCTTTCCGTCCCGCTTCACCCACTTACGGAGGACGTTGGAACGATGATTTTCTAGGAACTAGATTTCCTCCTTTGTGTTATGGCATTTTTACTCTAGGCATCTTCTCCTCTGTTGCAACATTTTCGAGTCCTGGAATGATAAATATCCTCTGTGATTTCCTATAGGAGTTTTATCCTGTTCATCAGTTATTATCTTCAACCGTTTTCATATTAGTGGTACTGGACATTTTATCTGATACAGGCACCATGTCTTGGCGGCCATTTTGAAAACGGTTACCCATATGAACAATCTTTTGCCAAAACGATGGTTAGTGTATGAAGATCTATCGAATGAGGTATAACTTGACCCATATTTTCGTTTAAAATTTCTAAGTTGGGTCTGGGCCCCCATAAAAGCCGGCCCTGGGGGCCACCGCGACAACATTATTCGATTTGCCCCGTGGATTTAATATTTAAAGTTTTCTTTGGTTCATTTATGTTCAACCGTTTTCATATTAATGCTACTAGACGTTCGTCTGATGCAGGTAACATATCTTGGGGGCTATTTTGAATACGGTGACCGATATGAAAAATCTTTTACCACATCGCTTTTTAGTTTTTAAAGCCCTATCGAACGAGGTGTCCCTCGGCCCATGTTTCAATTTAAGATTTTAAAGTTGGGCCTCGGGCTCTTGAAGAGCGGCCCTGGGGGCACCATGACATCGCCATTCGATTGCCCCATGGTATTTCTTATTTTAGTTTGTGTTCAGTTCATTTATGTTCAACCGTTTTCGAGATATTTCCGTGGAAATACTAAAATGGGCCACTATATATATATATATATATATATATATAGATAGATAGATAGATAGAGAGAGAGAGAGAGAGAGAGAGAGAGAGAGAAGATTATATACAACAGCAGTGGATTTTGTTTCAGTAGAGGCTTGAGGAACGGGTAACAAACATTTGTGTTGTACGTGCAATGCGAAAAAATGATTACAAATTTATTTCGGGAGGGGCTTGAGCCCGATACCTACCCCCAAAATACGCCACTGAACAGATTCATCAGTCAACCGTTCCCATATTATCTCATACAGCAACGAAACAAATTTTGAGTAAAGGCAAAATAACTATCAATATTCGAGACGAGACCGAGACTTTCGAGACTGACCGTGGTCTCGTCTCGGTCTCGTCTCGATTTATAGAGGTCTGTCTCGGTCTCGTCTCGGTATGTAAAAGTCCGTCTCGGTCTCGGTCTCGTCTCGGTATATAAAAGTCCGTCTCGGTCTCGGTACCATCCCTAGTGTTAAACCTGCGGAAATTATTCTTCGAATGCAAATGCAGTACGGTGACAGCTGTTTATCGCGAAGCAAGATCTACGAATGGATAGAGCGTTTGAAACAAGGAAGAATTTTTTTATGTGACGAGGAAAGATCGGACAGGTCATCGACGTCAACAACGGAGGACAAATTTGAAAGTCGTTGTGGGTATGGTGATGGAAAGCAAAAGAATCACGGTGGACGAAATCATCACCAGAAATTAAATAATTTAAATGTTAACCATCAGCTAGTCATTAGTGTGGTGCAAAATTGGTTACAGATACAATCGAAAAACATTTTTTTCCCCTACAATCAAAAAACTAATGAAACCTTGGGCAAGTGCGTTGAAGTACAGGGAGATTATGTAGAAAAATAATGTATGTTTCAGTTTTCTATAATTAGAATACGTGTACCTCTTCTCAAGTCCCTTTACTTTTTGACTTCTCCTCGTACAATATTTCTTAAGCATGGTGCGACTAACCGATGTGCTACCTCGAAAAGTAATGATGAAGCTTAAGTGATGTATTAGTTCCTCCAGCTATTGCAATTGAACCGTGTGACTCTATCGCTATAAACTGGAATCAAAGCGTTGAGACATCTTTAATTATTTTAAATGAAAAGTCTAACTATCAAATTTCATGTCTCAAACCTTCAAATATTCTCACATTTGGACATTTTAAGATAATAATGGCCAACCCTCTTTCCTTCCTTGCCCTTCGAATGTCCAAAAATCCTTCCTTAGTGGAATTTAAATCACAAATCCCATGCACTGTTCAAATTTTAACTTTATAGCTTAAGCGGTTTGGGCTGAACGTTGATCAATCATTCAGTCAGTGAGGACTTTTTTCTACAAAACGAAGAGAGTGGACATTGAACTTTTATTTACTTTATTTGGTACACTTCTATCAAGACATTGTTTAATTTCTTGCAATGTTGTCTTTAGCATAGCGCCATCAAGGTTGTAGTGGCAACGGCAAAATCATTTATTGCTTCAGACCATTAATGTAGCGTATCTTCGTTCAACACAAGATATCTTTAACATAGTCCCATAGAAGAAAGTGCAGGGAAGTGGTATCTGGTCAACGAGGTGACCGGAGTCGTAGAATAATGAACCTATGATTCGATTACACATGATCCCGCCCCACAACTCACCTTAGGAATACACAACTTCTGTATTTCTGCGAAGTTGCTTCCTCAAATAGGATTTTTCTGAGCTCCAGATTCTTAACTTATGTGTGTTCAGTTTCTCTGAACCATGGTAAACTCTCACAGATAGCAGCAATACTTAGTATAGCTCCCTTGCAAATCAAAAAGCATAGCAAGGAATTTGAAATCTCCACATACCGGCCATTCATGCTTATTGTAAATAACAAAGTTTAGAACGAATTTCAACATGGTATAACTTTCTTTCGCTAAGGCAGCATATGCGATAGGGATGAATGGCCGTTCATTATTATTGTGTAAAAATATTGCCTTTAGGCTTGTTTTTGAGCCACTTATAAAAAGTCGCCACTCGTCCGGTTTGTATGTAATGTTCAGGTCTTCCAACAAACCGTTAATGTCACTGCAGAATAATGTCGCCCTCAGTACTGAAATGATCCTCAAGTTTTTTATGACGCCCCTGAAGCACAGACAGATGTACTGTGTCAGCGAGGAGATTCCACTGCTGCAGTCGTGAGGCTAAAAGTTCGGCTTTACGCTTTTGAAGATCTAAATTCCTAATCAGATCACTGAGTTTACACTGTGTGATTTTGTGTGGTTCTCTAGATGACGATGTTGGTGTAACTGTAAAGTCAGTTTCACTGGTGGATGATTACACGTTTTTGGCTGTATGTGTCGGTTCAGCATCATCACTATCACTGCTTGATGGTGGGACATGTGGGGGAACAGGAAATGGCAATCCTTCGCCATGAGCCACAGGGGTCAGGGTATTGAATATTCCTCTTCGTCTTGGTATTGACTGCTTTCCTCAAGAAAGACACCATACAAAAGTAGCAATCCGATGGATGTTTTGTGAGTTCTTGTCAAATAGCAGACACGCCAAACTTTATAGAGGCAGTTTTACCATGCATCCAAGCATTCAATGTAGACGAACACGATTGCGGGGCAACACACGTGAAGAACCCACGATTTCTCTTGGTCTCCAACTCCACATTTGAAATACAAGGCTTATCCTTGTTCTACTGCTTTAGTCAATGGTTGCCTTCTAGAGCCACAAATAGCATCTGCACAAATGTAACAAAAGTTACTGGGTTTGTTACAGCAGGTGCGTTTTTTTTAAAGCTTACACGCAGACAATAACACAATTCTTCAATTTCAACACTTCACATACATTCACAACCAATCGCCATGACACTCATTCCAGTAATAAGTGAACTATAGTCCAGAAGGTATAACGTCGTTGGGTTCCCGCGCTCGGACCTGCTCGTCACTGGGGGTGTGGTAAGAGGGTACCCAATCACCACCAGATGTCGCGGGAAGCCAACGATGTTATACCTTGCGGCCGTAACCAACGACAGTTAAAATCACATCTGGTTTTTACATTCGACAATGCTCACGTGACTGGATGGTGCACGCATGAGTCATGGTGTAAAGCAGTGTTGCCAAATTGTACGGGAAGCGTCCACCTCACTCCCTTGTCGCAGAGGAACCGTTGTCACAATGCCTTTGCATGTAGCTCTTATAATATACCATAAGTGTGACTGTGAAACATAAACACCTTATTTACTTGTAACCGTGAGCTAGGAGACAATTTTAACCGTCACATTCGGTTACTTTCGTTTCTGTAAAAAATATTAAAAAAATGAAAATTTGAGAACCAGTGTTATATGGTTATGCGTTCTATACTTGCATATACTTCAAATTATTGCACTGATTTTATGAAAGTTTAACAAATTTATTTATTTCATATAGTTAGAAATAAATTAGTGTGGATTTTGTTTCTATGCTTACTTGTAAAGTTTTCGCCCGGACACAATAACGTAATGTGTTTAATTTTCAGATCATCCATCATATTAAGTAAAATAGTTGTGCGTTGCTCATAATTAGTAGCATGGTGATCCGCTTTCGTCGACTGATTGAAAACAATTAACAATGTTGAAATAATAAAGTATTGCTGAGTTGTAGTAGTCATGGTGATACAAATACCCTCAGATTGAGCAATCCATGAGAGTTTTTCGTTGCAACAATTAGTAAAGAACAACACACACACCTGCAAAGAAAACGCCTCTTATGTATTAACATTGAAAAACTGGATACATAGCAAAATATTTTTTTAGAAAACTAGGTTCATATGATAAAATAAATATTAAGTGATATATAATTATGTTTAACATATTTATATTTAACATATATAAATACCTACTGACATACGTAAGTTTCAGAGATGGCGTGGGTCAATGAAAACTTGACCCATGGCCCAGTGACTCACTCTGATCTACCATGACATATTCTGGTCGACCACCCCCCATGACCCAGGAAGATCCACCAAAATCCATTGTCATCAACTCTGACCCATGATCCACGTTCTCCTCTTAATTGAATAAAGAGTTTACACTTGTAATAAAACAAAGCTGTGAAATTATCACTAATCGGAGTTTGAATTTCTACGGTCAATCATTCAAGCAACGATCTGTTACAATATTAGTGGATCTGACCTTTACGATATAAAATGGTAACGTCTTTGTTATGGGCCACTTACTATGAATTTCAATTTAATTAACATATATAATTATTTTATTGTTGAATGACAGATACCTTTAAGAGGAAAATAGTTTGAAATTTGAGTTTCAAATCAAGGTAAAGTAGGTCAAGTATAGGGAAAAAATCTATAAAATTCGATGTAACTCGAAAGCCAAGTAGTAAATTCTATTGCTATTATTACGATTACAAATATCAATATGCGAAAGTGCCTGAAGTTTTCTTCCTCACTTAGATATACTCACCTTAGGTAAGTAAGTAGAAACAAATGAGAAAGGAAGAAAGATGAATGTCTTGAAGACAAGTTCACCAATGTTCAGAAGTTACTGTCTATAATGCACTGAGCAGAGTGGGTAAGTTGTCATAGTGTGTCGGTGGGTCAGAGTGGGTCACGTTATGTTGACTCACTCACAAATCTTGATTCATTTGACTCATGATCCACTGACACACTACATCTATGGTATGTTTAACCAATGTTTTTTTGCAATTAAATTATATTGATGGAGGAAAGGAGGCACATGAATCTACCCTTGGTGCTAAGTTCAAATCATCATTTCTGTACCGATAAAAGGAATATTTAGAAAAAAATAAGGTAACGAGATATATATATTATGAAGCGGAAGTATGAATCGGAAGCGATGTTAACAAAATTTTTAATTAAAATATACAATAAGAACATATCTAATAAAATACTTTGTACTAATCAATCTCCATGGAATGAAGTACAGCTCTACTTTCTTCCTTGGCATCATCTACTAAATCTTCGGCGTCATCACTGTCACTTTCAACTGATCTTCTGTTATCCGCATTCTCAGGAAGCGTGATGCAGAGGAATGTGTCCCTGCATCCGATCGATCGAGAATGTGAACTGGCTAGGTCGTGTTTATAAAACATTTCGGGCTCTGGGTCCAAAGTTTGAGCATCTAATCACAGTAGGGGGTTTCTATGCACACAGTGTTATGCATCAATTGACGAAGCGCCAAAACATGATTCTGTAATATTGAATGAAACACAAACATGTTACTATTACAATCTAGTTCTTGGCGCTTGGTCTAATAGCTTTTCCTGAGCGTTTAAGCAAATAGTTGGATTTCAAACATTTTTTTTTTACATTATTTACATTGGCTCCTACACACTGATGTTGAAATCTCAAAAATCGAAAAAATGGTGCTTGGTCAATTGATGCATAACACCGTCCAATATTTAACCTTAGAATCAACGGAAAGAAAAAAATAAATAATGAATGGACCAAACGAAATGAATCCTCTACGCATTACCTCTAAGGTTGGCAATGAGCTCACAATGTAGATCAACATGTTCATAAACTTCTTGAAATTTTAACTCTAATCTGGATCTAGCCTAAGAATATAAAGATGATTTTTATTTCAAGCACGAAAATATTCTCACTGTTCACCCAAGTCATGTATTCTTCTTATGTAACAATTGTAAAGTGACCATTGAATTTGAGTTTTTTAAAGGAAAATTTTGGCCTCCCCTCTCTTTTTTATATATATGCATATCCATATATTTAAAAGGTTTTGAAGAAATTTTAAAAATCACCTCACATTGACATCTTACATTTTATTTTCTGAGTTAATCCGTACTTTACAGGAAGTCAGAAATGCAAATATAAAATTTAATAATTAAGTTGCTCAGAGGAGTAATACTATAATAAATGTGGTACAAAAATTAAAAAAAAAGAAGAAGATAGAAAAATATCAATAATCTTTCACATTATTTTGTTTTTCATACTTTTTAACTTTATCTATGTAAGCTCTATGGTTTTTGTTTATATCTTCTTCCTTTGTAATTGCAATAATTAATTTCAAGTTTATTGCAAGAGCTGGTATCTCTATTTAGGACAAAGGGCAAAAACATGGATTTTCAAACCTACTTTTCGTTTGTTCCACTTGTGTGTATCACGGTACACCTTGTATTGATTCGTATTTTGGTAAGTTATACATTTGTCTTCGTTTGTTACGAGTTTTTATTTTGGGTGAACTATACAATGCACGCTCCAGTTGGTATCCTTAAGCAGACATGAAAAATTATACTCGATTAATTTTAAAGAAATGAGTCCAAACTCCCTAATCCTAAGATAACCGATTCTATCCCCACGCTACTCTACTCTACACAACTCTACTCTACTATATCCTTTTAAAGCTTTAATACTTATAGATGCATAGTTGGAGCATGTATTGTAAGTTTACCCTTATTTTCTTAGAAAAGTTTATACAGGGTGGACCATATATTTTGATACGCCATATAATTTTTAAAATAATAAACAAACAATGC
The DNA here is from genome assembly GCF_964235325.1 of Thermobia domestica. Classification (NCBI taxonomy): domain Eukaryota; kingdom Metazoa; phylum Arthropoda; class Insecta; order Zygentoma; family Lepismatidae; genus Thermobia; species Thermobia domestica. The sequence continues at coordinate 35,718,595 of NC_137458.1, forward strand.
TGAAATTTTGGGCATTTATTCCGAAGTTGGGCGTCCGCTTTCGCCACGTTTTTTCGCTGTTATCTCCTTTCCACATTTCCTGCAATTTGTTATTAGGTTCATTAATCCGTGCTCTTCACAAACTTTTAAAAGATTTTGCTCGTTATCAACGTATTGCAACGTAATGTTAAAACTCTTAGTTCATTGCCCTTGTACATTCGCCATGTTGATAACATAAATGCTCGTTATTTTCCCACAATGCAACTGTTCGGTTACCTTGCGCCAAGTAGTTCCCTCCTCTCGCCATATAGTCCTTTGCTTATAACCGCTTATATATAACAAATAAACAGATTTTTCGAGACCCTTATATATTATCAAGCACACAAACGATCAAATTATCCATATCTTTCCTGTAAATTTTAAAAATTTTGCTCGAAACGGACGCCCAACTTTGGAACTTAACCCAAATTTTGTACCATGCAAATATTGACAGGGCGATTTTTTTTTTACATAGTATGTAATACAACCACGTTAACAGTATTGCCAACCAAACATGAAGTTATATTATTTTCAAATAGCATTTTGTCAGTTTGTTGCGTACTTCAAATCTACATGATAAACAAAAGTTTACAATATCAGGTTTATTGTTCAGTGTTGCAAACTAAGAATGCCACGTTATCACAAATACTCAAATTTTAATGGTCTCGACAGCAGTAACAACGTAAGTTAGACGGACGGGACAATTTACATCTCACGTACTCAATTTCTAATACTATGATCATATAATGACGGATTTCGAATGAATAGGGACAACGATACAAGTGACTGAAAATTTTACTTTTTTTCAGAAGCCTTTATTTCGAAAAACTGCAGAAATAAGTACCTCATCCAATTCCATAGAAGACTTTCAATACATGTAAAGATCATAATGCTATTTATAACTTGATATATCAAACCGTTTTGGAGATATGATAAATATAGTACGTTTGCAACACTGTTTAAAATTAAGTAATTCCGAGAACTTGTTGAAACTATCTACTAAAAATATTGTTGTAATATCATAGAAGCAAAGTAAATCAAAAATTGTTTTCAAAATTTCCAACAAATACCATTTTTAGCAATATATCAAATTTTGCCATTTTTTAAATATAATTAGGGATGCGCACGAGACAAGATTTGTAGCTGTCTCGTCTCGAAAATGTGCTGTAAAAATGATGTCTCGACTCTATTTCTCTATTGGAAGAGCCGTGTCTCGACTCGAATTTTGTCAGGAAAATCTTGTCTCGACTCGTCTCGTGCGCATCCCTAAATATAATCGGGATCGTTTAAAATATCAAATTTATGTAAGAGGCATTATGTCTATTGAGAAATATATATAAGGGTGGCAACCAGTTATATGGGAAAATTTCAAAATTTATTTTTAACAGATTCTCATCCCCCAAATTTATTCCTTTTGGTTACTTAAGAATGCGTGCAAAATTTCATGTAAGTATTTTAATATTTAAAGGTCGCTCAATGCGCTCAAACTTATAGCTACGTTTACGTTACTTAAGCATTACATGCGAAACTCAGCGTGTCTTAACCGGGAAGAGCCCAACTCTTTCTCTTTGAGAAACAGTTTTCACACTTTTAGTATATGACCTGCGGATGTATGCACAACGTATTTTAAAGTTTGGGGATGATATGTTTAGAGGTCTCACATATAGTGTGCGTGACGAGTATATTACATTGGGCGCTTGGGATATCATTTGACTTTCTCATTTTACCTGACATTTTCTTCTCAAATCTAGCACCTATTACAATTATTTGACATTTGAAAACCAGATACAATGTGAAATACTCTTTAGAAATCATGAATACACTTTGTGGAAGTAATTCTATTAAGTTCCCGGTCGCTATATTTCTGTTCTTTCCAAGGAGAACTCGCTGATGGACGCTATCTCTTAGATAAGATTATTTTGTAGTAATAAATTTTGGAGAGAATCGACGGAAATTGCGTACGAAACGGATCCTGTATCCCGAAGGCTGTCCGTAACAAAAAAAAAAAAAAAGCCAAAGTTATGTCGACCAGCCAATCATTACTCCAGAGCTGTTTTCAGCACTGGATAGTGCAAAAACCAGCAACAGAAATGCCACTCGTGTTCTAGCTGCTGCAGCGGGAGCTTTGGGTCACAGCTCACGAGAAATCTGAGTTAAGGAATCTATTAGAAGAGGGAAAATTTGCGCAGAAAGAACCGCAAGGAAATCACTACTAAAATTTGTTCGTCTTTTCCATCTGGTAGTCCACTTACAATGCATTGGGATTAGAAGTTGTTACTTGCTCTCAAGAGAAGCATCTTTTGTTGTTATGCTAAATTTTTATCAATCTCCTTGGACAAACCATTGCAACAGCCAAAAGCGATCATTATGTAACCTTTTAGAAATAAGAGCTGCTTTCAAGATGCTTATTTTGTACTTTCTGTTTAACTTGACAAAACTACTTTTGGTTGTATACAAATCCATTTGCAGAATAGTTATGGTAAGAGCATGGAGCCAATTCTCCTACGCCAGGGAAACCGAGTTAGACATTTAGTTGGTGGACGCGGGTGGTGGCGTTGGAAATATCCGGTTTCCCTGAGCATAGCAGTAATGTCAGAAATCGAGCCCAGGCCCGGAGGCCCCAGAAATGGCCAGGTTTTGGGCTCGAGTTTCTTCTATTCGACTATTAAACATGGAGTTCTTGGACGCGGGCGATGGCGTTGGAAAGGTCAGTACAGTGTAACCTCAGAAATCAGACCCTGGCCTCGAAGCCTCAGAAATGGGATCTAGAAGTTTTGAGCCCAGGTCCCTTCTATTCCTCATTTAAACATAGAGTTGTTGGACACGGGTGTGGCATTGGAAAGGTCCTAGACTTCTGAGTACAGTGTAACATCAGAAATCGGGCCCTGGTCTCAAAGCTTCAGAAGTGAGATTTCGAAATTTTGGATTCGGGTCAATTCTATTTGCCTTAAGTGGAGTTGTTGGACGAGAATGCTAAAGTAGGAAAGATCTGGGTCTTCTGAGCACTGCGGTGATGTCAGAAACCGGGGATTGGGCACTGAAGGCTCAGAAATGGGGTCCCGAAGTCTTTGGCTCGGGTTCATTTTATTTGCCTATTAAACATGGAGTTGTAGGATGAAAGTGGTGGCGTTGGAAGTCTTTGTCCCTTGAACACAATGTTGATGAGAATTGGTTCTGGGCTCCCATTTTTTTTTTTATTTGTGTCGTAAACCTTTTGTCTAATTTGATCTCAATACCTGATTGTACAAGATAAAACCATATTAATAGATGAATTGATGGTTTTATCTCTCGCGATCAAGTATTGAGATTGAGCCATTGCAAAGGTTTACAACACAACCCAAACTTCGGGACCCGAACCTGATTTCTGACATCACCGCACTGCTCAAGGGACCAAAACCTTTCCAACGCCATCACCTGCGTCCAAACACACATTGTTTAATAGCCGAATGTAAGAGACCCGAAAGCAATATTTCGGGACCTCATTTCCGGGACCTTGAATCCAGGTCCCGATTTCTGACATTACCTCTGACAGACGACCTGAACCTTTCTAACGCCATCACCCTCGTATAACAATTCATGTTTAATAGGCGTATAGAAAGGGCTCATGCCCAAAACATCGGGACCCCATTTCTGGGGCCTCATGGTGGAGGCTCGGTTCCTGACCACCACTCTGCTGAGTGAAACCGGATCTTTCCAACGTCACCATCTGCATGCAACAACTCCATGCTTAAACGAGAAATAGAGTGGACTAGAGCCCAACATTTCGGAACCTTATTTCTGGGGCTTCGAGACCAGGGCCCAATTTCTGACATTACCACTTTCATTAATCGACCCCGACCTTTCAAACGCCAACACCCTAGTACAACACCATGTTAAGTTGGCAAATAAACGGGACCCGAACCCAAAATTTTTGGGACCTCATTGGTCCCGGAGCTTTCCAACCCACAATCTGTGTCCAATAACTCTATGCTTAAAAGAAAAATAGAATGAAGCCGAGCTCAAAATTTCGGGACATCATTTTTGGTCCTTTGAGACAATTTCTGACATTACCACTATGCTCAGACGACCCGAACCTTTCCAACTTCACCACCCACGTACAAATCCATGTTTAATAGGCGTATAAAAAGAACCCGTGCCCAAAACTTTGGGACTCCATTTTTCTGGAGCCTCATGGCTGAGGCCCGGTTTCTGATATCAGCACTGTGCTCATGAGACCCGGACTTTTCCAACGCCACCATCTGCATTCGCTAACTCCATGTCTAACTCGGCTTCAGAATTGTAGGAGGATTTTAATTGAATTTTCTCCAGGCTCTTTACAACTATTTACAACGTTTCAAACTAGCCATAAGTAATGAAATTTCAATACATTAGAAACTATGTTCTTTTAAAATGTTCAAAATGGGTGACATCATTGATTTCCAGTAATAATTATAAACTTTCGTATTTTTATTCTCTATTTGAATAGTATTTTAATTTAATCTTTTACGGTAAAAAATATTTTTGTGAAATGTAACGGAATACGTTCGGATATATAATGTGTGTATGTTTTGTATGTATGTAGATAGGTAAAAATATCACAACTAGATACATATGCAGAAAAAATATTTATGGAGAAATGATTCTAATAAAACATTCAAATTGGAAGCAGTTCGTATGTCAATTGAATTTTTAAAAATCATTGGTAGTGATCAGTCTTTGGAAAAGACAAAATAGTTAGGTAAGTTCTGACCTCTTAAGCCCCTATTTTACAACTTCTTCAAGTTCGAAAATTTTATTATTCTTGTTTACTTTCACTTTTAATATTCCTGTGCAAACAGCAGCTTGCATGTTGTCTTTACTCTACTTTTCATACCTTCATTCTCACCATCGTGATTAACCCGATTGGGTAGAAAGGCGTAATTAACTAAGCAAATTCATCACCATAAAACAGAGTTCAGAATTTGACCGTTTGACTTTGAAAATGCTCCTGCGTAATCTATAAGACATTACTCGGCACATCGTTATTAATAAATTATATATAATAACTTTCTATAATAAGTAAAAAACTTGTGACTGTTATTGAAACGTTTGAGTTGCGAGCGGAGCGAGCAAGAAAATTTTTAACAAATCCATTTCTTTGCTAACCGACAATATCGATTTAATAGGGCGCCAGAACTTTTACGGGGCGCCGCGTCGTTTATTCATTTTCAACACTTTTCCTTTCTTCTTGCTCGTTCGGCGCCCCCTTGCTATCAGCGCCCGGGGCAAGCGCCCCGCTGGCCCCCGTCTAGCTACGGCTCTGCCACGGGGTCACAAAATGGAGCTTATACCCTGCTGGAACAGAAAATGCAGAAGGGTCTGATCAGGGTCCCTTGCTGGCATTACACAATGGAACTAATTGTGGCGAGAGTGTTCGACATGGTTTTTGGTGGTTCAGTGGGTCCACACATAAAACTCTTTGAACGTTTCTCTTAGGCATGGAACTCAATTGACAAACTGAAGTTCGACACCGGAATCCAGGACGAAGTTGTCGCAGAGGTTTTGACCCCAGTATCTTTCTTCAAGCACAACTGACGCACCGTCAACCCAGAGATGATTACAGAGAACTTTAACAACTTGCTCACATATTTCTTGGCGAAGTTCTTCCAGGAGGTATCACATTCTACGTTTCTGGAGCCTACCATTGTGCACGATAAATGGTGATTGCCTAAAGATATATCTTTTCCGATCATAGTTTCACCTTACATCTCGTGAGCTGAACAGGCTTCGGGACTTCAACATATTTCACGTCGCAGTGTATTTGAAGGCATAGTATTCTTATCCTCTTCCGCTTTCAGCTACAAGGAATGACCTGAATCTCTTAAGGCACATTAAATCCTACAAGAATATTATTGCAAAAATTACAGAAACAGCAATGCACAGTTTATCACGACACCTGTGGTATTTGAGCGAGCCACTTACTGGTCTCAGTTTCTTTGATCCTGAAGTTCAAGCAGCAATAAAGAAAGACATGGTCACCGTGTTATTTAGAAAGGGAAGTAAAGAAGAACTCATGCGCTTGAGATATGAGAAGACCATGAAGATAAAACCCTTAGTGACTTCGTTTCCAGGAACACCAGAAATCTGTTTGAAGCACTGGATATCTCTACGTATTTCTTTTATTAGAAAATCCTGAAACATGGGAAGCGAACGATACTTTCCTTCTGGCTCGAGAGCGTGTGAAAGCTCTGCATGTTGTAAATGATCTGGCAGAACGACAAATTGCATTGATTCAAAACTTCAGTAGAAAACTGACCAATCAGGAAGATCAGGTCCAATTTCTTCTCCAAGTTGTAGAACAGCACAAAAAGAATTTTCCTCACCCCAAGTAAATTTATTCCCAATCAAAGTTTTTTTTTTTAATTGTTGTGTTGAATATACTTTCGTAAACTTAAATCCTGAAAAAAAAAATATGTTTCGTAAAACATAAATTATACTAAAAAATGTTTCCAAGCGTATTTTTGAATTTCATAGTATTTATATGTGAATTTTCATATATTAGTGGTTTTGAGCGAATTTATTGAAGCGTTGAGCGACCACTAAATATTGTGTAATTGTTTCAAAATTTTTGTGGTAAACATTTGAGATGAAAAGAAATAAAATTTGACCCTGAGCCCATTAAAAATGCAAAAGTGAATTTTCGTTGCCACCCTATGACGATGTCCATACTTATCTAGACCCTTTTTCAATAAAAGTCCTTTGAAAAAAATCCAATTTTTAATTCCTTCTAACTTTGTTTCTAATTGTTCGAAGTACGTAATATGACTACCGTAGTATTCGACATTAAGGTACTTTGGATATTGTAATGTACGATGTGCTAGTGTTTGTAAATAATGTCACCTGCTCCTGTTAGTAAACATCAACCATATGTATTTACGTTGGAGTACTACATCTCACATGGGATTACTACAAGAAGTAGATGACGAACCACCAGCACCATATGGCAACATGGGAGCAGCAGCGCCACCACCACCTGTAGCACCAATATATTGGAAAACATTCCGTGGATAGGCACCAGTATTGTCACACTTGGTACAATTGTACCAAATTCAGCCCTTTTTGTCATTCATCTGCCCGTTGGTACCACGCTGGCATTTTCAGCCTCTTTTGTGAAAAAGTTGGTACAATTCTACCCAATTCAGCACCATTTAACAAATACTTGTCACATTTTCTAATGTGAGTAAGACTTTTCCTGCATTTCGCGTTACTTGTTCTGTGTGTTGGACTCTTAAAAAATGCTGTTGAACTTGCATCCTTTGGCGTTGCACCGCTTAACACTTAGGAAGTTTGTGTGGAAAATTCCTAATTCGAACAATACTGGGATACAAATGACGCTAGGTGGGCGCATGCGCGCCACGCATGAAGGAGACGAGAAGGAAGCAGTGTGGTGGAAATATCTTCAAATCCTTAAAACAAATAAAACCACACAAACACATTGAATCAAATGTTGAATATCCTGAAGAAGACCAGTGTATGCTCAAGAAAATCTATAATTTGTGTCATAGCAAAGATTCTACACCGAAAGATAATAGCACGAAAAATACATTGACATAATTGCTGGCTTAGAGGACTAAGTTGTTTATTAGTGACGCCATGTTGACGAATATAAAGATATCCAAACATTTCTGCCTTCATAGATCTATATCGACACGTTGATTTGTGCTCTTAGAAGAGAGGGGTTGTTCTAGAACATTACCTCTTTCAGTTTCGTGTTATAGAACCGTGTATTACACTGGTATAAAATTCAGCCCTTTTTGTTTCAATTTGGTACTATTTTTCAGCCCACTTCAGAGCTAGGACTGTGGCAACACTGATAGGCACCAGTCTTCGATTGGTCTCCCCCTTCTCTTGCTTACCTGGAGCACTAGGAGTAACCCAACCACAAAGCCTCTAATCAGCTGCGGGACTCTTGGCTTCCCTTCTACCTGGCTTAGCTTGCTCGGAGCTCTGTCGGGATCCTAACCTCAGTTGCTTAGTCTGCTTCGGGGCTCTGTGACTTTTTAACCCTGTCACTGCTTGCCTGGAACATTAAGGTTTCCTATGCCACTCTACCTAGCTTGTCCGGAGCTCTGTAAAGATCCCATCTTTGGCCACACGGTCTTGGGCTACCTAATTTCTATCTCATAATAGAAAGAATTGTATTTAAGTTTCTCCGTAAATACTGCTAGTATAAGAAGACTTTTATAATAAACCGGTAGTGGGAGTCGATCTCGGACTCTGATTCGCTCAACCTTAGGGATGCGCTCGAGACGAGTCGAGACTGGATTTTCCTGAGAAAATTCGAGTCGAGACACTGCTCTTCCAATAGAGAAATATGCATTTTCCGAGTCGAGACATCACTTTTACAACACATTTTCGAGACGAGACAGTCACAAATCTTGTCTCGCGCGCATCCCTACTCAACCTAGCTCTACCTATTACCTGCACTAGCAAACTGATTTCAATATACATTGCTCGTCCGTCTCAGTAAGTCATTACTGTTGTAGAAACCTCCGAAATTTCGTTGTTTTTCGATGTTTGTGGCATTGCTCCGAAACACTGCATAATAAGAATGGAATTGTAAGTTTTCGTTTTACATGTAGGTTTGCATTATGAAATAACCTGACGTAGAACTGCTTTATAAAGTAGAACTTAGTGGTAGATTGACAACGCTGTTATCCTGGTTGTACTGCAATTATGTTTCACTGAGGACATTTGCATCAAGATACTGATCTACCCTAATATGGTTTAGTTAAGCTAGAACAATTTAAGGAATAATGTACTTGACTCGAAGGCTTGAAAAATAATTATGTACATAGAATAGAAATATATAATTCAATTACTATTATTATTATCAGTCTTGAATTCAGACTTGTACAAGGGGGGCAGTAAAACTTTAATGGGTACATTTTAAAAAACACTCTCGGATTTGGTCCTGCAAGGCCATTCCAAATCAAGTTTTTCCAAAGAATTTCCGTAGTCCCACCATACCGGAATGCATAAGTACGAAACACAGAAACCATACTTTAAAAGCTAGTGTGGAGAACCCTTACATTACACTTCCATGGGAGAGACTCTCTTTTGCGATTTTTTGAATTCTTCCTTTGCTCCCACCAGTGCAAGAAGACTTGTAAAACAACACGTCTCGAAACCTACGTAATAGATACGTGAAGAATAAGTCAGAAGAATGAAAGATAATTTGAATCTTGTTCGGGGCTGTTTTATTTTGTTTACTAAGTCCTTACTATAGTGCTTCACCTCCCAACCTTTTTATATCAACATTTCATGCCAATCCTAGCTCTCCTTCCTCTCTTCGTGCAATATTTACAAAATGACCAACATATTTTTCTCTAACGTTGTAAAGCGTTTATATGCGTCTGTATCTAATTTCCAAGTTTTTATTTAACTTCTACTTTATACGAGAAAGCAATTTGTCAATTAGAAAAATTAGGTTGGGCAAAAGAAGAAACTAATTTTCTCTTTTCTTTTTTAAAAAAATCTTTGGTTTTAAGACCCTTATTTCCAAAAAATTAAACAAGAAAAAACATATATTCCAATGCATATGTATAGATATTCTAGGGGGGGAATATATATTCTAAGGTAGGCTCAGACCCCTTGAACATGCCTGAAGTCAGCACTACTATTATTCGTGCACATTAAGAAAATGGACGCAGACCAAGAATTAATCGTTATTCTTGCTCTAAATGATACACTGGTGCTTTCTAGACTTTCGTACTCTTCGCGCATAAGAGGATTTTTTTTTAAAACCTTATTTTGAAAATTTTCACATGTGCTCCATTAGTTGCTCATGTGATGTCACATGGGAAACTTACTTAAACTTCTTGTATTAACATATGAACAATCGCACCTTATATGCGTATAACTTCAAGCATTTGTATAAAATTTTCAACACAGTTGAATTTGGGATGTCCAGTTCACATGATGCACAACGCAAGGATTTCCGTGGGCTTTGGGTTAAAGCAACAGAAACAGCTTCCACACGTTCCTCACTAACACTCGGTCTGCCGCTTCTATCACGATCCAAAACACTTCCTGTTGGAATAAACTTGCTATACTATTCCTTTATGCTATTAACATCCAGTGGCTGCTGTCCATACTCTCTCCTTGAATGTTCGTTGAACTGACGGGAGATTTTGTTCATGATACCAACACACACTCCACTTTCTGCTGTGCTGACACCATTTTTAAACAAATGACTGTCGCACTACTGTCAGCTGCAGTAGATGGGAGCACAGGCTGTGGCAAAATCTTGAAGTATCATGCAAGCGACTTTTTCAGACCGCATGCTTCTACACTATAAAAAATCGTTGTGTTATTTCAACGACATACCTGTGTTTTAACACGATTGTGTTAAAATATAACACAAACAGTTAGTTAGAACAACTCACTCTTCATTTGGAGTTATGTGTCAAATGCCGGTAGTTGAAATGACACACAACCTGTGTGTTAAATTAACACAAGTGTAGAATCTTCGGTGTTGTTTTCTGCGTGATTGCCAAATATTTTTGCCATGTAATTATAAAGGCTAACGAATTGAAGCTATAGACAAACACAATAGAAATAAATACTTAATAAATCCAGCTATACGCAAAATTTTAACATGAAAACCGCGCGATGTGTTTTCACTTGTTTTACATAATGTTTTTGAAGAAATATGTCAACAGCGAGAAACAACATCGTATTAGTCTGTCACTTCTACACTGCACTAGAGGTCACCAATCAACACCGGGGACTGTGCTTCAAAAATGGCGGAAAACAAGTAGAATCACGATTAAGAAGCAAACATATTATAAGGATATAGGTAAGGATTTCTTATCATTCTTGAACAATATGTTGGAGAAGATTGTGTTTCGCACCATCAAAAATACTTCACAATAAATGTGGGGAGGGCGACAAAAATTTTTATGAAGATTTTCTATATGAAGTGTTCTGTAGTTTATTAGTCTTATTTTAAAATTAGAATCTTCGATATACGTCCATTTGTATGTAAAATTCTGACCGCCTGTATTGTTTCATACGGAAAGTACGTATAGATGGAGCACTTATAGGGAAACTATTGTGAAACAAGCGTTTTCAGTTATACCTCTGCTGTACTTTTAAGTCTAAAAACTACAAGAATTACGCATGTAACCTACCTTTTTAAGTACGCCACCTACATTTTTTTCTCAGTGTGTAAAAGAAAGAGAAACATCTTTAGTTCATTATGCGTTTTGTTAGCAGGTTTATCCATCCAAGTCAACAATTTCAGATTTTCAAATGACCTGTCTGTCACCTATACTTGTAATAGGTTAGGATTTTTTTCGGTAATAGTATACATGAGAACGTCGTGATCTGCGTTTCTTCTGTGTTCTATTACCACTTCTACATGGAATACCATAAATTTTCTAACTAGTGCAATAGTAAGAAGTATCCATGTACACAAGACATGCGATATGCGTTAAATCCCCCCCCCCTTACACACACATAGTCATAGATAAAGTACAAGGGCACTACACATGCAGATATGAAGTACAGGTACGTTCTGTTTTATTTTTGTATCAGTCGATAAGTAAATCAAAGTCGCTTTGTTACCCCCTTGGTAAGTTCGTAGATACTCAATGAATAATCCCTGAAAGTATGAGCGTCCAGCTCCTTCGGGAACTGACGCGGCTTTACGTATACTATATCCTTTTTTTCTTTCTCCTTTATGTGAGCTGCCAAATACATTTGCTCAATTACTTCAATATAACTTTGAATATTACTGTGCTCCACTTCACTTCATACGCATTCACACGATTAAGATGAGACATGGTTAATTACTGTTCTAACATGTAGAGCTCAGTAACTAGTATTTGCGCCAATTGTAGCGTTAAACACTTAATGTTAGTAGTGCTGTTTTGTATCTACTTATTCAAAAATAAGCAATCAGTATACCACTTTGAAAGCAACTTTTTAATATATATATATATTTGTCAAAATGAAATTAGAAATAATTATAACCTCTGAATAGAGATAATGAAACCACAATCTTAACATATATTAGATTCCGGAAACGTCACATATGAAATATTGAGAGCCTAATTATAATGTTTAGATTCCATTCATTATGTATTTATCGAAAACACCGGAACATCAAAACATACACAGACTATTACCACAGTATACATGATTTAGTTATTAATTTCTAGCACTTGCCGCTATTTTCTATACTTGCTTATAATTTGCGTTATTACACAAATTTAGTAACTGTTTCCATCCCAACAATCACCAGTCAAAATCCGGTGGAAAAGGTCTCTTCGTCTGGAGCATAGCGAGACAAAAGTTTCCTAGAGATGTTATGCTTTTCCTGTTCGAGGGCATCTGTCAACTTGCTGGGAATCCAACGTCCTGAGACCTGACAGATCCGTAGTTAGTCATGAATGATGCTGTGAATGGATTTGGCACATCTTCAGGATGTTTTCTAACTGCTGAGAAGTTTTCCATCACAATTTTCTCAATCTGATTGACTCTTTCTTCATTTCTTTGAACTGTTGCTGATCGTTCAATCTTTAGGTCATCAGTGCTTACCTGACCTTTAAATTCATTTGCCCATTTGCTAACTAATGTCCGGTGGAGAGCAGAGTCGTTATAAATCTTCTGCAGACGTTCGCTTGTTTCAGTGTAAGCAACCGCTTCCAACGTTAAAACTTTTCACTCGCTGTTGCTCCTGCTTCAATTTTTTTTCGTCAACAAGGTTTACTGTTTCAGATAGTTTCAGGTAGATAGAAAACAACCAAAAACTTGTGACTCAAATTTTCCGCAATAACTAATAAGAAATATGCCAGCATGCGTGCAAAATCCTATACTCAGTGAGTTACGGAACGGACCAAATACATTTTGACATACATATTCTTCGTATGTCAGCAGTTATATATATATATATATATATATAAAGTACGGGATAAGAATAAACGACCAAAAACGTCATTAGTTTTAATGTCATTTTTGGTTGTTTATTCTTGTCCCGTACTTTATATCTGATAATAAGGCTGTTCGTATACAAAGTGTTGCTCACTGGACGATCTTATGTGGGGACAATTTGCCTTGTTACTGATTTGACCTTAAACGTCCAACTAATAGAAGTATTATTAAGAGAGGGCCAGAGTGGCTCAGTACTAGAACAACCAGCTCTGAGGCGAGAAGTCTGTTGTTCAAAGCCAGGCTAAGTGAGTTTTTTAGAAGACAACACTATGTGTCTTGGGTTTTCTTGAGAATCTCTCGTTTCCTTCTACATTTTCATGCTACTAATTCTTCATAATCTTTGATTTTAATTAATTGTTCGTATACTTTACCCTAAAGAGCATAAACTTTAGCCGTTAAATACAGGGTGTTTTTAAAAGAATGACCTAATTTTAAAAGTCCACATGTATTGATAAAATCATATTTTAAAAACAGGATAAATTTCAAAATACTCACAAAATGTTCAAGTTTTAGCTATGCTATTACAAATACACTATGTGTCTACCACCAACAGCACGAACAACATCTTGGAGATAGCAAATTCGTCATAAACTTTACACAAAGTTGAGTTGAGTTGATTGTAGTTTAGCGTCCCTTTCAGCAGCGAGGCTATATGAGACGTGGACCTACTGATTAACGTGGAATCCGAACCACATGAGCTCCCGCCGGGATTTACACAAAGTATCTGCGTTTACGGCAGTCATGGCGTTCACAGCATAATATCTCTTCAAATTGGCGATATCAACGACGAATGTTTTTGAATGTAAGAGGATCAATGCCAAAACGCTGGACCGAAATCACTGACTCAGTCTTTGCAATCTTCAGCACACAAAACGCTTTTCCCATGTTCCACATTTTTACCGTCCAAAATCAGGTCATTCTTTTTGAAACACGGTGTACTTCATTTTATTTTTATTTTTTTATTGTTCGAATAAGAAAACCATCATATACATATTGTCGTTGCGTCTGGAAAAACTACTGAATTCAAAACTGGTAACTTTCCAGAAAAAAAGCAAAAGGGTGGTTTATCATCACTTGCATTATTAATAACCTTAGTAGCAGAGACACCTTGCGAACCGCTAGCTGTAAGATTGAATTGCAAGTCGGCTAAGCTTGCATCCAGCTTGATTGGAAACGGTGTAAGCATACCGCAAGCTGGATTCCAGTAACGAAGTTACATCGGGGCAACCTTGCATTTAGTGTTCCATTAAAGCTTGACGCACGTGTTTTTCAAGTCAATAGCCAATGAACGGCCAGTGATGTTATTACGCTCTGCGAAGGGTCTAAAGCATCGCTTGCAAGTACAACAAAAGGCAGATTGTATGAAAGCATGCCTTTTAAGTGCAAACGTAGAAAGCCAAGCCAAGTACGTGCCAACTGGCCTAAAGTTTTCTTGCTACTAGGGAAGTAACAGATTTGTTCCCTTATTACGAGAAGACTATTAAACATTCACATATAAGAATATAAGAGAAGATGCAACAAGACTTTCTACTCAAATTGTACTATATAACTCATTTTTAAAGGAAAATATCATATAACAGTTTTCTGAGATACAGTGACGGTATGCTATTAAATTCCGTCATATGTAGACCTAATTAAATAAGTTTACAATATAAACATTTTCACATATCCTGTTATATATAATTGACGAAAAGATAGGTATTTCCCCTATCTCGTTAACCACTGCTGGTAAGTGTCATGTGATTTGATAGTGTTATTATTATTTGAAAAAGGAAAGTTCAATCCCACCTTCAGTTGCTTATCTCCTCATTTTAAAGATTGCTCTTAAAGATAAAATGACTGGTAGTATTTATGCATTATCTATAAAATGCTCTGATGGATTACACGCATTTTACAGATAACATTAAAGCAGGTGCGTCAGTTAAAGACCAAAGCGAATATTGTGGCTGTATTTCTTTATTTTGTTTCTTGGAGAAAGAAGTAAATTCCAAAACTCTCTACAACACACATATAATCGGTAGTTAGATTTTGTATGTGGTAATTAGTGTGATGCAATACAGTTATGAAGAGTCACGATAGCAGACTAGAGATATGCAGTATATAAATCAAAGTTATCGTATTAGGTATACTTGTGTGTGCTTTGTTTACTGTGTGTACTGAAAGTAAACGTGTGTGGGCAATAAACATGCCAAAAGACGATCATAGTAAACACGAACAGTTATGGTATCGAATATGTTGGAACCGATTGATCGATTATTGGAATCATTTACTATTGATAGATGAGAGAAATTGGATGTTGCGCAATAAAATGAAGAAAATCATTAAATATTTGCAGCCTCAATTACCTGATGACTTTCTTACCAAGCTAGGTGAATATCGACAGATACTTGTCATTTTAATATTCTGTGTTATGCTGCGTTTATTGTTCTCCGCAACACCACCGGAACACTTCGAAAATAATTTGAAAGAAACAAGTGAACTAATTGATCAAAGGATAAGAACGAACTTTGAGAATAGTGAGCAAAATATTATAATTCAAGATTTGGAGAAGAAAGTGAAGTATATGACCTCTGAGAATGGTAAACAAGAAAACAGAATTCAAAATTTGGAAACAAAAGTTAAGAGTATAACTAGCGAGCAAGAAAACAGAACTAAAGAATTTGAGACAAGGGTTGGAAAGTTGAAACGCGAGTCAGAAGAGCTATCAATGAATATTCATGAATTAGAAAAGAAACGAAATGAATTGGTACAGGCAACAAGTAAAATTGAAAGTACATTACAAGAAGCAGAGTCACAGTTGGAACACACGAGAATTGGTAAAATGCTTTGTAAAATTAGTGACTTTCGTCGATTATTGAAAACAAATGACATTAACAATAACATATGTTGTCCTATATTTTATACTAACAATTATGGGTACCGATTGCAAACATGCTTGCACGTAAATACAAATGAAGGAAAAGTATCTTTGTCTACGAAACTATTGCGAGGCGAATATGATTCGCTTTTAGACTGGCCGTTTCGGGGAACAATAAGTTTCAAACTTTTAGACCAATCTCGTGAAGGAAAAGACGTTGAACAAACAATACAAGGATCAAATCATGAAGCATTTCGATATCCAAGTGGGAATGAAACCAATCCACCCTACATTTTAATGTTTATTTCTGTAACAGATGTTCTAAGAGGTAATTACATATTTAATAATGTGATGTTTATGCAAGTGAGTGTAGAAACATGTACGTACTGTAAATATGTACCATCTCAATGTTGCACCTACATCTTTATACTTATTATTATTCTCGTATTTATCTTTTTTATCGTATGGAAAACTTCGAAGAAAGATGTTGAGGGGAAATCTGTCAAAATCATAAATATTATTAGATACGATAAATAATAGTCTATAGTAGAAAACAAAGGAAGGTTTTATGGGAGTGTGTAGGCCTACTTGATGGCTGGGTTATCCTTCCTGCTCTGTCTTCGTCTCCTTATTAATGGAATTACTATTATTATTAGTAGTAGTAATAGTAGTAATAGTAATAGTAATGTTGGGAGGATATTGTTATTATGTTGTAAACATAAGGTAACTTAAATTATATTCTGGAGTTATGCTTTTGATGGATAAGAAATTTATATTGTAAACAGTTTTCAATGATTTACCGTAAAGTTTGCAGGTGTTTTGGTAAGTTATGTGTGCTTTGCTTGATATTCTACGCTTTTTATATTTGCTTTGGAGATCGAGTAAAGTAGTATGGGCCCCACTTTGCCGAACTTTTTGGCCCCTGGGTCCCTGCCCCAGGATCCATGGTCCCTGGCCCGGGGTCAAGGACCTAGGGGTACATAGGACCACCCCCTAAAATTTGGCAGGGGTACATAGGACCAACCCCCCAGGACCCATGGTCCCTGGCCTGTGTCAATGACCTAGGGGTACTTAGGACCACCCCTCTAGATTTTGGCAGGGGTACATAGGACCACCCCCTTAAATTTTGGAAATTGCCAAATCTAAAAATTTGGTATGGTAGCCTGGGACCATAGTATGTACCTCTATCAGTATTGGGTGTCTATGTCGTTCCCTTTTAGGGGTACAAAATTGCCAAATTTTAGTACAACCACATGTTTGGTTTTTTGGCTCATTTTATTCCCTTGGATGAGGTCCTATTACCTTATATAGTTATATGGGTGTATACAGGTGTTTATTTCCTATTGTAAGACATAGGTACATTTGTGCACCCCTTTAAAATTTGGCAGGAGTGCCTTGGCCCACCCCTTCAATTTTGGAAATTGCCCAATTTAAACATTTTGGTACAATAGTATAGAACCCTAGTATGTATTACTATAAATTTGGGTGGTCCACATCGTTCCCTTTTAGGGGTACAAAATTGCCAAAAATTCAAATTTCGGGGTTTTTTGGCTCATTTTATTCCCTTGGATGAGGTCCTATTACCTTATATAGTTATATGGGTGTATACAGGTGTTTATTTCCTATTGTAAGACATAGGTACATTTGTGCACCCCTTTAAAAATTTGGCAGGAGTGCCTTGGCCCACCCCTTCAATTTTGGAAATTGCCCAATTTAAACATTTTGGTACAATAGTATGTATTACTATAAATTTGGGTGGTCCACATCGTTCCCTTTTAGGGGTACAAAATTGCCAAAAATTCAAATTTCGGGGTTTTTTGGCTCATTTTATTCCCTTGGATGAGGTCCTATTACCTTATATAGTTATATGGGTGTATACAGGTGTTTATTTCCTATTGTAAGACATAGGTACATTTGTGCACCCCTTTAAAAATTTGGCAGGAGTGCCTTGGCCCACCCCATCAATTTTTGGAAATTGCCCAATTTAAACATTTGGTATAATAGTATAGAACCCTAATATAGATCACTATAAATTTCGGTGGTCTACCTCGTTCCCCTTTTAGGTGTATAAAATTGCCAAAATATAAACGTAAGCAATACGTTGTACCACGTGTTTGGGTTTTGACCTAATTCATTTCCTTGGATGAGATCCTATTACCTTATATGGTTATATGGCCATGTATAGGAGTCCATTCCCTATTATGAAACATAAGTACATATGTGCACCCCCGGGAATGGTACCTTGGCCCGCCCCTTAAGTTTTAGAAATTGCCAAATTTAAACATTTGGTATCATAGTACTGGACCCTAATATATATTACTACAAATTTGGGTGGTCCACCTCGTTCCCTTTTAGGGGGCATTTTGTTCCGCTTTAGGAGTGAACATGGATACCTTGGAATCGTCCCGAGTTTGATTCTTGGAAATGTTGAATTTAACGTCCCCGCGAAAACGGTGATAGACCGAAACAGGGAAAACATGAACTTACTTGACTGAGGATTGAAGCAGGGACCTCATACAGTAGAGACAAGCACTGAGCCATCGTACACGTGTGTTGATTACTATGCAATGGTCCCGAGTTTGATTCTAGGTGTTAGTTTCAGGAAATGTTAACGTTCCCTTGAAACGATGAAATGAGAAAACATCATAAACTTACTTGCTTGCGGATTGAAGCAGAGACCTCACACATCAGAAATAAGAGCTGAGTCACCATGGCCCATTGAGAAGTTCAGTTTGTTGATTACTATGTCATGGTCCCGAGTTCGATTTTTGTGTTAGTTTAAGAAATGTTGAGTTTAACGTCCCCTTGAAACGATGATGAAAAAATGATAGGAGGAAACATGAACTTACTTCGTTGTGGATTGAAGCGCTGAGCCGCCGTACTCCATTCAGTGCGAACAGTTTCGCGTATGAAAAGAAGACGAGCAGATTATGTTACATTACACATTTCAGTGCGAGCAGTTTATACTAGGTTTATGTTTCATATAGAAAGATAGAAGATCTGCGTTGTCATCTTTTTTACTTCGTGTGCAACTTTGACCTTGAAGAAAACCTTGTTGACTCAGTGCAAAGCATTGACGTATACACATAATCTTATTGTTTAGTTGGCTGTATTTAGAGATGAATCAGACATTTAAGGTTGTTGGTTCGAATCTAGTTGTGTTCGCTGTAACTCAGGGTCTGAGCGATACTTACCGAAATTTTTCCAGTGTTGCCAACACTATCAGAATGAATCGATTCATTTAGTCGGAGCAGTTTCGTGACGAAAACTGTTTTTTGTTTTGCACACAAAAATTTTTCTGAAACAGAATTTTGTTTGTACATAAAAATTTTTTCTGAAACAGAATTTTGTTTGTACATAAAAATTTTTCTGAAACAGTTTTTGTTTCTGTACACACAAAAAAATTTCTGAAACAGAATTTTGTTTTCGTACAAAAAAAAATTTTTCTGAAAACATTTTTTTCGTAAAATATACAAAAATTTTCTGAATCAGTTTTTTATTTTCGTACACTAAAAATTTTCTGAAACAAAAATTTAGTTTGATTTTTTTTCGTAAAACTGATTTATTTTACCGGTAAACTGATTCAGAAAGAGAAATTGAAATCGCAGTACAGGAAAAAGAATTTGATTTTAGGATGTGAAATAAAAAACACAGAATCATGTTTTTGTACATTTATTTTTAGCATGTGAAAATGAATACAGAATTTCTTTTTTCTTCAAAGGAAGACGTGTCCGTGACGGGTACAAATTCTGTAAAGAGAAAATAAAACATATGAATATACATGGTAATATTTTTTTTGTTTCCTGTGAAAGAAGAAAAACAGATTATTAACATCGAACTAACTGATCAAGAGAGAGTGAGGTGAGAAAAGAAACGCAAATGTGACGTACCTGAATTCCTTTTTTTTCTCCACGGGTTTCTGCAAGGTGATGTCATCTGAGTTTTGTTTCCGCTGTGGCCTCGTTGAAGCATGTCCCGTGTTGCGTTGATTCTTTGCCCCGTCTTTGGGAGGTGATGTTGGTGGGATTAGGGAAAAATATGGCTGTTATTCTGTTCTGGCTTTTTTATACCCATAGGGCAATGTCTCGTATGTGTCTGGTATTAATCGGCGTTTTTTATAGTTGAAACTGTACTTCTTTTCTTCAGGTTTTGTGACAAGATGATGATCGTGGGTTCTGTAAATTTTGTGCGGCGTGCTAATGGAGATTTTTTCATTCGATTGATTTATGATCATTTGCTCCAGACTGTTAAAATTTAGCTTTTGACTTGCAGTATAATTGAGTGTAAACCCACGAATTTTGCATACATAACTGGTTGATTTCGTGTCGGGGTTGTAGATTTCCAAGGCGTACTGTTTTGGGCCACCAGACACGAATTTTTTAATGTATGCTTTTGGTCCAATTGATTCCAGTTCATTTGACATTGAACCAAGAAATACTTCTGGTTCTATTGTGGGCTGTGATGGTCGCTGCGTGAATATTACGGAATCTGTATCGAAATATAGTACTCTTTCTTGCAGCAGTTCTAAATATTTGTAGAGTTCCAGACGAGCTTGACACGTTGTAAATGCTCCAAGGACAACATTAGCATTGTGATTTTGTACTGGAACATCATCTTCATACTGCCAATAAAGGTATAACATCGAATCGTTAACAGGTAAAATTTGGTTGACTTTTATATCTGGAGCAGTTAATTTCTGATACAGTTCTTTGGGGTCGTTAATGATGGTCGTTTGGCTGAAATTGTCTCTTATAGCGAGTCGTCCCCAGAAGGCATTCAAACAGAGCTTTGCAAGACTACGACGTGCTGAATTTGTCATTATATTTGCTGCATCTAAAGTTATGCCTTCCCGTTGTTGTACCACTTGAATATACTGCTGCTTTTCTTCTTCGGTGACGCAATTGGCAGGCCATCCAGAAGATTCCAGCTTCGATTTCAAAAATGTGTTAATGTATTCGCTGAATAATCCACCAGTCTTGGTTTCTGGATCATATACGGTGATGTCGTAATCCCAAATTTCGTAAATTTCAATGACTTGATACCCAAGTTCAATGGCTTTTTGAATTTCATAGGACACCCACGTTCCTGTTAGACTTCGTTCACTGTCCGAATGTGTACATTCAGAATCTTGATTTAATGCTGTGGCACAGGCAGCACAAAGTGGAAACAACAACTTCTTATTTGAACGAAATGGCAGCACTGGATGAAACACATTTCTGCTAGGCAAAATCTTCAACTTGACTAATCCGTTGACATCTTGAATGGCGGGCATTTCTGGATCTCCCTGTAGATATATTCGTGGATGCCCTATTGGATACCGTCCACATTTATTCGCATAAGGATACAGGGAAACGATATCCAAGAATTTTATTTCTTCGCCTTCATTTTCATTTGCGACGTGATACAATTTAATGGCATTAACACGGCCACCATAGAAGCTGTCTCTTGGATTTAATGGTGTCTTATTAATATAAGGATGTGTGCTTAAAGAAGAGGCCAATGCTGGATTGGATTTTAACACTTGACGAAATTCACATTCCCACATTTCATGTACTTTATATCCCATGGATCGTAATAATTTCATTTTACGCTGTGTTCTCTCGTAGCGATAGTTCATTGTTTCTTCGGAGTTCTCATAAATGGGTTGATCACGGCCTGTAGGGACACATAGAGGACAGCCATGGAATCTGCACCCTTCAAATTCATACACGTGTTCCTCTTTAGTGTTGGGATCTTTGTAGTAGCCGTCCAGATGAAAACCAGCAACATAAACTTCTTTTCCTCTCGCAGCGTGCAGAATTGAATGACCCTCTTTTTCTTCCATGTAGGCAAGCCACTGCAAAGCAATCCGTGACTGATTGTTTTTGTGACGGTATCCTCGTGCAGGAAGAATGCTAATAGTATTGGGTTTTAAGAAATTTCGTCGAAATACTAAATTGCACGCACTCGCCAAAGTGATAGTCTCCAGGAAAGGATTGACGTGAGTTTCTTGTTCAAAAGTGGTCATGAAAGATATACAAGCCAATCGAAGTACGTTGACGTCCTGGACACAATAGTTTACCAATTCTTCTTGGAAAATAAACGTATCGTTCTGGTGTTCGTTGTACCATGTCATGAATTTTTCTCGTTCATCCACTTTCATTTCATCTGCACCATAATAATGGATGTCCGGTAATTTTCCCACATACGTTTGATTTGCAGCAGTATTAAAAAAGTGTGGAAAATATCCTTTGGTCGCTGGTAAATGAAATGCCTTGGATAATTTACTTAAAGCCATTGGCATGAAATTTAAGGAGTCAATAAACGATAAGTGATTCACTTTCATGCTTAAAATTTTTGCTCCGTTCAAGATCAAAGTAGGTTTCAATTCATGTTTTTCCACTAAAGATTTAAGAATAAAATGACCATCATAGCCCTTACAGTTATGTGCCAAAGATACAATAAGTTTGATGTTGGGTCGTGGTTGACGTAAATACGCAAGAAAGGCATTGATCGGATCATCTTGAAAAATATGTTCTCGCTGTCCACAAACTTCACACGGATGATGTATATCTTCATCTTGAACACAGTTGTAACATACTTGTTGGGCCACCAGTAAATTGGGCTTATGAATGAACGTGTCTTCATCGAAGAAAGTATCCTGTGTGGCTTCGATATCATAGAAGACAATCATAGCCTTCTTGGCATGTAACACTGATGGAACTCCAGGTTTTAATTGAGTCGTATCAGGCTTCATGTAGCATTGGTGGGTAGACGTAACGTGTTTACGACACACATTACAAAAATAATCTGTACAATGATGTTGTCTTTCCCCTGTACGGACAAACGAATAAATGCGTAGACATTTGGCACACTGTTTCACCATCTTGCATATTGGCTGGCCCTTATGGTATGGTACAGTCAGATGATTTGTATAACATGTTTCACCATAAAATTCACGATTGCATTCTAGGCACTGCTTCTCCGTATTGGTCTTACTGCATGGCGGTTTCTGCAAACATTTCTCACACATGGCCGAACAGTTCTTAACGTGTCTATTAAGATGATCATATTTTTGTGGCATGCAGCACAATAGTACTTAGTAGAAAAAACGGCTGTTAATGACGTGATGATGTCATAATGAGAATTGATGCACATTAAATTGATTGGAATCTTGTCTTCGCCACCCGGTCCTTCATACAGAATATCTTCTCCGGAAAAGCTAGTGTATACGGTAAGTTTATAATTTGTCAAGTAGCGTTGCAATTGTCGTAATTCTTCCACGGATCCCCCATGCTCTAAATTCACTGAGGATCGAGACAAAAGTTCATGTACGGCTGGGAGAACGACACACTTGCTCTGGTCCTGGTATTGTCTGTACAGTTTCTTGTTCGTATCCTTATATTTCTTTAGGCCAATAGCAATCACAATTGCATACGCTAAACATTTCTTGTCGGTGTTTTTTACACGTAAAATGCCTTTCTTGCGTTTTAATAATTCGTCGTTTGATAAAAGACCTCGACGCATTCTTCCAAATCCACGGGGCACATCCACATGATGAAAATGGACAATGAACGGTTCGTTCATGAGAAAACTATCGTTACTTTGAAGGATGCGATCAAAGGAAGCCCATAAAGTCTCCAGTGTCAAATTACTTGCATGCCGGAAAGATAGATAAAATGGCTTGTTCTTCTCATCATGGGATAAAATCGATAATCCAACCATCGATGATTCGTCGACGTTTTCCAATAAATAATCCAACATCTGTTGAAAGGAGGCCTGAACC
The DNA here is from genome assembly GCF_964235325.1 of Thermobia domestica. NCBI lineage: Eukaryota > Metazoa > Arthropoda > Insecta > Zygentoma > Lepismatidae > Thermobia > Thermobia domestica. Next base: position 35,742,192 of record NC_137458.1, read on the forward strand.
CACTCCACAATATCGGTGCCACTGGTCGGAGCATTAATTTGAATTTCCAGCATTCGTCCTTCAAGATTAAAACGCCGATAATGTCTATTGATTTCTCGCAAGACAGTAAAGCCAGAAGTAGCCATATTCAAATAGGGAAAAAAGGTAAGGTAAGCAAAAAAAAGGAATAGGCAAAGAAAACAAATATCTAAAACGAGAGAGAAAAAAAAGCACGAATTAAAATTGAATTCAGAGATCACTACATTATCAAAATGACTACACGATCAATCCTAAAAGAATGATGATATCTCAAATAGTTTTACTGTTAAAATTTTTATTGTCGTCATACTGGAAATCAAACCCGGACCAACATCAACATGTAAATGACCTAAGTTTCTGTAGTGATAAAAAAGAATGAATGAAATTGTTTTTCTAACTGTGCTGAAAGAATCATTGTAGTAAGCATTTTTTCCTCTGACACTGAACTTTAAACGTATGACGAACATGAAACGAAAACAACATCTCATGCGCTTGCTTTTTTCAAGCGGTTAGACAAGGAATACTCGAATTCGTTTCTCGGCGGGAGATCAGATCCCACATTAAACTGTAGGTCCACGTCTCACGTTGTAAGGAACAAAATCGTGCGTAGTTTCTTTGTTTACTTTCAGAAACTGAGCTAAGTGGTTAACGTTACGCAACGCTGGCCCTGGTTCAACACCCAGTATGCGATCAGATTCAACATTAAGCTGTATTCCTAGCACCCCACTACTGAAGGGACGCTAAAACCAAAATCAACAATTTTCTCGTGCTTACTTCTAATGTGTGGGATTCCTAATTCGATCCCCGGTCAAGTAAGTGAGGGTTATTCTTCCATTTGCTAAATAATTCATGCTAAAATAAAAAAAAACAGTGATAACAATGTTATCCTCATGCAAAAACACTCCATTGATATTAAGAAAACGCGGTTGATACTTACCTCAAATTCAAGGAACGGAGTAAAGTCACGCTGTCACTAGAGGTACATCTACGTTCATTCAAGATCTTCGTGGAAGTAGGATTTGAAAATGAAATTAAGAATTTTATTTAGGTCTGAAACGTGTTCAACTATAAAGTGACAACACTATCAGCCAATCAGAAACGAGGAAATGAATCAATGACATCACGGAGAACCAATGAAAACACAGCTTTCATCATGTATCATGAGCCGAAACGTGATGTAAGAAGCAATCTGATTGGTTGTGACATTATTCACGTTTTTTCTCCTTACACATCAATCGTTACGACATCTAGTATCGCAATTTTGATAATGACATCATACCGTTGACTCGTTAGTTTCTTACGACATTCAAATTACCACATCTAAAATGTGATTCATTTTTCTTAAACTTGATTGAAAAAATGTAACACTCATCGATATGTTACGAAACTGTCTTTGACATAAATGTAAAGTTGAGCTTTAAAAGTCCGTCAGCTGAGAAAAAAATGCTGATGTAGTATAAGCAGATTCTGCAATTTCACAATAACAAGCTTCTATGCGTAACAACGAGCAGAAATGTGTAGTAATGTAACATAATCTGTTCATGTTCTTTTCATACGCAAAACTGCTCGCACTGAAGTTGGCATGATGGCTCAGCGTTTTTTTTCTGATGTGTGAGGTCTCTGCTTCAATCCGCAAGCAAGTAAGTTTATGATGTTTTCTCATTTCATCGTTTCAAGGGAACGTTAACATTTCCTGAAACTAACACCTAGAATCAAACTCGGGACCATTGCATAGTAATCAACACACGTGTACGATGGCTCAGTGCTTGTCTCTACTGTATGAGGTCCCTGCTTCAATCCTCAGTCAAGTAAGTTCATGTTTTCCCTGTTTCGGTCTATCACCGTTTTCGCGGGGACGTTAAATTCAACATTTCCAAGAATCAAACTCGGGACGATTCCAAGGTATCCATGTTCACTCCTAAAGCGGAACAAAATGCCCCCTAAAAGGGAACGAGGTGGACCACCCAAATTTGTAGTAATATATATTAGGGTCCAGTACTATGATACCAAATGTTTAAATTTGGCAATTTCTAAAACTTAAGGGGCGGGCCAAGGTACCATTCCCGGGGGTGCACATATGTACTTATGTTTCATAATAGGGAATGGACTCCTATACATGGCCATATAACCATATAAGGTAATAGGATCTCATCCAAGGAAATGAATTAGGTCAAAACCCAAACACGTGGTACAACGTATTGCTTACGTTTATATTTTGGCAATTTTATACACCTAAAAGGGGAACGAGGTAGACCACCGAAATTTATAGTGATCTATATTAGGGTTCTATACTATTATACCAAATGTTTAAATTGGGCAATTTCCAAAAATTGATGGGGTGGGCCAAGGCACTCCTGCCAAATTTTTAAAGGGGTGCACAAATGTACCTATGTCTTACAATAGGAAATAAACACCTGTATACACCCATATAACTATATAAGGTAATAGGACCTCATCCAAGGGAATAAAATGAGCCAAAAAACCCCGAAATTTGAATTTTTGGCAATTTTGTACCCCTAAAAGGGAACGATGTGGACCACCCAAATTTATAGTAATACATACTATTGTACCAAAATGTTTAAATTGGGCAATTTCCAAAATTGAAGGGGTGGGCCAAGGCACTCCTGCCAAATTTTTAAAGGGGTGCACAAATGTACCTATGTCTTACAATAGGAAATAAACACCTGTATACACCCATATAACTATATAAGGTAATAGGACCTCATCCAAGGGAATAAAATGAGCCAAAAAACCCCGAAATTTGAATTTTTGGCAATTTTGTACCCCTAAAAGGGAACGATGTGGACCACCCAAATTTATAGTAATACATACTAGGGTTCTATACTATTGTACCAAAATGTTTAAATTGGGCAATTTCCAAAATTGAAGGGGTGGGCCAAGGCACTCCTGCCAAATTTTAAAGGGGTGCACAAATGTACCTATGTCTTACAATAGGAAATAAACACCTGTATACACCCATATAACTATATAAGGTAATAGGACCTCATCCAAGGGAATAAAATGAGCCAAAAAACCAAACATGTGGTTGTACTAAAATTTGGCAATTTTGTACCCCTAAAAGGGAACGACATAGACACCCAATACTGATAGAGGTACATACTATGGTCCCAGGCTACCATACCAAATTTTTAGATTTGGCAATTTCCAAAATTTAAGGGGGTGGTCCTATGTACCCCTGCCAAAATCTAGAGGGGTGGTCCTAAGTACCCCTAGGTCATTGACACAGGCCAGGGACCATGGGTCCTGGGGGGTTGGTCCTATGTACCCCTGCCAAATTTTAGGGGGTGGTGCTATGTACCCCTAGGTCCTTGACCCCGGGCCAGGGACCATGGGTCCTGGGGCAGGGACCCAGGGGCCAAAAAGTTCGGCAAAGTGGGGCCCATACTACTAGTAATATGATGTGTTTGCAGATCTTTTGGAAGACAGTTTAATAAAATAGTTTACTTATAGTTTTGGTCACGATTGTTTCAAATACTCAACAGTCTTCATAGCATGCGCGCCAACTACGTGGGTGCTATGGGGCTCCGGCACCCACACAAATAATCTTGCGGGTGCGACGCACCCCACAAGATTTTTAGTTTGGACCCGGCTTTGAACAAGTTTCTCTTGCATTTAAGACAACCGTGTTCCCGACTGAGCTAGGGCAACCCCAACTTATCCTTATAGTACCAGTAATTTTACTTTATCACAGCACAGCCTTTTATGACCGTGTTCATAAAAGATTTTAACTAAAAATAAATTAATCAAATATCGAGGCTTCCCTGAAAACAAATAGGCTAACACGTCCTGCCATTGATATGCACCCAGATAAATTTTGGAAAGTTGGCGCCGCTGCTTCATAGTATTGTAATGTTTGCAAATAAAAGTATCTAACTTTCGTCATTAAGTAAAATACTCATTAATACTAACCATAACACCTTATTGGGGCTTCGGTGGCTCAGTGATAGAATACTACTTTGGTACAAGGCATTTCTGATACAATTCCCGCAAGTTTGTGATGCATAACATTGTGTCCATGGGTTTTCTCGAAGTACTCCCGTTCCCTTCCACATTCTCATTCCATCAATTAATTCATTTTCATTCATTTTCATTAGTAATCCGTCTCCTTTAGCCTAAAGAACAAAATCGTGGTAGGCCTTTCATTCTATTTCAATAACACCGTATGACTACTAAGAAACAATGACTGAAAACCTGTGCTGAACTTCTTTACAGCTATAATTTATGTTATTAATGAAGGAACATAAAATTATTTATAAACAATATTAAATAAAACTGAAACTACTCAAAGGGAACAATTTGTTTTGTTTGTTTAATGAGGTTTACCATCCCTTTCAAGGATCAAGGCTACATGAAACGTAAACCTACAATTTAACTCTTTCCAACATTATTTTCTTGTAATCGTTAAAAGAAATATTTCTATACAGTGTTGTTATAAAGTCCTTGCTATAAAACAAATGCTTATAACTATTTTTATCAATGTTAAGATCTTTATTGAGGTTTACATTTTGTAGTTTCATCCCTAGATACATACCTGCCATCATCGCCACACCTTCAGGTGGACTCCGCTGACAACCATACATTCCTACAACCTCCTGCGAAATCTGTGAATGCTATTCTGTCTGGCGTCGTCAGTATTGTTATGGATCACTTTACTAATCTTAGCTTTCACATCCTGCAAATCCTTTGGTTTTTCCATATACACCTGTGTCCTAACGCGATCCCATAACCGAAAACCATAGAGTTCAAATCGGGAGACCTGGGGGCTAAGGAGTGGAGCCTCTGCGCCCAATCCACCTGCCAGGTAGCTCATGGTCAAGGTAGTCCCTGACGACTTGTGCAAAATGTAGGGGGAGAGCCTCTGTCTTGCTTGCAATCCTTGATTCCCAACCTAACCAATTCGGGCATCAGGAAATTTGTACAAGCATTTGAAAATATGTCTCCCGTGTCACAGTGTTTCCGTCGAAGAAAAACGGGCCCATGAGGTGGTCCATTGATACAGCACACCACACAATCATTTTCGGGCTGTCTCTTTGTTACGTTTCATATTCATGAGGATTTTCAGTTCCACAAACAAGACAGTTGTGCCTGTTTACCCTCCCTGAAATATGGAAAGTTGCCTCATCTGAGAACATGAGTAACTGCAGGAGTTCCCTGTCATCATCCAGTCATTTCAGCATCAGTAAGAACTCCAGTCTCGTGTCTTGATCTTCTTCTGACAGTTCTTGCACAAATTTAATCTTGTGTTGTTTGGCTTTCAAATATTTACGCGTTATCTTGTGCGTTGTTGACTGAAGGATTACCAACTCCAACGACCGTCGCGGAATCGATTTTCTTGGACTTCTCTTCAGGCTGTCGGCAACCTTCGCACCGTGTTTGGACTTACTGGCGACCGACCATTTTCTTGCCTATCATAAACACTCCTGGTAACCAGAAACTTGACCGTCGCCATTTCCATGCCTTTTGTTGTCAATAGTGTTGCCAACCTCACCATTGTGATAGTGTTGCCAACCACACATTTACAGATCATCCCACAATTTATAATGTATTTCACTGCAATATCATTATTTTTTAATATATATATATATATATATATATATATATATATATATATATATATATATATATATATATATATATATATATATATATATAATAATAATAATAATAATAACACGATACCACTGGGATGGACATAGAGACCGGAAGAGTTAAGTGGGATTCGAAGCAGCGCAATGTGTTCAAATTTTTTAAAGACTCTCCCACTGAGAATCGGACACGAGGCTCCTGGGGTACTCAAAGGTGACAGAAGTAAATCAAAGCAAAGAACAGTTTTCACGTGATTCAAGAACACTAATAAGTACTACCTACATACATGCAGTAAGCAACGATAATAAACATGGACATTGCAGTATGATATAAGGAGCGGCAAATCTGAGAAGTACTAGCACGTTGAATCAATTACAATAACTTAAATAAGACAGCATGTAACCTGTCGGTGAATGTTCGTGTTCTTGATAAGGTTGACGATCTACCCTTGGTGGATACAGAATCCTCTTCTAAACAGGATTTTCTTATATCAGGACGGGTATGTAGTCTGCGACTCTTCCAAGAGCATCCCAAACACACAGTAGGATTGAGATATGGTGAGCATGCAGACAATTTAACACGGGTATTATCTTCTATCTCCAGTTGTGTGTAATAGTACGTATGATCTACACTACCAGTACTGCATTACTTGTGGACTGATTGTGGAACCACGCGTTGATAACAGTGAGCGATAAGGTACTTTAGCTGTGTATAGGGTACTCGAGGTTACTACGTAATTGTATTCGCATCTGTCCGTAATATTCTTCGAAAAATTTTAAATATTATGACTCCTGACATTGTACCAATATTTGGATCGTTTTGAATTATTATTCCAAGACATCTTAGTAAATTTAATGCTTTTGATTGTGATTGAATTGTTCTGTTAATGGATTAATAACTTACAATATAAAGTTGCGATGTATATACAATAGAGGCTGTATTTAACAACGGATCAACTGTTCCTACATTTCTATCTAAAGCATAACAACACAAATAGAAAGCACAACAAGAAGGTCACTTGTATACTTGTCAACATAAGTTTTACAAAAAAAAAAAAAAAAAGTTATTGGATACAGCCGGTTGATGTGCAATTTTGAGAAACAAATGGATATTATTATTAACCTTACTTTGAAATTGTATGTACTAGGGATGGCCAAAATTTTCCGGAATCCGGATTCCGGAAATTTTGTTTTCCGGAATCGGAAAATTTACTTTCCGGAATTCGGAAAAATTCCGGATTTCGGAAAAATTCCGGAATTCGGAAAAATTCCGGAATTCAGAAAAAATCCGGATTTCGGAAAAATTCCGGAATTCAAAAAATTCCGGATTTCGGAAAAAATCCGGAATTCAGAAAAAATCCGGAATTCGGAAAAATTCTGGATTTCGGAAAAATTCCGACATTCGGAAAAAATCCGGAATTTAGAAAAAAATCGGAATTTTTCCGAGATCCGGAATTTTTCCGATTTTACTTTCCGGATTCCGGAAAGTACAAATTCTAGAATTGGCCATCCTTAGCTAGTAGCTGTTAAAAGAGAAACACAATAATGAATATACTGTATTAATTTCTTGTAGTTGGATATGTCTTTATCATTTACGTAGACAATTGCTACTGCAGTTATTTACTACTTTATGAGAAAGATCTTATTTTCACACACACAAAAGTCGCCGGTATGTCTCAAACATTATCGCGTTCCCACCTGCAGCTGCTCCGAAGCACTGCAAACTACTTTTTAACCAGGCGAAAGGCAGTGAAGGAAAATAAATCTCAACAAATATTCTAATAACATTCGCTTATTGTCAACATACCTACAGTGAGCGCAGAAAGTGTTCGTACACCGTGCATACTTTATATTGAAAACAGCTAGCATGAGAACGGGAGGTGGAAAATATATATATAACCAGAATTAAGACTACACATTCATACATTTTATTTCTATATACAAGAGAAAGGCCAAACAAACACAATCACTGTTTTGTTCAGAAGAAAAGAGAGAATTCCTTTTTTGTAAACGCAAAAAGTCACCGTACACTTATGCTTGAATTAATGCTTATAAAGTATATTACGTTATTTAATATTTTGTGGGATTACCCTGTGCGTTAATGATTGTCTGTAGTCTTCGTGGCATTGATTTCACCTGTAGTAGTTCGTAGTTCTGTAGCTTCGGGACTGATTATGTCCCATTCTTCTTGAATAGCTTTTCTTAGGCCTTCTTTAGTAGACAAGCTGTGCCTTCTGATTCTTGTCTCCAGAACAGATCATAGATGTTCTATGGGGTTCATGTCTGGGGATTGGGGAGGTGTGCGAAGCTGTTTCAAGGTATTATAGAGTCAGGGGCAGATCCAGAGGGGGGCGATCGGAGCCGTCGCCCCCCCCCCCACAAGAGGAAACTTTCTTATTTTATATATAAATAAACCCATCCATAACAAGTTTGGAGCTCTTAAAAGTAGCAGTATTACCGCCGACCGCCCCCCCCCCCAGAAGTCCGTCCTGGATCCGCCCCTGGCAAACCTTGCAGACAGGCCTCGTTCAACAGTACAAACAATAATTGCGATGTATAATGTTTCTATCACTGTGCGAAACCATAAAAAAAATAATAAAATAATAATAATAATAAAAAGAACTGGAAGACCAAGAGTGTTGAGTGAACAAGTTAAACGTTACATTATTAGGGAAAGAAAAAAAAAAGTTCCAAAAAGTAGTGCTGTGCAATTGGCAACGGATCTGGAAACACGCGGTGTTAAAGTATCAGCCAGTACAGTGCGGAATATTTGCAGGGTATCATGGTCGGATAGCCAGGAAAATGTTCTGGGTGAACAAGACAAATCATATAAAGAGACTAAAGTTTGAAAAAGAGTATAAAGATAAGGGATCAGGCTTCTTTCTGGAATAGGGTCATATTTTCGGACGAAAGTAAATTTAATTTTATCGAGTCCAATGGGAGGCGTATGGTATGGCGCAAGGTGAATACAGAGATGAACCCTCAAAATCTCGTCCCTAAAGTAAGACACGGAGGAGGGTCCGTGCTCGTCTGGGGTTGTATGAGTGCCTCAGGAGTGGGTCGTCTCCACCTTATCGATGGAGTGATGATCCACAAAGTGTATATTAACATATTAAAGGAATATCTCCATACTAGTGCGCAGAAGATGGTTCTTGAAAACAATTTATTGTTCAGCAAGACAACGACTCCAAACATACAGCGGAAAATACTCGATTGTGGCTACTCTATACAAGGGCGGATCCAGGACGGACTTCTGGGGAAGGGGCGGTCGGCAGTAATACTGCTACTTTTAAGAGCTCCAAACTTTTTATGGATGGGTTTATTTATATATAAAATAAGAAAGGTTCCTCTTGTGGGGAAGGGGGCGATGGCCCCGATCGCCCCCCTCTGGATCTGCCCCTGAGGTTTGCTATCTTTCTCAAAGACTTACCCTTCTTATGCACTTTAATAATTACTTTTCTTGTCTCCTCATTTGTTTCTGTTCGGTTGCTTCCCATTTCGACAGCCCACCGTGCAGTTTTTTCACTCCTATTCACAACTAAACTCATTCTGTTACTCGTCATGCTATACAGAGGTGTATACTCAGGTGAATACTAGTGAACCCCAGTTGTGGTATCTTTGTTTCGTATTCGTACATCAGGTGTACGATCACTTTTTGCGTCTACTCTATACATTTTCTACGGAATTTATTTACTTTCTGACCATTAAACTTGTCTTTGTGGTTCTTTATTGATATATTCATAAAGCTTAGTTTTCATTATTCATATTGTGTGTTTTATTACACTTCTTAAATTTTCTGTTTCTTTTTTGCAGGCATTCTCATTTCAATAGCATAGGTGTACGAACACTTTCTGTGCTCACTGTATGTACAGTAAATACAAATTTATAATTTTTGACTTTACGAAGTATACAATGTAATTGTTCAATAATTAACATAAGCAGGCATTCATTAATTTATATTAATATAATAATTAACAAAACTAATAAGCGGGTGATTGATGACTCAGTGGAAGAGTTTTCATCTATGGTATTCTAACCCAGGACATGTGGGTTTTCGATGGCTAATTTTGTGTTCGAAAATTTTCCCGGTGGTACTCTTGGTTCCCTTTCTTATATTTGTTCCATCATCACTCATTAACGAATTTAGTTTATCAAAACTCTATAGCCATATATTCATTCTGAACGTCAGTGAAACAAACAGTCTCAAGAACTATTTGATGGATTACCAATCAATTTTGGCCATGATGTACAGAGTCAATAGTTAAGAATCGAGTTCCCTGATGAATGTAATATTCAAACCGGAAGCGGTACAAATCAACCATTTCCGGTTTTAACGTTAATCATTATATAGTAAATATGGTAATAGATAGCGAGAAGCGGTTTCCAGTAATCGACATATATAGCATTCATGTAGATAGAATGTTACCCAGTTTGTGCATCTGCTGAAAATAATGATCTTAGGTATTTAGAGAGCATTTTCCGCTTTAGAAAATGTGTGCTTGGTAGAGAATGTAGAGAATTAGCTGAGTCAGGCACGTAGCTAGAATATGGTAATAGGAAGGGGGGGGGGTCTGTCACGAAATACTGTGGTTATTTACCAGGGGCTCAATCATTCTAAACTATTTTATTGGCAACATATATTGGTTCGTTTAGCCAAGATTTCTAATGGGGGCATGATATGAAATACTGTGGTTACACACCAGAGGCTCGATCAATCTAAATATTTTACTGACAACATACCCATATTGATTGGTTAGGACAAATAAATGAGGATATATATCAGTAAGTATTTTAATAAGAAGCTATGAAGAAATCTCGAGTAAAAGAATATTTAAAAAGTATTGAAAAAGATATCGTCTTCCGAGGTCATTCGAACGGTGTCGAGAATTTTGCGTCTGGGAAATTTGCGCCCTACCTCAAGAACAGGGAAAATTGCGCCTGCGATGTACACAATAATGAATATACTGTATTAATTTCTTGTAGTTGGATATGTCTTTATCATTTACGTAGACAATTGCTACTGCAGTTATTTACTACTTTATGAGAAAGATCTTATTTTCACACACACAAAAGTCGCCGGTATGTCTCAAACATTATCGCGTTCCCACCTGCAGCTGCTCCGAAGCACTGCAAACTACTTTTTAACCAGGCGAAAGGCAGTGAAGGAAAATAAATCTCAACAAATATTCTAATAACATTCGCTTATTGTCAACATACCTACAGTGAGCGCAGAAAGTGTTCGTACACCGTGCATACTTTATATTGAAAACAGCTAGCATGAGAACGGGAGGTGGAAAATATATATATAACCAGAATTAAGACTACACATTCATACATTTTATTTCTATATACAAGAGAAAGGCCAAACAAACACAATCACTGTTTTGTTCAGAAGAAAAGAGAGAATTCCTTTTTTGTAAACGCAAAAAGTCACCGTACACTTATGCTTGAATTAATGCTTATAAAGTATATTACGTTATTTAATATTTTGTGGGATTACCCTGTGCGTTAATGATTGTCTGTAGTCTTCGTGGCATTGATTTCACCTGTAGTAGTTCGTAGTTCTGTAGCTTCGGGACTGATTATGTCCCATTCTTCTTGAATAGCTTTTCTTAGGCCTTCTTTAGTAGACAAGCTGTGCCTTCTGATTCTTGTCTCCAGAACAGATCATAGATGTTCTATGGGGTTCATGTCTGGGGATTGGGGAGGTGTGCGAAGCTGTTTCAAGGTATTATAGAGTCAGGGGCAGATCCAGAGGGGGGCGATCGGAGCCGTCGCCCCCCCCCCACAAGAGGAAACTTTCTTATTTTATATATAAATAAACCCATCCATAACAAGTTTGGAGCTCTTAAAAGTAGCAGTATTACCGCCGACCGCCCCCCCCCCCAGAAGTCCGTCCTGGATCCGCCCCTGGCAAACCTTGCAGACAGGCCTCGTTCAACAGTACAAACAATAATTGCGATGTATAATGTTTCTATCACTGTGCGAAACCATAAAAAAAATAATAAAATAATAATAATAATAAAAAGAACTGGAAGACCAAGAGTGTTGAGTGAACAAGTTAAACGTTACATTATTAGGGAAAGAAAAAAAAAAGTTCCAAAAAGTAGTGCTGTGCAATTGGCAACGGATCTGGAAACACGCGGTGTTAAAGTATCAGCCAGTACAGTGCGGAATATTTGCAGGGTATCATGGTCGGATAGCCAGGAAAATGTTCTGGGTGAACAAGACAAATCATATAAAGAGACTAAAGTTTGAAAAAGAGTATAAAGATAAGGGATCAGGCTTCTTTCTGGAATAGGGTCATATTTTCGGACGAAAGTAAATTTAATTTTATCGAGTCCAATGGGAGGCGTATGGTATGGCGCAAGGTGAATACAGAGATGAACCCTCAAAATCTCGTCCCTAAAGTAAGACACGGAGGAGGGTCCGTGCTCGTCTGGGGTTGTATGAGTGCCTCAGGAGTGGGTCGTCTCCACCTTATCGATGGAGTGATGATCCACAAAGTGTATATTAACATATTAAAGGAATATCTCCATACTAGTGCGCAGAAGATGGTTCTTGAAAACAATTTATTGTTCAGCAAGACAACGACTCCAAACATACAGCGGAAAATACTCGATTGTGGCTACTCTATACAAGGGCGGATCCAGGACGGACTTCTGGGGAAGGGGCGGTCGGCAGTAATACTGCTACTTTTAAGAGCTCCAAACTTGTTATGGATGGGTTTATTTATATATAAAATAAGAAAGGTTCCTCTTGTGGGGAAGGGGGCGATGGCCCCGATCGCCCCCCTCTGGATCTGCCCCTGAGGTTTGCTATCTTTCTCAAAGACTTACCCTTCTTATGCACTTTAATAATTACTTTTCTTGTCTCCTCATTTGTTTCTGTTCGGTTGCTTCCCATTTCGACAGCCCACCGTGCAGTTTTTTCACTCCTATTCACAACTAAACTCATTCTGTTACTCGTCATGCTATACAGAGGTGTATACTCAGGTGAATACTAGTGAACCCCAGTTGTGGTATCTTTGTTTCGTATTCGTACATCAGGTGTACGATCACTTTTTGCGTCTACTCTATACATTTTCTACGGAATTTATTTACTTTCTGACCATTAAACTTGTCTTTGTGGTTCTTTATTGATATATTCATAAAGCTTAGTTTTCATTATTCATATTGTGTGTTTTATTACACTTCTTAAATTTTCTGTTTCTTTTTTGCAGGCATTCTCATTTCAATAGCATAGGTGTACGAACACTTTCTGTGCTCACTGTATGTACAGTAAATACAAATTTATAATTTTTGACTTTACGAAGTATACAATGTAATTGTTCAATAATTAACATAAGCAGGCATTCATTAATTTATATTAATATAATAATTAACAAAACTAATAAGCGGGTGATTGATGACTCAGTGGAAGAGTTTTCATCTATGGTATTCTAACCCAGGACATGTGGGTTTTCGATGGCTAATTTTGTGTTCGAAAATTTTCCCGGTGGTACTCTTGGTTCCCTTTCTTATATTTGTTCCATCATCACTCATTAACGAATTTAGTTTATCAAAACTCTATAGCCATATATTCATTCTGAACGTCAGTGAAACAAACAGTCTCAAGAACTATTTGATGGATTACCAATCAATTTTGGCCATGATGTACAGAGTCAATAGTTAAGAATCGAGTTCCCTGATGAATGTAATATTCAAACCGGAAGCGGTACAAATCAACCATTTCCGGTTTTAACGTTAATCATTATATAGTAAATATGGTAATAGATAGCGAGAAGCGGTTTCCAGTAATCGACATATATAGCATTCATGTAGATAGAATGTTACCCAGTTTGTGCATCTGCTGAAAATAATGATCTTAGGTATTTAGAGAGCATTTTCCGCTTTAGAAAATGTGTGCTTGGTAGAGAATGTAGAGAATTAGCTGAGTCAGGCACGTAGCTAGAATATGGTAATAGGAAGGGGGGGGGGTCTGTCACGAAATACTGTGGTTATTTACCAGGGGCTCAATCATTCTAAACTATTTTATTGGCAACATATATTGGTTCGTTTAGCCAAGATTTCTAATGGGGGCATGATATGAAATACTGTGGTTACACACCAGAGGCTCGATCAATCTAAATATTTTACTGACAACATACCCATATTGATTGGTTAGGACAAATAAATGAGGATATATATCAGTAAGTATTTTAATAAGAAGCTATGAAGAAATCTCGAGTAAAAGAATATTTAAAAAGTATTGAAAAAGATATCGTCTTCCGAGGTCATTCGAACGGTGTCGAGAATTTTGCGTCTGGGAAATTTGCGCCCTACCTCAAGAACAGGGAAAATTGCGCCTGCGATGTACCTCCACCGGGAATTTTGAGCCCTGCGAAATAAAAGAACCTATTGGAGCTTACGCATTTGCTCGGAGGGGCTGACATTACAGCATAAACAATCCTCCCCCCACAACCATGCCATTTGTGATTTATTTTCATTGTGGCTATATAAGGGGAGAATAAACTTCAATATAAGCCAAAAGAACACAACGGATCAACGCAATCACTGCTTCTTCCAGAGATGATTTTGGGGGAACACTGGCCTCCCCAGAGCTCTCAGAGTGCCCCCTCGGAGGAGACCAAAATAATACGTCTATAATATAATAATAAATAGAATAGTTCCAGCAGTGACCCCCCTCCGGAATACTAAATGTGCCCCCCGGAACATTTTTCCTGAAAGAACGACTGAACGCAATTGTGTGTTTGAAGTGTAATTCCAGCAAGTAAACACACTGTACATAGTTTTCTTGATAATATTACTGAACTGATTTTACATTCACTTTACATTTTCTTTTCTATATTTTGTGACCTGAAAAGCCAAACAACTCGCAAGGATTGTGAACAGAGATATCTGGGTAGAGCCAAACAGCCTTTTGTAGATTAAATTATACTCTTTGATTATATTAATAAATAATTATATATCAGTAATTTATACGTTTATTGTAAATTTTGTAGTATAATGAAAAATTGTATTTGTATGGATTGCCCTTTAGTGAACTAAAATTGTATTTTTTTTCATTTGTTCGGAATATTATAACGGATGGAGTAACTCACTGAGACGATGAGAGGCAAGCCTAGTTCAAGTGCGAGTGGAAGTTACTTTACACAATACAATAATAAGTTGAATTGTAGGGCGCTAACATCCCAGTGCAAATATATAGCCGGCGCATTTTCCCCTCTTTTTGGGGTAGGGCGCAAACATCCCAGTGCAAATATATTGCGAGCGCATTTTTTCCTATATTTGTGGTAGGGCGCAAATTTCCCGGGCGCAAAATTCTCGCATTCAAGGAAAATATAATGTCCGTGAAGTTGACAAGCCACTTATGTCAGACTCCAATTTCGACTTTAAACGTCGCTAGTGCTACGTTAGTGTTCGATAGTGACGCAAATCGTTAGTACTCCAACTGCATTCCAACACGCCCACTTCTAAGAATCATCTCAAAAATGAGGTTAACCGTTAGAGGAAGTAAGTGCTCATTGGTGCCATTAACATTAACGTTAATGCCTCCATCGTACGGCCCTTTGAGTAATAATAACACCACGTTTTTTGCTAGTCTCAATGCGTCCCTATATTCTCGCGAACATTCTGACGTGCCCAAGTTAGTTACTTTTTTTGGGGGGGACTATTGTTTATCTGTTATTGTTTATTGTTTATTGCTAGTCTGCAGAGTAGTCCTTACATTAATATGCCATTGTCCTTGATAATCATTGCGTATTTACAAGCAGTTTGTTATTACTGTTAGAAGATATCAAAAAACAACAGATAAAATCTACTACTTAACGGTTCATATTTTTCTTCTACAGTACATAAACGATTAATAATAATAATAATAATAATAATAATAATAATAATAATAATAATAATAATAATAATAAGACTATTCCAGCATAAAAGTTATCAATTGCATCACACTGGCAACAAGCGACGCATATTTTAACTTCATAAAAAATCGTTTCTCACGATTTTCTGGAAAACTACGTATGATAACATCTTCATTATGTCAAGTTGTTTATCTCAGTGTGATATATGTCTTACCTCTGGACAATATCACAGTAAAACAAAAATTAAATATTAGGAGTACATCGTACTTTAGGACTACATCTCATTAACCATGGGAAGATTGAGTAGTGTATAGTTTAGGATGTAAGTTTCAGCTTAACTTGCATCATACATTCTTAGGATTACAAAAAGGAGATTTGTTCGTTTGCATTTGAACAAAATTCTTAGAATTACAAAAAGAAAAAATAATTTTTCCGAATTCCGGAATTTTTCCGAAATCCGGAATTTTTCCGAATTCCGGAATTTTTCTGAATTCCGGATTTTTTCCGAAATCCGGAATTTTTCCGAATTCCGGAATTTTCCGATTTTTTTCCGGATTCCGGAAAGTAAAAATTCCGGAATTGGCCATCCCTAGTATGTACCCTAACGTCACCTAACATCACCTACAGAATTGTGTAACTTTTTGTATTTACTGCAGTATTATATATGGAATTATTTATTGACTGCAACATGTTAACAGTTTCTAAAGAAAGATAGTACTACGACTATAATTAATCAAGGAATGTGAAAAATGGTTGGTGCTATTATTTTGCAGTCTTGCCAACATCAGATTTTTTTTTTTTTTTTTTTTTTTTTTACAAACTGGTTGTTTGTCGAAGCTCGCTCCAAGATCATAATTGGCTCTATGACCCTGTTCCTCTGTCAGAGGAAGCCAAAATCAAGAAGTGGCTGGCAATGGAAGAAAGATTCTTGAATCTGGCTTTCGAGGTTAGCAAAACTGTCTGTCGTCGATCGGAAGACGGAAAAGCCACACTAACTTGCTCAACAGAGTTTGATTCTAAATAACAAACGAGACGCCTATTCACCACTAGTTCGAAAAGCTTACAGACGCAGTTCGTAAGAGCAATGGGTCTGTAGGTCGTGTCTGTTGTTGCCCTTCTCTGTTCTTTAAGATTACAAGAACCAGAGCTTTGCACAATTGAGATGGGAAGTCTTCTCAGGCCAGATGCGATTGAATACCTTTAAACAGCTACATCACTAGTGTCTTCGGAGCCATATGGTGAGATTGTTGAAGTTCCTGGGGGAATGTTATTTCGAGGTGCTTGTGGGCGCTAGACCAATTTCTACAGAAAAACTGTCTCCCAAGTTGTGTTCAACAGTGTTCTGTCGCCGATCCAGCTCCTGTGTCTGCTCTGCTCTATGTTGTTGATCTACTTATTTATTACCGCCTCAAATATCTTTGAGGTATTACTTCAGATTCAACTTACATTAAATCGTCTTATTCGTTTGTCGAGCAAGACAAACTGTTTTTTTTTTTTTTTTTGGTCCAAAACAATTATGTGTACTAGTGGCAGCATTAACACCGAGACACCAGGAGGAATGTCCCGGCAATTTTGAACAAAGAGGGCATTGAGTCACATTTTTTTTTTAATGTAAATATACAAGTAAGAAGGAAGCTGTGTGTGCTAGAAAAATCTTTACTTAATATTACATTAAACTATTAAATATAAGAACAAAAATCATTAAATATGATAGAATAAAAGTGTGTCATATTGTTGGATATATTGAACAAAATACAGCAGTAATAGCACCTCGAACAGTCAGATTTTTGAAATATAACTCGAACTTTCACAAACCCTTAAAACATTTTATTCCCAAGGAAGGAGACTCTTGCTCTTTCCCGTAAGAAGTATACTTCATTTTTTTCGAATCTAAATTGTTGAAAAGAAAATGGCTAATTCCTTTTTAAAAAATCTTTTAAAAAATTATAGTATTATGTTTTTATTATAATTGTAGGTTTTTCTTTAGGCCTAAAGATAGATAATGGTTCTTTTGTTTCTGCCTTGCTTGCGGCATTACCTGTCTTATTGCGGGTAATTTCCTTTTTAAAAAAGTATGCGTCATGGGTTCATTTGCACTCTACTGTATTCGATATATTTCGAATTCTTCCACGTAAGTCGGCAATTTGGAACTACTTAGTGTTATTAATTTGCTTTCTAACTGTTCATATGTAAGACTATCCAATTGATTTTGATTTTTTAATGGAAGAACTAAGTCCAGTACTGCAACATCCTCTAAGTACAGAGAAAGTAACTTCTTCTTTTCCTCCATAGTCGACGACTGAAGTAGTGCCAAAATGATCAAATAACATTAAAAAAAAAAACAACAATCAGGATTCTCGGTTATTCGTCCGGAGCATTTTGTTAAATGTGGGATATTGAATGGTAGTCTGGGACCGTGTTCAATCATATTTTCGGTATTGTATTTATAAGTGGGCTTTCTAAATCTAGTCGGTGGCATAAAGTCCTGCCAGACAGTTTAAGTTAAACTTTTAAGAAGAAGAAAACAAAGCAAAAGTCTATGGCACGTATCTAATAGGTTTTGGTTATTAAAAAACATCTTGTAAATGAGTGTCCAATCCAAGGATCTTATAAAATAGAGGATCTGCCCCATATATATCTTCATCCTATTAAATAATGAAGCCAAAAAACAACCGATCATCGGCACGTCTGATTGGCTACTTTCGTTTCCTACATCGTCTGATTGGCTACTTTCGTTTCCGCCATGTTTGTTGGCTCAAAACATTGCGATCCTATTGGGCGGAGTGGGCAGAGTAGGGGTGGCGAAACTGTGACGTATGGCTTCAAGATTTTATTGTAAGGGCAGATCCTCTATTTATAAGATCCTCGGTCCAATCCAATTGATTTGGATTGAGTCTTAAGTTTCTACCGTGTAAAGATACCCTGCTAAGGCAGTAGGTAGAGCAATTATTATACGGGATTTGGACTTTTATCCCACAACCTTTTATCAAAATCTAGTTGTGCACAAATATAATACAACTGACTGTGGATCGTAAACCAATAGTGTCCCTTAAATTCGGTTGTTGATGAATAAGATATCCCAGGACTCAGTCGCAGCCAAGGAACTGGTTAGGGTGAATTTCAGTGCCCGGTCGTAGCCAAGTGGTGGGTATATGGTGCCTCTAAAGACCCAGTCCCAGCCGAGAGAGAAAGAGAGAAAGGAATTCTCAGGGTCCAGCTGCAGCCAAAAGAAAGATGTTCCCAGCGCCCAGTCGCAGCCAAGAGGAAAGGATGGATGTCTCCCAGGGCCCAGTCGCAACCAAGAGAGAAGTGTAATCTCAAGACCCAGTCACAGCCAGAAGATTGTGTTATGGTAGTTCTCGAGGCCCAGTAAAACCAGGAGGAAGCAGGTAAAAATGATCAGTCCCAGAGTAGATTGATGCCGATTGAGGTTCTGCGGCGACTTCTTTATCCTCTTTGTGGGTGGTGGTTCCTCTTTAGTCACGTGTCCTATCTATCGGTAATGCTGATATTCATCATCTGCTTGTTTGTATAGTAACAAAGTACTTGGCTTTATTTACAAACTTGAGCCACATATTAGATATCAGCATTACTTTGAAAACTCTTTTCTGTGGTTTGTCTTAATAATTATGTTCCTTATTTTTCCTTCTGAAAGTTCTAACTGCGTAAAACAAAATATATAAATCTGAAAAGTATTTATACGGAAAGGGGATAAGATGGTATTTTCCCTCTAGTGGCTATGTTTGTAAGCAGTAAGCAATCGTAGAAGTTAAGAAAGAAGATATCAAGGCGGAGGAACAGCACGAATGCTGGCGAATTTGCTTTACAAACAAATGTGTTTAACTAATATAAAAGAAAAATGGTAGTGTGACTATAAATTCCAGTTGATGAATACTAAAGTATTTCATAAATTAGTTTATATATGAGAAAATTCTAAGCATTACAACGAGAACCGGTGAGTGTTGTGTTGGGAACAAAGACATATATGACTCATGGCACCATAGCTAAAAGCAGTGTTTTTGAAAATAACGAAAAATATTTGCAAGTGTACTTCGGGGTAAGTTAATACAGAAAGACGTGGGGGGGAATGGTACATGTATCATCTTGCCCCATTATTATTTATATGAAGGGTAAAGGGAAGAAATACATTGACACTCTGTAAATTATATTCAGAAGAGCGTATCTAAAGTTCGGAAACTTATGCTTTTCTCCTTGAGGGCATATAACCCTGTACGCGATTTTAATAGCTAGTAAAAATGATAGAGAAAGAACTGCATCAAAGGATAAGAAGGGGAAACGCATTCTGTGGAAAAGTATCAAGAAGACATCAGCACCCAAACGTGGATATTACTGTCCAATATGTTCAGAAAAATATGTCGATCTGCCGTCCACTCATTGGATTGAGTGTTGTGACTGCAAACAGTGGTTTCATAAGAACTGAACAAATTATAAAGGCGTTAGTCCTTTTATCTGTAGTGATGAATGATATCTATAAGTGGTGAATGATTAGAAATATTAATTCGGCACACCTCAAGTTTCACCTTCCATTTAATTTTTATTTTAGTTTTATTGTTATCATTTACATTGTATATTACTTCAGAATTAGTTAATTCGCTTTTCATCAAAATTATTAGCCAACGAAGAGTATGTAATGACAGTTTTATTTTAAAGTTACAAGATTAGAAGAATAATCTGAATATAGACTATGAGTGGACTAATCCTTTTCAGGTATTTATTTTCAAATTACAAATACAGTACTGACCTAGTATTTTTTATCTGCATCGTTGAGATCTCTCAGTATAACATTTGTGTTTACCACTAATATAAATTTAAAATGTTCGATATAGGTTTATTTGTACTTTTAGATGACAAAATTATATATTATTTATATGTAAAGGAAGCATTAATATTTAACTGATTCATTTAAGTTTGCTTTATTCAATAAATTACACTAACATACAATTGCTGAGCAAAGCAACGTTTTATTATAAAACAATAAACTTATAAATGTGACAGTTTCGGATACTAACATATCCTTCAGACACTATCTAAAATCTGCCTGAAGAAGGATATGTTAGTATCCGAAACTGTCACATTTATAAGTTTATTGTTTTATAATAAAACGTTGCGTTGCTCAGCAATTGTATTTTAGTGTAAAGCATTAATATTGTATCAAGTTGCCCATATAACCTTGCCCCAATATGTGGGGTAAGATGATATTTTTAAGCTAATCATTAAAAAGAAATATTCCTCCGCAACCACTAAGGGAACATCAATATCACTTTGTTCGTTTTTACTAGAAATATCAAATATTCCTGTCTGTATAAAAAGCTGCGACTTGCGATGAATAGTACTTTCACCACGTGCTAAAAAACAAAAACAGTGTTATTTCCCTGGAATATTGAAGAATTTTGAAGTAATTTTATATGCAGATGACACTAGCGTAATTGTGGAAGGTAAAACCATAAGTGAGCTAAGAAACAACACATATAGAGTATTAGAACAAGCCAAAAAATGGTTCGAAAGTAACTGCTTATGCATAAACAACACAAAAACAAAATACCTACTATTTCACACAAAACAAAACAAAAATAAAAGAAACCAAAAATAAATTGACTGATCTAAAACTAGATTTCTCCCATGAAATTAAAATTTTAGGACTAAATATAAATGAAAATCTTACTTGGGAAACCCATGTAAAAGAAATAATAGTAAAATTAAATTTCAGACTTCATGCACTCAGGATACTAAAAGAAACATTAACACTAAAGCTTTGTTCCAAGTATACTACGGGCTTATACACCCTATACTAAATTACAGCATCATTTTCCGGGGCAAATCTTCAAGCAGCAAAGCAGTTTTCATGAAACAGAAGCACACAATATGGGTAATACTTGGTCTACACATGAGAACATCATGAAAGATAAATTTAAACAGTACTACATCCTTACCCTACCATCTTTGTATGTATACGAAACTGCAATCTATGCAGCAAAATTGAAAGATGGAACCCAAATAAGTTACGTTTATAATACCAGACAGGAAAATGAAAGAATACAATATTTTACAAAACTAACATTAGTACAGGAAGGCCCAAGCCATATGGGAGTACAAATTTACAATAAGCTGCCCAGAGAAATAAAAAATGAAGAAAATATAAATGTTTTTAAAAAGAAACTCAAGAGATTCCTGGTGCATAAAGTATATTGCAGCGTACAAGATTATCTTTGCAATAATGTGTAGTAAATAGTGTAACATGTTTCCTTTTTAAAGTGTATCAGAAACAAGAAAGAGGAATGTGTGAACCCTCCAAACACCAAATGTATCTTGGTTTCAAATGGAGTAAATAAATAAATACAAATACAAAACACCAAACTTCAAAGAGCGGGCGAAAGAGTTCAATAATGTTACTGTCAAACGGGGCAATGCTCATACACTTTTCAGTAAAAAGTTACGTAATTTCAAAATGGTTACAGCTGGGATTGCAAAGAAAATTATTTTATGTACATCCTTCCTAGATCTTCACATTAATACAAAATGGGATTAATTAGTGGTAACATATTACAGAAATAGTAATAATTAGCATAATCAGTTAAATTGCCATTATCTTGACGTAGGTGTCTGTTAGTGGGGCAATACTGACACAGCAGAAAGTACTCTTTTAGCTTATTCTGTATGTAACATGACATACTTCTGACAATTTTTTTCCTTTTACATATAGGTCGCATCAGTTGTAAAAGTGGATCCAAAAAGGTAGAGGGACAGTGGGGGACGGTACGTAGGGGCATGACGTCACGCCGTCCCCCTGCCTATCTTTGCCCATTGTATTTTTTAGGAACTGGGAGGACTCCGTACATACTTTTTGGAGGAGGGGGACGGCGTCCCCCTGTGTTCCCCCTCAATTTTATCCCTGGGTCACATGAAAAATGGAAATTGTGCAAGATAGAACTTTTATTAGGCGAATTGGGTAACAAAATAGTGTAACTGAACCAAAATACTTTCAGCATGAGAACTTATTGTACCAAAGAGCATGACAATTCTCCAAAAAATAAAATCTGACAAAAATTATACATTCAAAAAAAAAAACTTTAAACAGTGAAAAAGAAATAAAATCAAATACAACTATTTTGCTTCTGTGAATGCAGTACACATATTAATGTAATGTACTTTTGCTGTTGAGCCGTTATGTACAATACCTGTAGCATATATATATATATATATATATATATATATATATATATATATATATATATATATATATATATATATATATATATATATAGGGTGTTTCAAAACAATACCGACAACGTTTGGGAAGTGATTCATGACACCAAAATGAGACGAAAAGTATTGACCAATTTGGGTGCACAAATGCTTCCTTTTGGAGTTATAGGCTACCGAAAACATGAAAAAATGAACTTCAAAGGTGCATAGCTCCAAAACTACGGGATCAATTATAGTCAGATCAAGACTTCACTTAAGAACTAATATGTGCCCTATACAAAAATCCATGTTTCAGAACCCTAAGTTACTCACGCAACGATTTCTGTAGAGGGTGTTTGGCTATGGGCATATAATTTGAAGCACTTACCAACTACCTCTATACAAATTGTTATGAAACTCCCGCAGTATTCTGAAACATGTATTTTTGGATAGAGCAGATACTAGTTCTTAAGTGAAGCCTTGACCCGACTACGATAGGTCCTATAGTTTTGGAGCTTTAAAGTTTATTTTTTTCATGTTTTCGGCGGCCTGTAA
Source organism: Thermobia domestica (assembly GCF_964235325.1). Lineage (NCBI taxonomy): Eukaryota > Metazoa > Arthropoda > Insecta > Zygentoma > Lepismatidae > Thermobia > Thermobia domestica. The sequence goes on from NC_137458.1 coordinate 35,765,445, forward strand.
CTCCGAAAGGAAGCATTTGTTCACCCAGGTTGGTCTATACTTTTCGTCTTATCTTGGTATCAGGAATTACCTCCCAAACGTTGTCGGTGTTGTTTTGAAACACCTTATATATATATATATATATATATATATATATATATATATATATATAATAGGCAGTTCACACAGTAAGTGAAAGAAGCAGCATACCAGTGCTTGTAAAAAGTACCAATGCTTAACAGAAGCATAATTGAAACAAAATATACAGATTTGCCACAAAAACGTTGAGCTACCTATCAAAAATAATCTATTTAGTGTATGAGCATCTATTTTCTGTATGCACATTTATTTACTGTACATTCAGACCCTCAAATGAGAAGGAAAAAGACATAATAGTGTGCCTTCTGTCTAGCACAGGCTGAGGCAACAGCAGGACCACATCATCAGCGGAAACAGTATTCACCTTCTCTCGTTCTGGCCAGTAAAACATAGTACTAATCATATTTTTGCGAACAATTCTGACATCATAAAAAGAATCAACTACTTGAATTACTTGGCTAACAAAATTCTCCACTGATTTCTTTCCTAAGTATTTAACCAATAACCACTGTCCAACTTTAATGCATTACGATTTTCATGTTCATCATAAAAAATATCAATCAATACCATTTTCTACGTAAATTGTTTTGTTATGCGCCATTATCAGACACAAAATTGGGCAAGTAAATTAGCTATGAATACATTATTATTGTTCAGAATTGCCCCGCTGTTCAGCATTGCCCCATTCCGATAACATTTTGCCCCTCTTTGAATAATATTTTAGGCATTTTTAGGCAATACAATTTGTGTAACCACTACAGTAATAGTTGCAGATAGCGACACTGATACATTTCCTACAATAATCTGCCTGGAAAATATTTCTTAATTTCATTTTTCAAAAAATACAGACCTCTTAAATTGACCCACGAAAAATCCGTATGAATGTTTCATTCTTTTTATACGTTAGCATTATTCACTTCATGTTTTATAAAAATTTTCTTCACACACATCATAACTGTACTCATGATCACTTTCTTTTGAGCTCTCCAAACATTACTTTTTGTTCTTCGTTACAGAGGTCGAGATTGTTCCGGGTGAGACGAACAACAGAAAAAGAACTTGAAACTCTACTCGATGCGGTAAGTAATTCTAATATTACTTTTTATCTTGTACTATGCATCGAAACGTCTACCCAAGCGGCTTAGTATTTATATAAAAGGCCATCGCGGTGCCAGAAGGGGTGGTTGCCGTTGGAGGAGACCGTGAGTAACGAAGGATTTTATACTACAATTCATGAAGAGTCAGGATTGTCCTTTGGGTGATATTTGGACATACATTTAGATGCAACATGAGTATACAGGTTTTCTTGGCAATTCTTGGATATTTGTGGACAAATTTGTCCTGTTTTTCGTGAGGTTCAGCATTGTAACGTCCGCAATTACCAATGATGCTTTCGCGCCTTGACGAATAAAGGCATGTTATATCATCCCGGCCACAGACCACCACACCAGCAACAACAACACCTTTCGCTGGTGGAAGGGTGGTTTTGCAAGTCATCCTGGACACTATCGCGATCCAACTATTGTTCTAATCGTTTACAACTGTCGTAGTACATTCCATTTTTTTAAAATCAGAAGTGTCAGTACGATGCAGGAAACGTTACCGGTTATTCCGCCGCACTCCTCGATATGGTGATTTTATTGGTCGGGGTCAACTTACGCGGCACTCATGACTTCAACTTTTTCCTCTTATCCTGCACGTAGCTCTTAATCAACAATACGTGTTGTATCCCTAACTCGTCTACAATTGCACGTTTTCCAAAGGTCCACTTACACGTAATTCTAAGGAGCTAACCAGAACATGCTGTTGGTGAATAGCCACGGGACTTATTTTTAACAATATGTCTCTGGCACATAATTCCACAAACCAAAGACGTAATTGGGTGTTCATTCACGATTCCTGGTTCAATTGTACTGTTGATTTTGTTACAGATTGATAAATGTCATCTAAAATAGAGCATTCTAACCTTCCTTCCGTTGTCAATATTTATCGGAAATTTCTTGCTACCCAGACATCTGACGTTTTCACTCAACACGCTTGCTGTAAAAGCCCTGAATCGAAAACCTCAGTTATTATGTTATGTATTGAATCTTGCAAAACACCTTGTGTTCGTAATGGTGGTGTGAAGCTAACGCCACCGTATCGCCACTCGCAATACATTCCTGACGTCTTAATGATCCTATCCTTTCTTAGAATAAACTGAAATCTCCATCAGTTCGGAAGCTCCAATTTCACTGAAATCTGATATAGTCGAGCTGGACAGCGAAATGCCTGGACGGTGCTTAGCTTACGAGGCAAGATTTGTCTTAAATATTAATCTTTTCAGATACGTTTCCTCCACAATGGAACATTAATGGCTAAAAAGCTGGTCCGTGACCGCTCAGCACATGTTATCTGCTTGCAGAACACTCATTTTCAGCCTACACAGTCATCTCTTTTACCTCGTTAGATGATTCACAGCCATTGTAAGCACACCGATGTTTATGTTTCTGGTAGCATAACCATCGATGTTTTAAACTGCTTCCAGTCCCGACATAACACAAGTTCCTGGTTGCAAGTAGCTGCGATACGAGCTTTCTTCATCCGATTCCATCCTGTTCATGAACGATACCTCACGCGCTGGAGCTCTTTCAGCAGCCAATGTGATTCAGCTTTACAATCAACTCGAAACAACAGTCATACAGGAGGAGGTTGCCAATCCGGCCCTTTATGAACGGATTGCTGGCCAAGATGGCGACAAATGACGTGATTGAGAGTGGACTGTGCCAGATTTAGTACCTAGACATGTTCGGGAGCCTGCCAGTTGACAACTACTACGAAGTACTTTAGGAGACACTTTCGCAAGCAAAACCGTCAATGGGGCCTTTGTGTTGGTAAGTGTTTATGCATTGACCTCATTTATGTTTGCCTAGCTGCGGTATCTTCACCTGCGGTCACTTCGATGGTTAAACACTTTCCCGACGCTGTTTTACTATTCATTGACAAAAAATGTGCGCGGAAAATGAACCGTGATGTACTCTTCCCAAGAACGGTTCATTTTCATTGGCTTTTGACTATCACCACCACCAACACGGCACTCTGAGACCTGCAAGCTCAGACACCGCTCTCTGATAACTATATCGCTTCCACCTTTCTAGCGTAACTATACAGAGAAAGTGGTGTTGCCACATTGGTGACATATACGTATATCTAAACCGATCAACCGGTATAGTTATATAATAGTTCAAATTCATTGTATTTTCCTCTACTTTTTAAAAATTATTTAGTTAGCTACGCACTTCAAATGCAGTTTAACTAACCTACTTTCTTTCAATAATCTTTTACCAGGTTGGAAGAAGGAAGAATTATTTCTCAAATTTGAAACAGAATCTGATGGAAAAGCAAAAGAAGGTAAGAATACATTTATTATGATAATTTTTATTAGGAAAAAAATTGTTTTCTCATAAAATGATATTTGTAAATCTCAGACGAACAATGCACAAAGTTCAGTTTTCCACGTTTTAAAGTAATAATTTTAATACAGATCTGTTTTTGGAAGGTTCTGTCATATGAAAAGACAATGACAAAATTCGAAAATAAGTATGATAAAGAAGGAAACTGTATGTTAATCCCTGGCTGGTAGCATGCTCTTTTAATCTATCTATCTTGGAGGCGACATAGTGTGGTGAGAAACGGCCTATAAAGTAAGGGTTAATCTTGAATGATGATTTGAAGATACATGATGCTTATATTGGTCATAAGCATTTTGCTTTGAATACCCCTACCTATTATTACAATCAACGTACAAACTTTAGTCAGTGTAAGTTAAATCGGTTCGGAATAGATTGATCAGGAAATGCTAATGCTTTCTCTTTAACAGATGGGACATATTTTCAGACACCATTCCCCAAAAGCATGAACGATAGCACCCTAGTACCAGAGACAACTTGCAAACCGCTTGCTGTAACCTTGAATTGCAAGTCGACTAAGCTTGCATCCAGCTTGATTGGAAAACGTCCAAGCATGCCGCAAGCTGGATTCCAGTAACGAAGTTACATTCGGGCAACCTTGTATTCAGTGTTCCATTCAAGTTTGTTTACAAGTCATCAAGTCAATAGCCAATCAACGGCCAATGACGCTCTACAAACGCTCTACATACAAAAGATAGATTGTATGAAAGCATGCGTTTCAAGTGCAAGTGTAGGAAGCCAAAAGCCAAGCACGCTCCAACTGGCCGAAACATTTCTTACTACTAGGGCAATTATTTTACTTCAAAACTATCTACATTACGATCACTGGCATACGCTAAGTTTGGTCTTTTCCACTCGAATAACCTTGGAGAAAATAAGTACTAATATTAATGGGCGACCGCAGCTGGAGGCAAAAAAGGGCAAGTACCGGTACTTATACTGGATTTTCAAAATTGGAAGTCCATGTCAAAGCATATTAGTGCACGGCTATTCTATGCGTTCGCAACACGTTTTTTCTAGCTCATGCGTACGCTTGGAATACGCTGACCATGTATTTAAATGTGGACGGCTGATCACAATGCGCTCTAAACGCGAAAGCAATAAAAACGCGTAGAAAACGTCGGCTCGATCATATTTGGTGCGTTTTCGGAACAAAATCGTCTGCTGTTTCGGAATCAGTGAAAGATGTCTAAAGGAAGGGAAAAAAGGGAAGATGTGTTGCCAGCCAAGGGGATTTTAACAAGAAACAGCTGCTAGGAAGATGTTTTGTGTAGAGTATTGGAGCTCTGCTATTATAAAGTATGTGCGTGTATAACAAAAGAAAATTCACAAAAATACAAGAAAATTACGAAAAATTAGCTAATCACCGAAAAATCTATGTAGCACAATAGGGTTATTTCTCGAGATTCGCATGAATCAGAATAACGGTGTGGCAGTAAGGTCTGGAAACCCTGACTGGCTCACAGTATGATATATAACTCTGGCGAAAGTAAAATTACTGAGTAGTCACCTAGGGCGCGTTCGCTGCAGGGGGTAACGCATCGGAAACGCATCTTCGTATAGCCATACACTTAGATTGGCTTACACATCACTTCCTACCTTTATTGTAGTTAATAAAGTTATAAATTGTGCTTCAATAACAATCGAATTACATGTAATATTATGTCCATTAAGGTGTTCGTATTCGCGATTTTCCGTGTCTGTCGGTCTTTTGTCCCCTTGGAAGAAATCCTGCGTACATTCCTGCTCATGTATGAAAGTTTTCCATCATGACAGCTATCAGTGTGTAATGTAACTCATACCATATTTTAGAAAGTGGTTTTAACATATCTTCCCTCTTTCATTTCTAATATATTTGGTCTAGGAATTAATTCGTGCGGGTGGACAAGAGATGGCGCAACGAACGGAGCGTCCCACAGTTCCATCCCAGATAGCAGAAACAGCTTGCCACAAGCATGATATAAGCTTGTCGTGACAAGGATATAAGCTTGTCCCAAGCTTGTTACGACAAGTTTGTAAGCGTATATCAAGGCTGATTCAAGCGACGAAGTTGACAGGCGACAAGCATATTGTAGGCTTGTACTGCAAGATTGTTTCAAGCTTGTCAGTTCAAGCTTATTGCAAACTTGTTACATAAAGCATGCTATAGGCTGGTTACCTCAAGTTTATTTCAAACTTGGTACGTAATGCTTGCTCCAGGCTTGTTATCTCAAGTCTATTTCAAACTTGGGACATAATGCTTGCTACAGGCTTGTTACCTCAAGTCTATTTCAAACTTGGTACATAATGCTTGCTACAGGCTTGTCACCTCAAGCTTATTTCAAGCTGTTCACTTCAAGTTTAGCACATGCTTAATATGTCTCGTTTATTGCAAGCTTCTCAGTAAAGGTTGATACAAATTTATTTCTGCACGTGAGAAAATGATTCATTTGCTTGGCGACATGTAGAATGTTTGATCTGTAGGTTAGTATAATGTTCAATGTGTAAGTTACATAAATGATGGTGTGTATTCTTTTGCCATCTGAGGGTGTTTGGATATTGCCATCACTTTATTGGCATTCTTTTAAATATATATAGGGAAAACCATACCATACTTACTATTAATAGTAAACATAGTAGTAGGCTATGGTTTCTGCAATATTTTTAAAAGAATGCCAATAAAGTGGTGGCAATATCCAAACACCCTCAGATGGCAAAAGAACACACACCATCATTTAAGTAACTTACACACTGAACATTATACTAACCTTCACATCAAACATTATACATGACGCCAACCAGATGAATCATTTTCTCACGTGCAGAAATAAATATGTATCAAGATTGACACTACTGGACCTCACTTCAAACCTTATACAAAATTAAATCAAGCTCATATATACAACAATTCTGCAAAAATAAACGTAAAGGTGAGGACGAAAGAACTGTTAAACCTACATAAGCAATGTTCTGAAAAAGAATAGTTGTGTTCGGTCAAAATGAAAGCAAAATATGTATACTTTCACAATCTGTATTATGCTTCTTTCCTTCGTCCATTATGCGTCTTTGCAGCACGAGGTTTATTTCTGTTGAGTAACATTATTGAGATATCATGTTAAATTATAAATCCATGTCTCACACAACATTGGTGTTGAATATATACCCCATACTCCAGTCTATTGAAATTAGTATCTTATCTCAATATAGAAAGCAACACTTTTCCTGAGTTCCTTGGTGAATATACTATGCGACCTGGCAGATCAGCATCCAATTAGTTTACCATTAACCACAGTTTGATGTTGAAGTTGAGCGTCCCGTTTCAGCACAAAGCTTTATATGAGACACTGACCTGTAGAATCCGCAGTAATGCGTTCAGTGTTTGTAAGGTCTTCCACTGAGAATCAACCACGACCCCAGGCGCAGCAAAGACGTACACCACTAGACAAACGTCAAGGGCTAAGCAAACTTTTAAATTATCAGATTTCAGGAAAGAAATATAAATTAAATCCTAGAACCACTGCTACACAGGGTGCGAAATACTGAGGATGGCCATTTCCACACTTCAAAATTTTGGAAGAAAATTCATCCTCAATAATTTACTGGCGAGATATGGTGACACTGACACTGTCAGAAGTATACAAACTATTTACAGTAAATCTGTGCAGTTAGTGGACAACCTAGTGGTTAAGCATTATCCCTAACCTTACATAGTTCAATAATTTTGGATGTTCAATATATGAAATCTTCATTTCAAAACTTTCCAGTGCATTTTTTTTTTACTTATTTATCTACTCCTCTCTCTCCCCGATCATAACTGTTATTATTTCGCATCCTGCTGCTACATAATTGAAATAAATTATCCCTACATTCTACGCAATAACTGATATAAGGTTTCATGAAAACAATCAGCTTGTATTACAATGTTATTTATTGAACTTATTTACATTTTTTGTATTATTTCTAACTTATTTCCTTAATTGGGTTCCTCAACTTCAACGGTGTCACCTTCCACTACAGGTTTTGAATTTCTTCGTTCTCTGCAAAATAACGATCATAAATACGTACTGAAAAACATGTAATTGATTGCACAGTTAAAAGAAAACATTCATATTGTTTACCTTATAAATACGCTTTCATTAAAATACATTATTATTCTTTGAAGTAAGTGCCACACAAAGCAACAGAGTCTGGCACTCGTTTCTCAGATCTGGTGATATATGGCTTGGAAGCACTCCAAATATGATCTCTATAGCATTACGTTAGAATTTTTATAGTGAATTAATATTCCCTAATCGAGCTCACCTATTCAGATGTTAGATTTGCAGTGTGACACTTCTTATTCAAAGTGTCTTGACTGTCAAATAAAATATAATTCATCTTCTCATACTGAAAATTAATAAAGTAATTTTAAACACTACTATACACAAACATTACGCAAACACTATTTCGGTTCAGCGGAGTCCCTTATATTCTACATTTTACGTTTTACAGCCTTATTCGATTAAATTTTGACGATCACTCATAAGAAACACTTGAAAGGAAAGAATCGCGTTTGTTACAATTACAACATACTCTCCCATAGTCTGATATTTAGTCGTCTCGGGATCGCACGGATATGTCTGGGTCAAACAGGGTCAGGGATCTGATACTTCGTGATCACGAGTCACGAAGTATGTGACCCGTTTCATCACTGGTACCACTGCATGGTATTTATTCACTTTACCTATTTCAATGTTCTAGTGCCAGTAAATTTTCAGTAGAAGTTTTTTCCTAGCTGAAAACGTGCATTGTTCTGTGAGAGCATCAATTGAGATAAATCCAGAAAATGTCATATTGACTCACTCGGTACTGTTGTATAAGTACGGCGTTACGAAAAACAAACGAAGTGACCACTGATATAAGAAATCACTGAGGGATGGAAGAACAAATATTTACTTATTTCTTTAATTTTCTCTCCATGCCTTGTATGAAATGCAATCTGATCTCACGATTCACAGGAAAGATAGGCCATAAGCGTGTGAACCTATATACCTTGTATTCTTCACGGAGCAACACAAATGATAGATGATGACCTACAAGGCGTTATCCTGCGTAATGTACAACAGAACGCATGGGAAAGTGTAGTTCGCAATTTACAGGAAAAGCGTAAGAATTTACTAAAATAGGTACCGTGTACACGGACAACTTCGTACCATTTTGCAACGAGTTTGGAACATACCTTAGAGGTTCAATGAAATATTTCTCTTTAAAAATATAAAAAAAAAGTTACTGGTGACTAAAACGTAAGGAGGTGTTGAGCAACAATTCTCTGGATTTATTTGTGACAGTAAAACAAACGGATTTCAATCCTGAGCCTTACAGCGGAGGAATACATCTTTGCAACGTTTCATTCTTTCAAAACACAAGAATCACTGATAGGAAGACATGCATATTGCCTTCATCATACATATCAAATGAAGAAGGGATGACTCATTACCGTAACTGTAACACTAAGTTTATTTGACCCATATTCATGGAACGTCGTGTCGGAATCATTAGCGTCGTTTCACAATTCATTATAGAGAAGTAATAAATACTCCTGCAACTTATCGACCTAGTTCTTTATATCCCATCTTTGAAAGCAGAAACATTTCTCAGTGTACATGGCACAAAGCAGGCAAATCACTTCATTTACTTCAATCCAGTCAAATTCTGAATGCATTTTAAGACCTATGTCTCCCTATTTATTTTCCTGGTAATTTGTTGTTGAGTGTTTACGCATACGCATACTTTGGCGTGCTCCATCCTATTGAAATCTTTTTGTCTTTGGGGAAAAAACTACTCTTACTTTTTTTTTTAAATTTAGTTTTATTACTGCCACTGCTGAATGAAGTCTTTATCTTGTGGATAAAACATTAACCTTTGTTTCTTGTTCAATTTTGGTGTTGACTACTTCTTTTTCATACTGAATGAAGTCTTATCTTCCGGGAAACTCGGGAATGTCTTTGTAAGAGAGAAATGTGCATTTACTATTATTTTGTCTTTTAACAAAATTTTCTAACTGCTGAAGTCTTTATCTTCTAGGAAAAAAAATTCTTGATTAGTTTTAATGTTATTTTACTTCTTTTCTATCTCCTGAATGAAACCTTATCTTCTGAGAAGGAAAAGAAACTACAATACCATTCTGTATCTTAATTAATTATAGTGCTTTATTGCTTGTTTCTATACTAAACGAAATAATCTTATCGTCTGAAAGATTCTGCAATTGCATATTTCTCTATTACAATGGCATTGCAGAGTTTTCCAGAATGTAAGATGGTTTCATTTAGTATAGAAAAGAAGTAATTAACTCTAATCAATCAAGAAAGAGGGTGGTATTGTAGTTTTTCTCTCAAGAGATGAGTTCGTTCAGTAGATAGAAAAGATGTAAAATAACAATAAAATTAGTCAAGACAAAAAGAGGTTAGTTGCTTTCTGTTTTTCATGCAGCAGGTGGGAAATGTTTTTAGAAGGCAACTATAACAGTAAGTGTCTCTCTCTCCATTACTGTGACATCGCAGTTTTCAAAAAAATGAAATTTCCTTCAGTATAGAAAAGAAGTAGTCAACACCAAAATTAATCAAGGAATAAACGTTAGTCTTAAAAAAAATTCATCAGCAGATAGGAGTAATCAAAAAATAAAATTAAACTAACAGAGGTACTTTCTTCCAGAAGACAAGAAAATAAAAATGTAAACAGTAATGAATCTCGATTTTAGTTAAAATTTCCACCCTCCGAGGAAAGTAACAGGCAAGTTGCTAAATTATAAGGGATAATAAAATAATAAGGACATACAAGGTAAACATTTTATCTCATTTCACTAAGTTGCAGATCCCTAGCTTATTTAGTGATGGTAAGAACTTTCCGATCTCTCTCGTGATTGTAAGGAAAATAGGTAAAACTATATTTACCTACGCAGTAGTCTAGGCTTCGCCTGCTGCAGCAAAAGACCCAATACTTCCTTCACCGTTTCTTCTGTTGCGTCGGTGTACATCTTACGAACAGCAGCTGAAAAGAAAGATAGAATTTCAAGCAAATACTAGCGATTTTTATTCTTTTTTTTAAAAAAAGTCATTTGAAATAAATTTCCCTCTTAAATAGCTTTACGGAATTATGGTATGGTTTGTAAACGTGGATACCTAGAGCTGAAACTAATTCCTATATTATTTTTCAAGTCACCTAAGCTAGGCCCCTATTTTGTGATTTTTATGTAAGGGTACTATAGAAAGTTATCTTTCACCACACTTTTGGTATATTATATAATGGAAAAGTTACATTTTTCTATACAAGTGTAACAAGACTTTCTTCCGTTAGTGGTGATATGGTTTTGAATCAACGTTTCAAGTCACCTTAAATAACACTACAAAAAACCATTAGGTTTTGGCTAACTTCGTTGTCACGAAAATTTGAAAGACGAAGACGACAAAAAGACGAAAGTTTGACTATTCGCCGTCTTGAAAGCCTGCAACTTTTCTCTTTTTATACTGAAATTGTGGTAACTTCGAAAGCTATATTCTTCTAGTGTTTTATCTGCGTTCTAGTGTTAGACAAAGAGCTCTGAAATTTTGCACCTTTAAAATATCGACAGGGGACACAGTTTGGAATACTATGTAATACTACCAGGCTACCAGTGCTGCCAACCCAATAAAGTTATATTCGTGTGGTAGACAGTATCAAATTTACAGGTATACACGAAAAGTCTGGTGCAAAATTATACTTCACATAGTGATTCCTACACTGTACTTCAATTTAAATTCGTTGACACTATTGACTTTATTTAGCCCTGGAATCATTCCTACATTGGAATTTTATTTGGTTTTAGGTTTTCCGTACACCTTACAAATTGTTTTTGAATGCTTTTTCAAGCAAAGATTTGTTTAAATTGTACTTTGCCAGTAAAGCTTTGTTTACAACATAGAGTGTTGGATTAGTTATTGAATTTCCTATATATTCTACACAGATTTTATATTCACCCAGTAAGGGTGAACACATTTACATATTATACTACTTGACAGTAAAAGCATCCTAAAATACTCAAAGCATACTTTATTCATGAAGAATTACTTCTGATTGCTCGGGACATACTAATATGAGAACACACGTCCAGTACGAGAGAAGTAAGACTTAGTAATTAGCAAACTGGAATTTTGTATGGTTACTAGCATAAATAAATAAATGAAGTTAAATATTTCAGTACAACTTTTCAAATCAACTTACTGTGGATCTTTTTGCACATTTGGGTGGACCCAAAGGTGTGCTTTTTTGCTTCATGATCCTTGGTTTCCTGCCAGAGTAGGAGAATTCCATTGCGAGCTTGTCGCACAAAGTTCTTCTTATTGCATTGTGAGCGAAACCTTTTAAATCCTTACCACCAATTGACAGTAATACTTTTACCTGAAAAGAAGAAAATTATTTAGATCTAATGCATGCTGAAATCGAAAAGAAAAACAATATATATAAGAGTCCGTATTGTTATGTTTTTCTACCAGTGGAAAAAAAACGAAGCATGAATGAAACTAGATTAATTTTTAAATACCGTAATGTGAAGTGTGAAAAAAAAGGGCGTGGAGTTCTGAGTTTCATGGAAGGCCGTATCAAATGGGCTACGTGACTAACAAAAACTGTTTGCCTGGGATTTATTTGGTAACTTTCAGCTTTATATCGGAATTGCGGTTATTTAAAAGGACCATTGTCCGTTTGAATTAGAAAAAATACCATATATATATATATATATATATATATATATATATATATATATATATATATGTGTGTGTGTGTGTGTGTATGTATATGCAAATTACATACACTTCCAAAAGTAACAAGAAACAGTGGGTTAATCAGTGCTGCCAACAAGTAGTGTCAGAAAATAGCTAAATGACGCACAAAAAATAGATAATAATGGTTCAACTTACCTTAAATTATAGGTAACAGAATTTAGGAACAAAGAAAGTAAAATTTTGGTACTTTTTGTCTACTAGTTTACATAGATGTTCTAATATTATCTTTTGATATCCTCAAATCAAACAGTTTCACAATATAATTTGTTCCTTCATTGACTAGAAGTAATAAAATCTCTTTAATTATTTTCAACTTCAAATGCTGGGTATGTCTTGATAACACTATTGATCTATCACAAAAATATATACATACACGTGCACGCATCTTAACAAGAAAAACCCAACCCAAACTAAAAATACACTAGAAACTAATCAAACAACTGACTATGGAGAAACCAGATTCAGGAATCCCAATTTACCGTGACGGATAGGTGAGACTGATAAAAGATATCTAATCTACTGTGACAATGTAAGTGCTGTTGTAAACAGAAGAATTAGAAAAATACCAAGATAAACTACTTTTTTTAGGTTTTTCATATGTTCTAAAAAAATTGACTGCAAAAGATTTAATTGCCGCCTAAATGACTATATTAGCAAGTATGAATGGCAAGTTGACCAAAATTCAGCGGCGGCTGGTACTAGGGGAAACTGTTGTACCATGGAACACTTTTTGCGGTTTCCAAGATATAATCTTACCAACAGTTATTTCTGCAATTCTATTGCAGCGCATTTAAACTTGGATGTTTTCTGAATGAAATTGTGTCATTATTTAAGTTTTTATTTTCGTTCTTCGTTATGTTTTTAAGCTTTCAAAAATTCCCAAGAAAGTGTTCCATGGTACAAATGCTCATGTACCTTGGAACACAGCCTCATGTACCTTGAAACATATATTTCTAATATGGTAATTCACAGAGATAAAGTCACAAATAATTATTCTAAGATTTATTTTGCATATCCAGATTTGTTGTTTTTGATATACAGAAGCGTATGAAAGAAAAGAATGGAAATTTTAATACTTACTCTAATCAGGCTTTTACCTTCATATTGAACCTAATATTAATCGGAAGGTTAACCTTATTTATTTATTTATTTATTGAAAAATTCGTAAGCTTAGCAATAACTAAAGTATGAAAAAGACACTATAACAATATTCTATTTGTTAGTCTATTCTTAAAATCCTTAAGAAGAAAAAAAAATAAAGAATAAAGGTTCTAAAACAGTTACAAAATTGATCATATGTTGAGCATACTATTTTCTAATTCTTTGCACGTAAAGTAGACAGGCCTATCAGAAGATAACATATGGAATTGCTAAATTAGGAAATATTGACTTATTCGTGGAAACGGTCTCGGCCTGCGTGATCTATTACTTATGTACCTCAATGTTGCTCAATTATACGAACCAAATCCACTTGAAACCACAATTGTTCAGACATTCTACTGGAGCCTATTGGCCGAACGGGTGGTAGCAGTACCACTATAATATCAGATGCATTCACTTCAGACTGTCCTGCAAACTCTTCATAAAATTTATTTGCAGTACCTGAAATATGATTAAATAACTTGATTTTAAATTCGTTGTAATTAGATTCAACTGAACAAATCTTTCCTGTATAAAATTCAATGCTTCGTTTTTTCTTAAACTGCACCAACACATAGTCATCCGGATTGACATTATGGCTTCAATGCTTTCGTCTAATTCAACTTCTGTGCTCATCAGTTCTGCAAGCATAACATCACTATCATAATTTTCATACAGGCTTATGTTCTCAGATTCTTCATCAGATGTTTCGAAACTAATTTTTCTATTGGATTTGTTTTTTTTTCCTTTTCTTTGCTGTTCTTGCTTCTTATTTCCTTTCTGTGTGGCTCTGTGCTCTTTCTTATCTTTCAATTCTTGCTTTGCAAGTGTGTTTCTTACTACTCTACTTCTACCTGTGAGAGTCTTTCTTCGACATTTTGTACTTTACGGAGTTTGTGCTTTCTGGTTTGAATGTGCTTCCTCTTTTAAAAACTGATGTAGAAGGCAAAACTTGCACGAGTTGCACAATTGTTTCGCTTCGTTCATGCAACAGAATGTTGACCTTTTCACATATATCATTTAGATGACAATCCGGCCGATGGTCTGTTAGTGAAGCTGGTAAAAAGTCTAACTCCAAGAAAATGATTGTATCTATAGGATAAATCACTGAACAACGAAAACCACTGGTGATATTTGATATGCTGAAGGCACGCGCGGATAAATAATTCCCAACACTTCGGCCACAGCATAAATATCAAAATGTTTCCCTGGATTATTATGTAAACATTCTTCCACAGCTTAGTTATAAAAAACATTTTAAAGGACCGTAAACAGCCACATCCAGTGGTTGTAGCCCTGAAGTATGGGAATGGGAAGTCAGCATGACAACCTTAGCTTCAGCAGTCATCTCAACAGCCTCGAGAGATAAGTGAGTTTCATGGTTATCGATGTGGCCATTGGCCACATTTGTTATGTATATAGTTAATCTCTCCCCTCCGTCCTCACATTTCACACTATGCTCAAATGTTTCTTCCTCTGACTGTCTAAAATATTTCAGATGTCGGGATAAAATAGCTAAAGACACTTGGTAAACTTTGCTAACTTCACGAATGGAAATACGCTTCTCAGGCTCGGAAATGACTGCTTTAATTGTGTTCTTGATTGAATTTGGGTTAATGGCAAGCCTTTTCTTTCCTATCTTGCCTCTTGGCATTTCGATTCCTGCAACGATAATAAAAGAATGTTCAAAAAATACACTTGACAATGAGTTCATGTACCTTGGAACATGTTCCAAGGTACAAGATGTGTTTCTGTTTCATGGTACAAGAGGCTGTAGACAATTACTAAAATGCCGCAATAATGTTAACGCTACCTTCAGCGTAGAAAAACAAGTCACAAAAATGCTCACCTAATCTCCCTGAACTAATACATTATTACAGATTAAACAAACAACAAACAGTAATGGCACTAAAATACAATATTTCAATTTCTAAATAGTTCGTTTTATCCCACAAAAATTTTTTTTCACTTTCATAAATCACATATGCTTCTGAGCACAACGAAAGCCATATTGGGACTGTCTGACAATGTCAAAGCATCATATAGTTCATTCAATCACCACAAGATAGTATAGCAACTCAGAAACATGCGAATGTTCCAAGGTACACTATGCTCAAGGTACAACAGTTTCCCCTATATGTTGCATGGTTGTGCAACCGGATATTTTTTAATACTAAAACTATTTTTAAGTATTAATGTAGTGTATCAGTAAAAAAATAAACCTCTGCTCTTGAGCGCAAAAACAGTATTGATGCATTTCTGAAAAAAGTAAATTAAAAAACGGAAAGAAAGAAAGAGATTTACATTTCCGGTGGCAGCGAACGTTGCCACTGGAAGCAGTAATATCGAGCATATGGCAGCAAGCTCCTATCTGTTAACATGGGGAAGTGGATTTATTCTTGCATCGCTCCTATCTTCCCGTATAGCTTTCTTGTGGTTGCCTTTCTTCCGCAACTGGTCAGCTTCTGTAATAGTTACAAATTCCTCCGCTTAGCAGCGCTTGACTCAATTCATAGGGTGAGGGAGATACAGACGCTTGGAAAAAAGAAGTTATTCACAAAACAAACTCGCAAAGAACAAATATAAGTTTGGTGGTAGCAGGGACGAATCCAAGCTGAAAGTTTGGGGGGCGGTCGTTCGAAGTCAATAGATTTTATTTAACATTTATAATACAAAAGTGAAAATTCTTGGGATAAGATTTATTTTTTAAAAAACCTATTCTGGGGGGGGGACATCGATCGAGTCTCGAAGAAGAAAATGTCTTACTACTGGTCTAATTCCTAGCTCTGTGTCTTTCGTGCACATGATTCTGTGTTCGATTTCCGGCGGAGAGCATAAATTAATATCAAATCATTCACTTCCAATACTCATCTGTCTTCTTTAGCCTAATTTGCTGGAATGTTAAAATATTTTTTTTTTCATTTTCGAAGGAAAACATCTTAGATTTCATGCTTCTTTACAGACAAAAATACGTGGTTTCTGAAAGTGGACTTTTTGTACCGTATATTTATACAAAGAAATGCTAACAAAATGCATATTGTCGGAGGAGAAAGGTGTTTCTGGACCATAAAGAAAATAAAGCGGAAAATATTTGCGGTAGCGATGCTTTCTATTCAGAGAAACTTGGCGAGTAGCATTTCAGATTTCAATAAAGTCATAGAAAATTTGAAGCCCAAAAGATCGAAGAAAGACCTTCCATTCTAAAATAATGCATAGATTATATAATTAAATAATTTTGTTTAACTGCGTGCATGCAATTTTCTTGCTTTTTTTCTGCTTTTCGGATTAACGCCATCATTCATGGCTTACAGCACCTACTATATATTCGATTTATCTCGTGTTCAATAACATGAGTGTAGAGGTTTTGTATATAAATAGTGTATAAACGTACATTGATAGTGGTTGTTTGAAAAAAAGGAAATAGCTTATATATTAAATCAATATTAGAGAAACAAATTAATCAATAATATATAAATAGAGCTTAAAAAACTTTCCTCTTCATATTTCCTGAATATTTTTGGGGGGAGGGGGACACTTGCGCGTACCTACATACCTTTGATATTGCAACATTGCAACCGGTGCTTGTACAGACTACTACCCGCTACTGCCAAAATTATAGTCCATAGCTAATACACATGATAATGGCTAAATTGGCCAAAATGGAGTTGATGCTAACATTTAGTCAAAAAAAGAGATGTTCGAAAAAGACGTAAATTAAAAGATATAACAAAGATTTGAAACCTGCTTCATAACTTGTACAGTTTTGATAGGACACTTACATATTTCTTTCCGAAGTTAGGAACTTCAAGCTTTCTCTCAAATGTTTGAAAATCATCCAACGTTCGCAGAGGCAGAAGGCCAAGAAGTTCGGATTCTTCGTTTATGGACTCTGCTTTCACACTCACATCATTACTTAGAAGTGTGTCGACTTTCTTCTCGACGGAAGATACTCTTTCACTAAGGTCAGCTAAAGTAGATTGCATTTGGCCAAATACCATTCTGATATCTGCAATAAATTTTAGGAAATATTGTTTTGAAGGTGTTAATATAACTAGAAAATATACTATTTCACAAATCATTGAAACAATAAAATGTACATTCATGACCAAAATGATTGTCGCATATCTATAACTGTCTTCTTGTAAGAATATAATTTGATAATGATTTTACAGGATACTTTTAATACCGATACTATGTGTATAATCGAGAAATGTATATTTGTAGAAAATTTTGTAGGGAAAGAATTATAAGCACGTAAATTAGAATGAGTAAAACAAATGGACAAGAAAGTTTTATTTTCGTTTTATTATTCTTATTTACTGCTCTTTTGACATGAAATTTGCCATATACATGTCTTTGCCGATAATGCACATACCAACATTATAAGAAATACAGGGCGAATTCGTTATCAAATTTTATTCGTAAAATAACATATTTATAGATATGCGACAATAATTTTGGACATGAGTGTACGTTTGTGGTGGACAAACACCGTGTGCGTGGGTTTTCTCAGGGTTCTATCGTTCCCCTCCACTTTCTTCACTCCATCATTTAATTCATTCTCATCATCACCGTCTCCTTTAGGCTGCCCCGCATAACCGTGGGACAAAACTCAAAGATTTTATTTTAATATGATTTCGCTGTTCATTTAATTAGAAATCTTGGGGGGGGAGTGGGGAACAATTAGGAACACGTGTGTAGAAGACCACTACGTTGGAGAATTATGACCAGGTCATTAGAGTATGACGTCATTCATTAGCACTGCGGAAGGAAAGGGTTGATTGCTCAGAGGTAGAACGTAGCCTTTTGGTGCGACGGATCTTTGGTTCAATCTCCGGCCTCATGAGTTTATGATGGACAATATCATATTCGTGAGGGTTTTCCCGTTCTCATGCCACTAATTCCTTCATAATCATTCACTATCATTAGTCATCCGTGTATCTTAACATTAACCCTAGGAAGACTAAACTATAATTGGTCACGTGAAAGACCAGGGACGGCGCTAAGGGTGGGCGGGGGTGGGCAACCGCCCACCCGATGGATGGCCTCGCCCACCCATCCGCCCACCCCAACAGAACAGGGGTGTCATTAAGGGGGGACAGGAGGGGGCAATTGCCCCCCCCCGCAAGATTTTGAGGAATACATATACTTTATCGATTGTCTACTAATATACTAGTGCAAACTGTGAAAGTCTTATGTTGTTGGTGTTCTTGCCCCCTCAAGCGAAGTCTGAAATGACACCCCTGCAACAGAAGTAGAATAATGAAGGTGACCAGTGCCGGATTTAGGTTTGATGGGGCCCTAAGCTATTGAAGATAATGGGGCCAATTTATTTCTAGCATTCTTTTACAGCGACAAAATTTCGCCTTTTCTGTTTGAATATATGCTATATGGTAATTTATGGACCTAATACATATCTATTAAGTAAATACGTTTTCGTGTATATTTCGTTAACTTACTGTTTTGAATACATTACAGAAAAACTGTAAAATTTGTAAAATTAGCGGTAGTTTAATTTGGTACCAATAAAGTCCCTTGCCGATCTTTTTGCACCAACTATGATCAACGCTGCACGCCATGCTTCTACAATATGTGGAGACCGCGACATTTCTCATTTCAAGTTGTTTCTATTCAGTTGGGTAAAGTTTGAAACGTTTCCAGGGATCCGTGTAAGTAAATACAGTCTAAATATCATCCAGGGTTGGTAATTACTGCCTGAAGCTCAACTAATCGTGTGAGCTTTTTCCAGGTCAGGTTACTGGAGTAACTCAAAATGGAATGCAACCCTCGAAGATTACACAAGGTGTAATACGACACAAATTCGCTGGAACCAGAGGCGAACTTAGAAGGTTAAAACTGGAGAAGGGGCAACTAAAACCCAGATTATAATAGATATATCGTGAGTTTACTTTAAACTTTCAAAAATATGTAAGTAATGGCTTCAATTATTTTTCACTCAAAAAACTGGGATCGTAGACCTCTCCGGCCCCTGGCTAGATACGTCTCTGGCTGAAAATCATAAAAACATCGTTAAAAAACCTAACTGTTGCACTAAAATTATTATAAGACCTATAAATGTAGGTAGCATCTTTTTACTGCGACGTGAAAAGATGTTGGTACCTTGCCTTGCTATGTAGTAACCAGTGGCGTATTTAAGGGGGTGGCTTCCGGTCTTAAGCCCCCCGAAACCACTTAGTATAGTAAAGTAAATGAAATATCTTGCAGAATGTTCACATTTCCAGGCAAAGCCCCCCCCCCGAAAGTTAGCAAAGCCCCTCCCGAAACAAAATCGTAAATACGCCACTGGTAGTAACTAGTGCCGATAACCTATTGGATTCAGCCTGTTGCATACTAACTTACACAAGGTAAATTCGGGCAGTTCTGAACGTAACAATACATAAAATACTGTTAATATATACAAACGAACGACTCATATGCCTAGAACGAATGGATGAAATCACTACGATTCGTGCTCCTATTCTTTCCTTTAGTCAGGGGCGGATCCATTCTGAATGTTTAGGGGGGCAGTCGTTCGAAGTCAATAGGTTTTATTTTTAAAATAAAAACATTCAATTCTGGGGGGCGATCGCCCCTTGAATCTGCCCCTGCCTTTAGAGCTCATCCGTGGCTAAGCGGTTAGCGTACGCACCTTTGGCGTGGGAGACCCGGGTTCGATTCCCGGTGGGAGCTCATGTGGTTCGGATTCCACGTTAATCAGTAGGTCCCGTCTCATGTAGCCTCGCTGCTGAAAGGAACGTTAAACTCAACATGAACTCAACTCTATAGATCACTATGAAAATCAGTGCCAAGTTCTGAAAGTTATGAAAATACTTCTGCAAACTACTTTTCATACTTACGTACAGCGAAATAAAATAGCTATAATTTCGCGATGTAAAGATTATTGCCGCTTAGGGCTGTAATTCCTTTATATTTTACTATTATTTCACGAGCTTGTCGTTTCATGCCTTCTTAAGCATCCACTGTTACCAGACTCAATTTCTTGTCGAATTCCAAATAGTACAAGAAAGGGTAGCACTAGAGTTCTATCCGCATACAAGATACTGTATCACTTATGCTGTGAAGTCTTATTAAAGTAGCTAAGTGTAATGGCTGGAAAACATGGTCCCGATTACAAATGGGGCTCTGAAACAAAATCCCCATTACAAGCGGAGCTGGGAAACGAGGGTTCCATTATAAGCGGGGCTGGGCAACAGAAATCCCATTGCAGGCGGGTTGGAAAACAGGGCCCTATTACTTGCTTCATGAGAGCTTAATACATAACAGTACAGAACACCGTTGTTGTATGTGCGTTTTATCTTATTTGCTTTTTCTTATTATTTGGAAATGACATTACAGCCACTTTTTCTTTAAAATTTTTGGGGCCCCCAAGAGAGCTATAGCTTGTTTAGCTTATACGCAAATCCGGCACTGAAGGTGACATCCTGTACTTCACAAGCAATAGGTATTACTTTCGATTGTAATGTAATAGGTTCTATGACTCTGTTTAACTCTGCAATGGACAATGATTTTAAGACAGATACTTGTAGTAATATAATGATGCCAAAAGTCGTGATTAATGAATTGAAGTTTAACACACACGCACAATCGTGCTATTGAAACACCAGTGTTTGTATGTGCTGCACTGAAAAAAAAAAGTGCTTTTTAAAAAGCCAACTAAATAATGATCAGAGCTGGCCAGTATTATCTATTGTCTCATTTTGAGAGAGGGAGGAGAGTAGGGCTTTGTGTCAAGGGCGCCGATCCTGGGGGCCCAAGGGGGCCCGGGCCCATGTGCGCCCCCGCATTTTATTTATGAATATACAATATTTGGCATAATTTGAATTCAATTTGTCTTAAAATCCTCATGCATGCCTTCTGCATCTGAATGCCCCCCCCCCTCCACATTTACAGAGAAATCGGCGCCCTTGCTTTGTGTTGGCGCGATAGCTTCTTATAAGAGGTTTCCAACTTGCAATTGTTTACAGCAATGTACCACATGTCTTACCCGTGTGGCATTAAACAGATTTGTAAAAACCCTTATTATAGCATTGTTGAGTTGATCTCTGTTGCGTTCAGAAGTCTTGGCGGTCGGTGCTTGTTCAGCTAATATGTCGAAAAAATTTAGCGATTTCTTCTCAGGCTCGGTGTCTTTCTCGTGTTCAAAGAAGCGCGATTTTCAATCCGTTGATGTTAGTGATAATCCTTCTTCAATGGGGAAAAAGACAAAAAATACAAATACATGTGACAACCAGGATTCGCAATTTGAAGTGTTCGATTTCGAGGAAAGTGAAAATGAACTAGATGTTGGAGAGAGCGAAGACTTCTGAACACCGTTATTATTGTTTAAAAAGCATTGCTTCTGAAGTTACTCATTTATATTTTTTTGTCTCTTGCTTTCTTGTAATAAATACTTCAAAGATAAAAATGTTTGCAGCAGCCTATTTTATCCTTGTTTTACTTTACCTACTTATTGTGTATTTTATATTATTAACGAAAAGTAGAGTATTATCTGAGAGTGTGCGTTGTTTGAACCTTCTTTTATTTCTATGCATTCATGGAGGGAGAGGAGGTAAAGCAGTCTTGAACTTCTTCGACTACACAGAACACACCGTTATTATTGTTTAAAAAGCTGAAAGTAGAGGTAGTGTGTGTGCCACGCGGAATTCGGTAGGTCGAGCATATTGCCACGAACTCCCGCAGCCCATCCTAAGTCCTGCATTTCTTCAGTCTTACCAGGTGAATGCTGGAATGGCACCTTCTATAAGGCCAACACAGCTGTTTTCCACATCCTTGTTTCTCCCCTATTTCGGTCTGAGCCTTAGCTAACTAAAGAGTATAAAAATTGAAATTTAATTATTGTCAAAATATGTCTACATTGCCCAGTTCTCATTTTCGTTGTCCGCCCACCCAGCAACTAGGTCCGCCTCTTTCCGCCCACCCCATCAAGCGTTCCTGGCGCCGTCCCTGTGAAAGACTAAGGGGGGCAATTTTGCTCGCGGTTGTAAATTCCAATTTTAACCCTACTAATGTATTTTAAAGTTATTTAATGGCTGCTACTAATAAATGTGAGTTGTAAAATTATTTTAAGACTTGTGAAATTTTATTTTAATAGGAAATATTACAAATATAAGTCCCAGTACAGACTACTACCGCATTTGGTTAGCAGACATGAAGTAGCTTTAAATACATTAGCCTGTGTAGACAAGTTACTATACTAAACCTGAGAGTATTAAGTTTGCTCAATGTATAAAAGTAGATTATGTTAATTTAGTCATCCATTCAAAGAATAGATAAGTTTACAATGATCCTTTTAAAGTAAAACTGTACTTCTCTTAACACTTCTAAGTTGCAAAAAAAGATGTATTTAGTCACCTGCGCTATTAAAAAAAAAAAAAAAAAAAAACTACCACAATAATGTGCTTTCTAATAAAACTAAATTTAAGTTTAGATTACAGAAGAAAATACAAAAAATTTCAAACGTTGACAAAGAGAAAAAGAAAGTGCGGGTAAATTTGACCAACCTTCGTCTTTCTATGGTTAAGGACATAACAGCGGGGTTATGAAGAACGGGACCTACAGCTTAAAGTGAGATCCGAACCACTACTCAGTTTGCACTCGAGAGATATTGTTCTTCATTTGAACTCGAAACCAGAATCCCTTGATAACAAAGATGATAAATCCACAGACTCATCATCCACGGAGGTCAACTGATAGAAATACGTTGCAGTGATCTTGCATACTTGTGAATATTTTAGGAGCCACTTAAGAACCAAAAGGGAAAGAATTGCAAAGTGGAATCACTCTATAGTTATACACATTAAATCAATGGACAATTTTAAAAGACTACATAGTACAGAAGATCTAATTTAGTCAAAGTCAGAAATATAGGCTTAATTTAATTTGCTAATCAATACCAGAAGTGACTAATAGTTTTGAACCATTCATACTATCTTTCTAAATAAAACCTTTATTATTATTATTATTATTATTATTAACAAACCAGTCAAACCTAACAGAAATCTCTGTTTCGTCGATCTACTTTCCAATGTTATAAATTTAGACACTTGATCAGCTTCTGTGGAAAAGTTTTGTGACCGTCCGCTAGTGTGACAGACACTAGAGGCAGTTCGGCGGGAACTCCAAACTTGATAAAATAAAATCACAATTAAAGAGACAAGTTAAAAAAGTACTTTTCACGAATTCCACCCCCACTCAACTTGTGGACGATCATGCCTCCGACAAGGAAAATTCAAGCTTAACCAATGCTGAAGGAGTAGACTGCTGAATAATTTATGATGTACTGGTAAATCGTTTGCAGAACTAGTTGACCTACGACCTCTAGTTTGAGCGGGTTGAGGTCATTTCTCGAGGTTGCGACCTTGTTCAATCGAATCATTAGCCTCAAATTACCTTTACTCTTAAAAAAAGGGGGCGCAACTGTTACTCTATTTTAATCTAAGGTAAACCTATTTAAATAAAAGAAACCTGGTTTGAAGCAAAAATTCCGGTTTAAGTGAAAAAAAGTTTTTTTTTAAAAAAAACACGGTTTTTGCCAATCCTGAAAAATAGCATTATTTCTTTATTACATCCGTTCAGATTGCAAATATTTTTCTGAGATTTTAGATTCAGACTTCAGCTGGTAGAAAAAAAAAGTAAACAAAACCACTAAACTCAATCAAGAGACAGAAGTTACTGTTTTTAGAGGATAAAAAGATTAAAATGTAAGCAACGAAAAACCTAGTTTTCCTCAAACTTACACCCTCGACTTCTTACCTTACAAACTTCAAACTAATATGCCAACTTATTTTCGCGTAATAATCCATTTTGAGTTATTGTTAATATCTAATAAGTAATTTTTCGAAATTCATCGTTCTTTTACCCTAAACCCAAAAGTCCATACCTGATCGAACCTTTCCTTGCACTTATTGTGAAGCGATGAAATGAGTGATATCATTTAATCTAAGATTGATGAAGTATACCTTAGAATAAGTAATTGTTACCAAATAAAGTCGGACATAAGTATTTATATTCTTCATTTGAACTATTTCAATTTTGCCACCAACCTCCGAATAAATATGGAAGAACATAAGGAACGAAAATAGGCATGATGCATTCTAAAATGAGTGAAATGTCCAGGCTTGCTGTATTTAAATATAATCCGTACCGATTCTTGGGGAAGCCACATCAGTTAAAATTTGTAGTGTATCGGTGAAAGCTAAAACAAGCAAGCTTAGGCAATGTATTAATTCAAAGCAGTTTTCTTCTCGATTGTAGAGATAAAACGTAATTTTCATTACTTTAGCAGACGGCTCTCCAAATTTATATCGATTTTGTTGATTTTTTCACTAGATTTCACTACTTTACAATTGCTTTACGAACCACAGCTGAGCGAGTGGAGGGAATTAGAAGCCCCGTAGGACTCATTTTTTCCTTATCTTTTAAGTTACACACGATTGGCATTGCAGCAATTGTAGACGGTCATTTTCCAAAACTTAACATACAAATACTGGCATTTCGTTCCTTGCTTGTATTCAACCGCCTTCCGCCCTGGCAAATAGCCCCACCATAATATACTTACTTTCCCATGTATACTAATTTGCACATATAATTTATTGAGTTTAAAACACTTACATTATCATTTAACTACCTTCACTATTAATATGGGGTTAACTTTAGCAGATGGCTCTACCTAATTAAATAACTTATTTTAATGTGTTTAGACTTAATAAATCGTATCTGTTATATAGAATCCTACGAAATGGGAAATTAAGTATGTTTTGCTGGATCTAATTGACAAGGCGGTAAGCAGATGAATGCAAGCAAGGAATGAGATGGCAATAAGTACATATGAAGCTTTGGAAAATGACCGTCTGCAATGGTTGCAATGCCAAACGTGTGTAACTTAAAAAGTAGGAAAAAACGAGCCGTGCGGGGCTTCTATTCCCCTTCGCTCGCTCAGCTATGGTACGTAAAGTGTTATGTAACGGCATATTTTTGGAACTGGGGAGGGGCAATATTTTGCTTAAATCTTGTACTTTCTTACTACATATTCTGTAATTTTTTTTTGTTTACGTAGGCTAAGTTAGTTTAGCTTAGGCTGGGTTAAGATACTTGGGCATTACTCGAGCAGACGGTTCTACCAAATGTTCACACATTGCATTTTCCGGTTTCTTTTTTTAGAATATCTACTAAATGAGGAGCTATTGCATAAATCACGAACCAACTTGTGCTAGGTGGCCCAAAAAAAGCACGAATGTCATTAACCGAGTCAGGGCAGGAGCGCAGCAGGGGGTCCCGAGCGGAGCGAGGGGCTGCGTCCGTAGAGAGCAGGCATGTCAGTGACGGAGGATATGCACATAAACGAGGAAAGTGAAAAAATACATAAAATATCCGCAATAATTTTTACATGGTGATTTTACCTGAATTCGTACTTTCTTCCTATATTTTCTGTGTTTTTGATGATTTAGGTTAGGTTTGGTTAGTTATGTTAGTAATTACAGTTACGTAACACCAACTCATTTCTCCTGTAAACACGGTGATTTTACCTGATTTTGGCCCCCAAGTTCCAAAATTATCTATACGTAACAGTATTATCTCAAATCTAGTGAAAAATGACCACAAAATCGATATAAATATGGTAGAGCCGTCTGTTAAAGTAATGCCTTAACATGTTATCAAGTATTCCACCTCTAATTTTTAATATGGTAAAGCCGTCTGCTGAAGTTAACCCTCTAATTTTTGTACTGATGTTCAGGGGCGCCCGAAATTTTTTTTTCTAGGGAGGAGCCCATCTCCATGGATGCTATATTTGCTATATTACGTATACATTTTTGTAAGCCAGAAGGGGGCCCGGGTCCTACCCTGCCCTCCCCTTCGGGCGCCCATGCTGATGTTAATTGTCAAGAGCCATCACTGACATTAAAGAATCCAATGACTAAAAATTGTATACATTATACGGATGAACACATACTTACAAAAAAAAAAAGTATAAGCATAAAATTCCATCCATATTTCGAAAGTAATGAAGTAACACTAGTGTATAAAATTATCCTAAAAGCGCTCAGCGCGCCAGTTTAAAACAAAAATCACCTTTTTATTTTGTAACTAAAACTAAATTAGGGCTTACTATTACATTTTATACACAGAGCTTACCTTTGTTTACCTTTTGGAAGAAATCAAGCACCAAATATCTAAGACTACTCACCAATCCTACAGATGGCTCCATTTTCTAAACAATCGACAAACGTCAAGCGTTTTGAATCAAGCTTGAAATAGGCTTAGTAGAAAGTTGATAAATTCAAGCTTCTCTTCAAGTTAAAAACAAGCTAAAATAAACGTTGATTGTCGCTTGTCACATTCAAGCTTCTTTTCAAGTTAAAAACAAGCTAAAATAAACGTTGATTGTCGCTTGTCGCATCAACTGTACATTGCTAAGCCAAAATCAAGGGAAAGCGACCCTTGATTTAAGCTTACATGCTATCTGGGATGTATCCACACATGTGTTGCAAACCCCTGTCATCGCGTATCGTTCGTAGTATAGGGCAGTGGATTAAAGCGTCAACAACACCAGTTTGTAGTTAAGTAAACATGGCGCAATTTGTGCCTGATAAAGTGTTTTTGCCGGGTGTCCTGCTGCATTACTTTAACATGCAGAAAAGTGCGACTGAAAGTCATCGTATTTTGGTGGAAGTGTATGGTGACCATGCTCTAGCTGAGCGAACGTGTCAGAAGTGGTTAGCACGGTTTAGAAGTGGTGATTTCGGCTTGGCAGACCAAGAGCGAGCTGGACAGCCAAAAAAATTTCAAGACGAAGAATTGACAGCATTGCTCGAGCAGGATTCGTGTCAAACGCAGGAACAACTTGCAGCAGCATTAGGCGTTGATCAAACAACAGTCTCCAAACGCTTGAAAGCCATGGGAATGATTCAAAAGATGTCACATTGGGTTCCACATGAATTGAAAGACAGAGACGTTGAAAGACGAAAAACCATTTGCGAATTGCTGCTTCAACGACAGAGCAGAAAGGGGTTTCTGCATCGAATTATTACGGGTGATGAGAAGTGGATCCATTACGAGAACCCTAAACGAAAAAAGGCCTGGGTGAAACCAGGTGAACCAGGTCCATCACAACCAAAACGAGATATTCACTGTGCAAAGGTTATGCTGTGCATATGGTGGGATATGAAAGGTGTGGTGTACTATGAGCTGCTGCAACCGGGTGAAACTATGAATGGAGAACGTTATCGACGACAATTAATGCATTTGAAGCAAGCTCTGGCCAGAACACGACCAGAATGGGAGAACAGACATGATAAACTTATTGTTCAACATGATAACGCTCGCCCACATGTCGCAAAACCGGTCAAAAACTATTTAGAAAATGTCGGATGGGAAGTTTTACCCCAACCCCCGTATTCACCAGACGTTGCTCCTTCGGACTACTACTTGTTCGATTGCATGAACAACGATTTGATTGGACAGCGGTTTACTTCTTCAGAAGATATCGAAACATGGGTCTCTGACTGGATCGCTTCCAAGGATGAGGACTTCTTTCGCCACGGAATCCGTACATTGCCTGACAGATGGGCGAAAGTGGTGGCTAGCGATGGACAATATTTTTCTTAAGGTATTTATGTATTTTGTGTTTGTACTACAGCTTCAATGTGTGCGTACCAACCGCACGAATTAATTCCTAGACCAAATATTATATTTTGTAATACACACTTGTCCTCATTTATCTTTCCTTTATTTCCTCATAAGCGCATGACTCGTTTAAGTTACATACATCATAATATAGTTTTCGTACCATATGAGGGCGACAGAAAAGAATTGAGCCAACAACCAATATTTGTCATCTCCATCTGTTACAAAATACGTAACAAATGTTCGATATTGGTCTTGACAATGGAGAAAGAATCAATATTAAGTGGTATTGCAAAAGTTACAAACTTGTTGATAAGCTATTTCTGGCATTGGAATCAATTGAATGTCGTGTGAGTGTAATACACGTGCCTTTATTGACTATTGTCGTTCAGCTTCTTGGGATTTTAGCAATGAATATACTGTATGTGCATATTAAGGGCATACTCCATATAAAGTGAACATTTTTCGTGTCACTTCTGCAGTTCATATTTCCAACAAAAAGAAATCCGCTGGTGTTTCGTTTATGATAGGGCTTCGAGAGCGATAGAATTATAATTAAACTGTAGTTCTCTAGTTGTAGAACTATTTTTAAGGAGTTCGGTTTTTTTCCGCTAGCTCATGCTAGCAATTTACTGAAGATGGTTACGCCCTCTGTAGGGGAAGAGATGTTAGTAAGATTATTGTATTTTGTTTTCAAACAGGATTTGGGATAAATAATGTTTAGGTGGAGGATTTTGATTTACCAAAACTCCTTTTCTATTTCCCCTATATTTCCATCCGCGAGAGACAAAACATCTCAAAAACTGCTTAAGAGGCCCCATCACGGCGAAAATAAAATACCGCTAATTTTACAGTAATTATGTAATACAGTGAAACCTCTGAATAACGGACACTAATGGGACATGGATTTTTGTCCGCTATTGAGAGGTGTCCGTTACAGAGAGGTTACAGAAATGTAATCTCACAATTGTAATTGTATGCAGTAATATACAGTAACTGCATTTTGTATGAGCGTAGATACTTAAAATTAAATATGAAAATATTCTATTTAGTACGCATTTAAATTACTGGGAGGGATGAAGGAGAAATTCATTTCTGTTAAATAATATTATTACTATGGAATGTGTTAATATATTCGTTCTTTGGATGAAAAGGCAAGTTATTGGAAGTGCATATGTTTATTGACCCAGTCCCAATCACAAGGAATATCCTCTTAGTGGAAGTGAAAAGAAAGCCGGGAAAACTCCAAACCCAGACTTGTTCCAGTGTCATAAGTAAAAGAAAACTTACTTTTCCAGAAAAGTAAGAGAGGAAACATTGCTAGTTGAAAATGTTATTGTAAAACAAACATTATTTTGTTATTTAAGAAATTGTCGGGAAAGATACAAGGCCCAGATGAAAAACGGCTAAATTTGTTAGGGAAGGGAAGATCTTTCGCGTAGAATTCTTGGCCTTACGACTGACCTGCATGAGTGTTATTACTTATTGAAGGTTTTCTAGGATTTCCATCAGAAAGCAGTTTATTGCGGGCATAAACAAAGAAGAATTTCAAGTTCAGCTTGAAGCTGTTCTGTTTGATGGTTCACCAGGTCTAGACTCATGATAGATACACTTAGGGGAAAATACTTTTCTGTCTACTGTAATATATTACGGAACCGAGAATAATTGCTGTCCGTTATGAAGAGGTTATTGAAAGTTTGGGGGAAAAAAGGACTGTCCGCGTCCGTATCTCAGAGTGTCCGTTAAAGGGAGGGTTTTGTTCCATAAGAGAACATATAAATTTGCCGGGACGAAAAACTCTGCCCGTATTATAGAAGTGTCCGTTATTGAGAGGTGTCCGTTAAGGGAGGTTTCACTGTATCTTCAAATGGATAAAATATAATCGAAAAGTGGAACAAGAGCTCGTTAGACGATATTATTTTACATGAGATACCGCTATCGCGACTCATTTATCTTCTTTCGATTTCCAGCCATTTAGAAAATCAGCATTTATTTTCGCGTTTTAAATGGCTGGAAACGAATAGCTATTAGGTGACTCGTGATAACAGTACCTCATACAAAAGCGTTTAGCGCGCTATTGTTCCACATTTCGATTATATTTTATCTATTTGAAGATATCACATAATTACTGTAAAATTAATGGTATTTTAATTTGGCAGTGATTAAGCCTCTTAAAGGTTTATCATCAATTGCAGCCAGAATGTAGAGGGTCAAACGTTATAAATCCATTTCGTTGAACGAGCTGATATACAAGGTGTGTTTTTTAAGTAAGTACTATTTCAAAACCTGACCGCTGCATCGCTGCGGTCGGCATCCGGCGCATGCGCGATACGTACGTACATCTGTTGGCAATCTACAGACGCTATTACGGAAACATTCGACAGTATTTACGTAGGTTTGTAAGTAGTTAAAATGCCTCCGCCAATTGAGAATCCCACCGACTGTGAAATACGTGTTGTGATTCGTTTTCTTAGTGTTTCAGGCGAGAAAGCGGTTGATATTCGTTGCCAGATTAGTGAAGTATATGAAGAAAACATTACAAGCGATAGAATGGTAGAGCTTTAAGTGACCTTCTATCATCACTGAAGGCTTGGTGCAGAAAGTTGACTAAAACGTGAAAGAGAACAGACGCTTTACGATTTCGTCGTTATTTGATAAGTTTCCTCAGGTTTCAAGAGCTGTTCTCTATGAAATTGTGACAACACAAATTATTGCGAGTTATGATCACGCTACGTGTTGTAGTTGCTTGCCAAATCATGTAGCAAACTTCTACGAGGATGGTATTCAAAAGCTTGTACGATACGATAATTGCCTTAATATTGGTGGAAACTATGTAGAAAAATAGAATAAGAAACAGGCTTTTATGTAAAAATAAGTCTTTTACGAAAAGTATATATATATATATTTTTAATTTCTAAACGGTACTTGCTTTAAAAAACATACCTCGTATAAATCGGAAGTGCTTTAAATCAATAATTTCCGGTTTTTATGCAGATTACTGTAAGTCAAAAACGGTAATAGATAGCATAGCGATTTCCTTCAATCGTCTGAGCATCTTAATCATACATTTCGTCTCAATTCGTAACTACCTACTAATACTGGAAGTGATAGAAATTCAATACAACTTTCGGTTTCAAAATATTACATTGATCTACATTAAGCAAAAATAATAAGAAATAACGATAAACATTAAAAAAATCGATTTAGCGTTCTAAGAATAGGCACTATCTTTTCTCTTACTATATAATTACATTGGAGGTGGCAGCAAATAACCCCTTCCGGTTTTAGTATTGATCACTGTAGAGTAAAAACGGTAATAGGTAGCGAGAAGCGGTTTTGTGCAATCAATTAGGCTTCTCAAGAATACATATTCCACTTCCAGTGTAATCTCTAGTAAAAGTATAAATGGTAGAAATCTTCTAGTACTTTCAGTTCAATATCAATTGAGAAAAAATTGCCATACAAACCAAACTTCGAACTTCTTTATGTGGTTTACACGTGACACTGCTACTTCTTACATTATGAATATTGTAACTATTAATTCAAATATTTCTGTTCTATAATATCTGAAAGATTAACTGAGAATGTTTGAGTATTCATCTCCCTACGTAACACGTTTACTTAGGATTTATTTAATAGTGCTTAATATAAGGTAATAACAGGGAACCATTTGCTCACTTAAGTTTTGTACATTTCTTTTTTAAAATATAATTTAATGTTATAATCTGGCTTCACACTTGATTGAGTCTACGTTGGTAAATGGTCGATATGGTTGTGAATTGCAAATATAAAGTTGTGGCTCTATTCTGGAAAATGGTCGATAATTAAGAATTGCAAAAATAAAGTAGTGGCTCTACGTTGGCAAGTAGTCGGAACGGTTAGAAATTGCAAAAGTAAAGTCTGGCTGTACGTTGGCAAATGGTCGATATGGTTGTAAGTTGTAAAAATGAAGTTGTGGCTCGAGATTGGCAAGTGGTCGGCATACTTGGAAGTTGAAAAAATAAAATTGTGGCTGTACATTAGAAATCGGTCGGTATGGTTGGGTATTGCAAAAATTAAGTTGTGGATGTACATTGGAAAATGGTCTGTATGGATGGGAATAGTAAAAATAAAGTTGTGGCTTTATATTGGAAAATGGCCGGCACGGTTGGTTACTGCAAAAATGGTTCTACGTTGGCAAATGGTCGCTATTGCAAAAATTAGGTCGTTTCTTTACGTTGACATGGTCGGCGTGTTTGGAAATTGCAAAAATATAGTTGTCACTCAAGGTTGGCAAATAGTCAGTATGGCTGGGAAATTCAAGAGAGTTTATGTTGGAAAATATAGTTGTGAAACTATGTTGAAGAATGATCGGTATGGTTGGGTATTGCAATTATTAAATTGTGGCTGTTGTTTACAAATGATCGGCATGTTTTTGAATTGCAGAATTCAAATTGTAGCTCAATGTTGGCAAATAGCCCGTGTGGCTGGCAATTTCGAAAGGAATGTTGTGGCTCCATGTTGGCAAATAGTCCGTATGGTTTGAATTGCAACGTAAAGCTAGAAAATATGTTTGAGCAACATAATTTAAAGTGCACGTTGTCCAACCAACAATTTGCAGTCATTTATTCAACAATTTTTATCTCGCTCTTCCAATCTCACAATCTGACTCCTTTCGGAAGTGCTACTTTAAGAATTGATTTGATTGGCCAATATTCGGCAAAGCGGTCAATTACAGCTGGGCCAACGTTGGCAGTTACGATAATAACTGGACATGTGAGGAAGAATAGCCAAAATGTTATCAGTTAATTAATATACATCCAAACATTCAATTTAAAATTAAATTTTCCTAACTAAAAAAACATTGAAACAATTAACTAAACCTTATCAGCAATAAAGAGCAGTGGTAGCACAGGTCACCGGATCACTTGCGTCAGGACCTTGTTCAGATCTAGGTCTCACTTCTCAGACCCGGCAACCTGGAAATACCTGGCAACCGGGATATTTCAGATGACCCGTAAGCAGCTAAAATATCAACTCTACAACTGCAAAATTTTGTACTGGATTAATTATTTCCGCTACACGGGCTCAAATATTCACTTGTTTGATTCCCGATGTGACATTTCTTAAGGCATACTATGTATCGATTTTTTTAAATATAACCACGTGTTTATTCGTTTTCCCATTCTGAATAGTAATGCAATGGTATTCAATACAGACTGTCATATACACTCACAACGTAAGACTCTACCACTGTTACCACTGAGAAGACTTGTCAGATTCAACGTAACACTATATGGGCAGATACATATCTTAAGTTTCGCAGGCTCGCGTGATTAAATTTCGACTATCCCTCTTAAAGGAAAGCTTATGGCTGGGAGTTTCATTTTTGCGATCCCCACACATTTGTACTCTGATAGATCTTGTAGCTACTTTTCAATGCAATAATTTGACAAGCACATATACACATACACACAAGAAATTAAGAAAATTATCGTTTTAGTGAGGAAAGAAGAAAAGAGACAATCGTTTCCTTTAGATTTACTATACATATATAAGTACAGTTGTATCTTAATAGATATTCTCCACGTATGTAATGAAATTTCGTCGTCTCCAGATCTATCTGGATCACAGAACTTGGTAGTACAATAGTACTTTAGCATTTTGTAAGAAAGGTCCTCTGTCGTTGTAGTGTTAATAATAATAATAATCTGGTCAAAAATAACAATACGGCGATGGTACACGCTTGATGTGGTCACTACATGCCCCTCAACTTCTCAGTGGTAGAGCGCTCACTTCTGGTCTGTAAGGTTCCTGGTTCAATTTTAGCTCGCGCCAATTGGACTACTTGATGGACAAACACCGTGTGCATGTTTGGGTTTTCTGTTTTATTCCATTTTCTTTATTGCAGCGTTTCATTTATTATAATTATCACTGTATTCTTTAGAATATACAGTATAAGCGGAAATGTAAAATTGAGAAAGATATTTTCATTTCAGCGGGCATTTGGCTTAAATTCTTCGGATCTTCTTGACTCGGAGTTTCAATAATAGTATTAAATCTTCGTATCCCAAGAGGGACTATGACCTACCAGACAACTTTCAGTTAGTTGAAGTATAATTGGCACATCGAATTATAGTTACACTATTTCTGACTTTGTAAGCAGTAATTAATAACCATCGTATTTGTCAACATTCAGTTCACTTCGATTTTTCAAAAAGAATAAGGACGGTCGTATATTGACCAGAGGCAGGACGGACCAGCAGATGGAGAGGGGAGGGAAAAGAAGATGCGGTGAGAGAGCCCTCAGTCACAACGTTGGAGACGCCCTTGTCTAGCACATGTTTGAGTGACTGTCCGGTATGAGGCTTACTGAATGTTGGATTGGTTGTCCTTTCCTCTGGTGAATGTGCGGCGGCTAACAGATCATCTAGCTGAAAATAGCAGCTGTTGAGCAAGCTTAAAGCCATATCTTTCGAAACCATGTCAGCACACTTAATTGGAGACATCCTAGGTGATGTGAGGTAGGGACGTTGAAATAATGCGATGGTTATTCAAATAAAATATAGTGCTATGTTAATAATTAATGATTCATTACTATTTTGCCCTACACTTTAAAATGGCTTCACTTACTGTCTACACTTTAAAGTGCCTATTTGAAGCACGAGTACTTCAGCTTGTTGTTTCAGAAATACGAATCAGTGCAGCATTTTGCTTTGTTAACACAATTTGAAAAAGCAGCTCTGAAGAGAGAGAAAGGAATCACGGATAGGTAGATAAGATCGCAGGCTACTACGAAAGCGGAAGCTGTCAGGAAAGAATGAAACACTACAGAATGAGACCATTAAGGAACACAGACGTACTATAAATAAAATTTAGGAAGCTTACGAACACGCGATAAAGTCTTTGACCTGAAAAGTTATGCTTCAATGAATGTGGAAATTAAAAAAAAAAAAAAAAAAAAATAGTCGTTCACCAACAGAAATAGCCACAATTTCATATTCTAACATTCTCTTGGGCTTAAGGTACTCCGAAGGTTAACACGTCACAAAAACAAGACCTAGCAATGGATTATATGGTATGCCAAGAGAATCTATTCTGGATTGTTATCCACTCTTCCCTGAGATCAGGGGCGGATCCAGGACGGACTTCTGGGGGGGGGGGCGGTGAGTTGTGATACTGCCACTTAAAGCTACTTTTGAGAGTTCCAAACTCTGGGATGGGTTTTGTTTATCTATAAAAAAAGAAAAAGTTTGCTCTTCTTGGGGAAGTGGGGCCATCGCCCCGATCGCCCCCCCTGGATCCGCCCCTGCCTGAGATCCGTTCCAGGAGAGCATTCAGCATTAGAGTCAAGTTCATTTTTATATAGATGTGTTTGAAAACCACCAAAATAGAATTTGTTGTTTATAATACTCTTATAAATGTTAATATCCAGCTTTTATTAGCCAGTTTCAGTAACAGTCCAAATTAGGGATGGCTAAAAGTTTCCGGAATCCGGATTCCGGAATTGGAAATTTCAATTTCCGGATTTCGGAAAATTCCGGAATTCAGAGAAAATCCAGATTTCGCAATAATTCCGATGTCGGAAAAATTTCGGAATTCTGAAAAATCCGGAATTTAGAAAATTCCGATTTCGGAAAAAATCAGTAATTTTTCCGAATGCCGGAATTTTCCTGAAATCCGGATTTTTTCGATTTTATTTTCCGGAAAGTAAAAATTCCCTAATTGGCCATCAATAATCCAAATGTATGAAGTGTCCTCTTTTGTAAACTTGTTTTGATCTTTGGATGACTCCAATTGATATATAAAGTTATCTATTTACAGTATACTTATTCGTATCAGCTTTATTGATAGTCATAAGATCGAGAAGTTCAAATTATCTAAGAGATAAGTATATATGTATACGCTACAAGTGGACTCTTGAGATAAAAGAAAGCGAATCAAACTGCGTACAATCCTGCATTCACGACGCAATGCGCAACCATGTGCATGATTCATGTAAAAAAAAAAAAAAAATCCATACTTCATTTTTAATAGAATATCCGCATTTGTATTTGCTACGTCTCGCTGATTGACTGAGGCGTATTTTTCATGCTGAAACTTGAATAGTTTTCTGATTGTGTTTATTAATGTCTTATGTATAACACGATGCTGCGGCGAGAAGCAAAATACACCGGTCTCTTAATGTCTATTGGCACCGATCAGCCAATCCCTTAGTAGGCGAGTAAATTTAGGCCAAAAAAGGTAGTAGTAATTGTAATAAAAGGTATTTTTATTGTTTCTGCTCCTATTGAGTACCCTAAATAACATATCAAAAGTCTACCAAAATCTGACTACGGGAAAGCCGCCATTTTGGGCCGCAATCTTGCATGTTTTCATAAACCATTTTGATAAATGTTTCTTGTAATATCTTCGCAATGAATCAAGCTAGAGACCTGATTCTTGTCCCACATCGAAGCTAATAAACAATACGATCACCGAAATGTAAAATTAATATAATTGTATGAAGAATTATTTAAATATTATTACTGATAGTCTGAAAACGTTGTTGAGTTTGTCTTATTTTGTCATTTTCATGGCTAATAACTATGAAATGTTCAAAGATACTGGAAAACATCCCGAAATAAAACTAATAGATCCCAGTTTTACCTTTCCATCGACACCAAAACTGTTTATCTATGTCTGAAAGTAAGGGAGCTACGTGATTTTATATGATGCAGGGTGTTGTATTTTGAGTTCCTCACATACGCAATTCAGGTACTGTGGTTAGATATGAAAACAAGAAGGAAGTTTGCAACATTTAACATTTTGGATCGCTGGGTTAAAAAACGTAACTAAACTCCGCTTCCATAAGGCCGATTTTCATCTAGTTGGTGCCGAAGTAAAGGGTATAAGCCATAGATGAAAGAAATAAACATGGATTTTCAATAAATTACAATTACATGTGCTATTGAATATGTTTCATTACACTGTATGTACGAAACATCATGTAGAAAACTTATATGCCGCAATGATAAAGTTAATTTGTACATATTTTTCGCATTTCGCATATATTGCACTACGAAGCTGAGTAGTCCAACGATAATGTACGTTTATCAAGGCCACCAACATTATCTCTACTAATGATTAATTTATATACGTAATATTTTTATTAACATACACAATTGTTATAACAAATATAGATGAACAACAAGAGAGCTTTCTTATTTAACTTAAAAATATGTTCAAATGAACAAACCAGTTTTTGTGGTTGCTTTGATATGAACTAAAAATTACAAAAGTAACTCAGTGAATACATGAATAATAATATAAACTATTTTCATAATTTATTATGATCGAAAAGGAAAAAAACACAATCAAACGAAAGTATCTTTCTTCAATCACAATTGCAGGAAGCAGCAGGGGAAGCAGTGACTCCAGAATTAGTCATCATTGTTTTCCAGTTCCACTTTTGTCGCATCTGTTTAGTTATACCATGTGATTCAATGGCATTCAGAGCAGGCACTTGATCAGTCAAATTCATGTTTCTTGCAGTTGCATTACAGAGTTGTAGAGTAGCCACATTTTATGAACTTCAACAACTGCTCAGGTGCGGGAGTTGGACCATCTTCATCCATAACAGATGTCTATCACGGAGTTCCCAACCCCATTGGAGCGGATCGAGGTCATTGCAAAGCCAGGCCTGAACCTGAAGATATACACGTAAAGAGTGATAGTTGCAGGCATCTTCAGTAGGCAGCAATTCTTCAGGCGTCACTCGAACTGTCGATTTAACTGTTTTGGAGATGAACTTGTATTAGCGAATGTCATTGAGAGTTTCACCAATTCGACACCATATAGACATACCATAGCTTTATTACCAGATGTCTAGATTTGTTCTTGTGTTCTCCTTGCAGTAATGAAGATTGTGGCCTGTGCTCGGAAACACTCGTTCTTCCGCAAGAGTAGAATGGAATGCAGTTTTCCTAACCCATATGGTTTGGATGTAGTGTCACATCCCATTAGTGCATGAGCGAAGAGTATGTGAAAGCACACGGCATCACTCATCGTTTGTTTAATTGCCCTAATGTCGTAGACCATCACATTTTTGGAACTTCTCTTTGGTTCAGAACACAGGAAGACATCACTGAGTTTGTAGTAGAAGTAGTCGATTAACAGGACTAGAAGGTCGGCGTCTTCAACAATAACTGCTGTCGGGCATACCTGCGATCTTTTAATAGCTTGTTTTACAATCAGCACATCTGTTTCATCAGGAGCATGTTTGATACCATATCCAGCTTCCGTAAACTTCTCAGCCAACAGTGTTACAAAAATCTGCTTCTTCTATTTGATGCTCAAGAACGTGTCCTTGGAGATGACGGGAACCGTCGACTGAGTTACATGCACTTTTGGTCCCTCCAGACCTCTGTTGCGTTTGTATTGAGCCTCCGACTTTGTGGATAAGCGTTCTCTTTGGTAGGCATCAAATATTATAGTTGCTTGCCCGAACTTTGACTTAACATACTGTACATATGAAAGGAATAATGCTTCAAATATTTGTTGCTTACTCAAAGGCGAACGTTATGCAACCACCCACGACGATATAGTACAAATTTCCTGGTATTGTATGGGTAGCTTGGCATTGGACGCGCAAGTATGTAGTGATGAGCGCAAGAGTCTTGGTCGTGCAGTTTTTGCAAGAGTCTTGCATGCAAGACCAAGACCAAGACCAAGACCAAGGGGTGCAAGACCAAGACCAAGACCATACCTGCAAGACCAAGACCAAGACTCTTGCGCAAGAGTCTTGCACAAGTACTGGCTCAGTGGTAGAGTGTTCACCTTTGGTGCTGGGGTCCCTGGTTCGATCCCAGCTTGCACATGTAAGCTTTTTTGGTGGATTGAGACGGTGTGCGTAAATTTTCTCGGAGTTTTCCCGTTTCCTCCTACTTTCTTCATTCCACCATTTCATTCATTTCCCATCGTCACTATCTTTCTTAGCCTCGGTGCATAATCGTGGCACGTAAAACTACGGTAGAAATTACATCATTTCAAAATATATTAGTGGTGTTCTTCTTCTAAAACTAAAGAGAAATGTAGTATTGAACATGGGTAATTCCGTACACCATAGGTGCCGTCTACATGGATCAAGGATCAAGGATCCGTTAAAAAAAATTATTTATGCTCAAAAAATTAATATCGAAATACAGTGAAACCTCTACTAACGGACACCTCTATAAAGCGGACACCTCCCTTAACGGACATATTTTGTAATCCCCAAACACTGTAATAGGAAAAAACATTGGCAAACCTCTCTAAAGCGGACACTCTCTAGTACGGACACGGACAGTCTTTTCTGTCTCTTATAGTTATTATTTACGTATTATGGACACTTTCTCTAGAAATAAGTTGAAAATGTAGTAAAAATACATTTTTAGTAATTCATACATGTGTCACCAAGGAAGCACTGTGACAACATTTTGCCTCCTCAACTGTCTGCTCTCTCTGTTTAACAACACTCTTATGTCCTTTGCCTGCATCCCACTCCCACCCAAGCTGTTTTAGACACAAAAGTGATTGACAATTGCCCGCCGTTAGGGATGACACGTTATGCTACTGTCTCGTTGGAGTCCCTAACCAACCAGAAGATAAGTTTAGTATTTTTTGCCCTCAGGTATATATATTGTCTCAAAAAGGACACTTCAGGACTGCAATTGCCCCACAAATTATAGCGCCATACTGAAAACGAAGTAAGTACTGATACGTGTAAAGTGCAGAGAACTATAACATGTTATTTTCATGTTATGCCTCGAACATAGAGTATTGGATAACAGAGGATAATGTATGTAATATTCGTAAATACGTGATTCATGCAAAAATATTTTTTCTACTTGTATATTACCTTGCTCACTATTTTACATAACAAAATACTGAAACCTCTTGAAGGCGGACACCTCTCTATAGCGGACAATTTTTTATTCCCCATGGCTGTCCGCTTTAGAGAGGTTCCACTGTACTTGTAATATTTTCATGACATTGACAAAAACTTGTGTCTGTGACCGCAAGTTTGATTTCATGGGCGGGTGCTTATACGTTGAATAATTGTTTATCAATATTACTTTTAGCCTCCTCAGGTATATGGCACACGAGGATTGAGCGATATAACATTACACAACAATAAATAATCTATATTCACAAGTGAGAGTGATTTTGTACAGTTGTTTCAAACAACTTGGAGTTTGATGTTGTGTTTTTGTATTTCTAATATATGTCAAAAGTATTTACACAAAAGACATGTACAGTTGAGTCGTTTTCAGTTTTTACTCAAATTATACTAAAATATTAAGAGGTTTGATTATCATCGTTATTATTTTATTTTTTTATTTTTTCTTTCTTTCTTTTTTTGGCCAATATTGCTAACATATCATCATCATAGCTATTCTGCTATTATTGGCAGGTCACTTCTTGCAACTCAGAAGCTTCGATATACGGTGGTTCTCAGCTAATCTCTTCGTTTTGACGTAGAAATTTTCTGTTTTAATACCTGCCTTCAACTACAATCTCCTTTGCCCCTCATTCTCTTTCCTTCCACCAAATTCTCTAGCATGTCCCTCATAATAAAGTTCCTCCTCAGCCGATGTCCCAACCAGTTCCTTTTTCTCCTCTTAATTACATCTAAAAGTCTTCTTTTCTTCCCTACTGTTACTATTTCTAACACCTCATTCGTTTTCCGTTCCACACAATTCTGTCCTTTTATCGAAAGCCTCCAATATTTTTTCATCGCTTTTGCGTAATGTCCACGTTTTTGCCCTATAGAATACATATTGGAATAAATAAAATAAATTCTCAATATTTAATTGGAAGTTTGTTCAATACAAAGATTAGCTACTCTTGGTTGAAAGTAATATATATATATATATATATATATATATATATATATATATATATATATATATATATATTGTAGAGAGATCCGATATGTAATCAATATTTAATATCATTTTATTGTTATTTTTGTAAAAGTTAATTTCTTTCAAAAAAACTTAATAAGATAAAATTATGTTGTGTGTAATCAGAATCAGAAAAAGTAAACAATGTCATGCTGTAAGTAATTACACATGATGTTTGTTATTGTTTATATGTCGTCTAGACATAATGTGTTAATAACGATGAAATGACAGAATTTAAGAAAAGAGCGTGTAAGCTCTATGTTGTTATAAAATAGTTTGTGTACTCAGCTTTGTTCACAAAAACACATTTCGGGTATGACATAATATGCAGTTAAGCAGAAATGAATTGTCTGAGAATTTTGGACATGGCACAACAATCGAGAAATGAAAGTTTCTAACAGCTGTGGCATTTTGACGTCATTCCAAAGTTGAGGGGACACATTCCATCGTCTGGAAGATGGAATAAAAACCTATTCTTGGTTGGATTTAGGGTCAGAAGGAGGAAGTTCGAATAGAGCGTTGGAAGTGCGAACATCCTAAGAAGAAGCTGCACGAGGTTCCACGATACCTCGGTCGCAGGTTCGAGACCAGCCGACGTTCAGTTGTCGGGTGACAACTGAATACCAGACAACGAGTTCCAGTTCATTCATCGTCCATGGTCCATCAACAGTCTCAACAGGTATGTCATCGG
Source organism: Thermobia domestica (assembly GCF_964235325.1). Lineage (NCBI taxonomy): Eukaryota > Metazoa > Arthropoda > Insecta > Zygentoma > Lepismatidae > Thermobia > Thermobia domestica. The sequence goes on from NC_137458.1 coordinate 35,807,125, forward strand.
CTGTGTTGTTGCCTATGTTAAATTCTCAGAGGTTTATAGGTTCTGCGACTGAGAGTGTCATGTTATATCCAAAAGCATAAACATCACACAATACACTTTAAATTAATTAATCAGAATATATTTGATATTTAAAGCTAATTGATTTCATTCTTTTGTTATTAACCTCTCGCTGAAATTATGGTGATTCCTGTCCATTCCGGATAGTGGACAGAAGCGGCCGAACTGCATCGAAATAAGCAATTACGCTCTCATTAACTTATAGACCCGATGCAGGGAGGTTGAAATGGTGGAGGCGACCTTTGGTTCGATTTCCGGGAGGTTTAATATTTAGAAAAATTCTTAGTAACCCACCATAAAAATGGTGGAAAGCCCTAGGTTCGATTCTAAGGCAGGCACATTTGTGATATTGGTGGAGATTGTTGGAAGCCCTGTTTGAAAATGGTGGAAAGCCCTAGGTTCGATTTCGAAATTTTCACGAAAAGTGCGGAGCACGTATTCAAAGTTAACTTTAACCATCCAAGCAACGCAGCAAACAGGATGGGACGTGGAGATTTTCAAGATCAGTGTCAGAAACGTTGCTGACATAACATTTTTGCGGAAGGAAGTGCATCAGAGTTGCTAACTCTACAGATAGCAAACTTACCATAAGTGAAGTGAATAATATTTTCAAATTTTATTTTTGTGTTCTAAAATCTCGCAACGACAAGAGACGTTGTTCATTAGTGTATTAGTGGTTTATAACAGCATATATAGTGTATAATGAAGTGCATTATATATATTGAAAGCATCAGTGATATGGACACTGATACTAGTGGAAAATGTGCGGAGACAATAAACACTGAGTTGGACTTTGCGACCGAATACAGTGGAAGTTTCCGAGAACGAGAGCGAGAAAATATATGTATGTGTATTCAAGAGCACAGGATGTGCTAGACAATTACAAATAGTTAGATAGATAACTCAACAGATGGCAGGAGCCCATACTTTTATGAGGACTCTTGACAAGTATTTTTTTAAAAAAAGAAAACAATGAATGTAAATAAATAATGTTTTTATGATTTCTTTTAAATGTGATAAATGAATATAAAGATATATACAGGGTGATGGATGAATATACTTAATTGTTTTACGGTCAATTTCAGGGAAGAAATTGAGTCGAGAACGGAGTTCTCTCATTTTGAAGGTAGGGCATGTTGATACATGTCATTGATATTATTCAGAAAGATATTATTTTTGGTAAAGGAAGTATATTTAATTAATCGAATGTTAAGAAACTCAATGTTATCATGTAACGTAAACACGTGTGTGTGTGTTTATGTGTTGACATCAATGTTTTGTGTATGTGATGTTTCGCTACGGCTAGACGCTTGGTCGTCAGTTCGTAAGCTATTGTAATTTGTATTTGTAATGTTTTTGAATTGTCATCAGATTGTAACATCGTAACATTGACACACTTTGACTGTGGTATAATCGTTGAGTTTGCAGAAATTTGTGAGTCTGAGAATTTGATCACGATGTAATTCGGGTGAAACCAACGTTTTACCAATAGCTGAGATACCGGTATACAGAAAGTCAACGACAATGAATTCCAGGATGTCTGGAATCTTAGTATAAAACCTCATGGTTTTTAGAGATTGGGATCAGTCTTGGAGCAGTCTTAGAGATCAGTCTCCATGATCAGTCTACAGGATCAGAGGTGAACCATCATACATCGAGTATTCACATAGAGATCCACTGCGACTTATATCACAGTAGTTACTTCGCTGTGACGAGCATCGACATCAGTTCCAGACAACAGTTGTATAAAGGTACGTGTATCTCAGCTATGTTTGAGTTGTTCGTGGTTAACTTCTTAGCTGCTTAAAGATATGTGATCTTGCGTTTATACTCAGTCTACGATCAACAACAATAGTACACAAGCTTTTAATGAAAATACAAAGTTTAATTCAAAGTTAATTCAATGTGGTTTCTTTCCGTCATCCTGTACCTACTCATTCTAGATGGTGAGTAGCAGCGATCTTCGACCGTCATTTAACATTTCATCCCCAGGCTAAATAGGCACGACGGTGGAAGGTTGTTAATATATATATATATCTGTCGCCCTTAGAGTGTAAATATAATTTAGTAATTTATGGTATTTCAGTAATCTGTGCCGTCTTGATTTTTTTTATGCGTCTCCCCAATTTGGGAGCCAGTGGAGTATTGAATCTGTTAAAAAATATAAAAAGATTACGAAACGTTGTAACTTACCCAATAAGTAGTAAAACGTGGGTACCCATTGAAAAAAAATAAAGGTTATCAGCTATGCTGTATATTATTATCATACTTACACGAAGGTAAACTATATTTCATTTAGAAACATACACTGTATTTCCGCTACTATTGGCACATTGTAGAATTTATCCAGAGTAAAATTTCCCTATGAAAGGCATAAGATTTCTTAAAAGCAAGACTTGCAAGACTCTTGCAGCAAGACCAAGACCAAGACCAAGATCAAGACTGGATGTGCAAGACCAAGACCAAGATCACCCGGATCTTGGTCTTGGTCTTGCATTTGCTCATCACTACAAGTATGTTGTAAGCTAGGCCTTTCCAGAATCTCTCATTGATGTCGAAGCTGTGTCAAATATCGAAGCTGAGTATGTACAGTACATAGCTCGTAATGGAAAACATGTTTTAAAATCGCATTCACTGCTTTCTGTGCAAATGAGAAGATTCTGGAAAAGCAGTTGAGGGTGGGTCTATGTAAAACGCCTTGTCCTTCGGCTTAACTACCTGTACTGACCTAATTGGTTTCACCATTTTGTTTCCCCCCTGAACGAAAATTGTATAACCAATTTATTGTTTATATCAACAAGAATTCTACTCCATACTTCACCAGTCATTTCATGATTTGTTTCTGCAAAATATGTGATGCCTGTAATTGCGTTTCTTAGATTTGGGTCAGGATGGAAAGCGCTGAGTTGTTCCACAAATTCCATATCTTTTTGTATGTCAGGGCAGTCCCTCTTCACACGGGATTTAGTCAGAGTTATATGTTGCTCAGTCATCGCCTGTTGAATCCCAACAAACTCTTGTATCTCCTGGTAGAGGAGTGCACAATTGGGTTGCGACATTACCCATACGAGCTGCTGCTCTTGGATCATCCTTTTACCATATGTTAAGCCATTCCTGATGCCTTTTATGTTCCTCATTAGTATCTGCTCAATTATCAAATCCGCGGAGAGTAAGGCCAAAAACCTATTACTCCGCCTTACAACATATAATCCACTCATGAAAGTTGCGTATACGTTTGGAGCCGCATCTTCAAGTTCTAACATGCTTTGTAAGTATATTCATGCTGAATATGCATACGAATTATGGCTACATAATGCGAAAAAAGGAAGCATTTCATTTACCGTATGTAAATGCGTTTCCCAATTGCCTGTTCTTTCAGTTTTAATAAATGAGTTCAGAATATCCACCATTTCAATGTACACCATCCACATTGCAGCTGTTCTGTTTTATTCAGTACCATTTTTATCCTGTACTTGTTTGTAAAGCCTGCTGATTACATCATTAGAAATTTCGGAAGCCAACATTTCTTCTTTCAGAAGTCGTTTAAATGTTAATCGTGCTGTGGTTATTTCAGTGCTTTCAGGTTCTGTACTTACTGCTTAATTAGCTAGAATAGTATTAAGGACTGATGACACCAGTATGTGGCCACTAATACATCTGGCAATTGCTTTGCCCGACAACATATGCTTCACTGTGTTTCCTGCATACATAACCTCAAGAATTTCAGCCAAACCGGATCCTGTTATGACCAAACCAATGCACCCAAGGAAACTGATAATCGTGTGCATACCTCCTAGTCTAAGGAGAGGGACGTATGCAGGGGGTGGGTCCTGGGGGTCCGGACCCCCCTGAAATTTCGACTTTTGTGTAAATTTAGCCTAATTTTAGGGGCAATTTTAGGAATTTAAATATAAAATACCCTCATAATGAGTTTAGACCCCCCCGAAATAAATTCCTGCGTACGCTACTGTCTGATGATACATACCTTTAACAGACTACTTTGTGATTCGTTGCTTACGATTGCAACTGTTTTCAAGTACAAAATTACAACGGCTGATCAAATGTTACTATGGGAACTTGGTTGTAACGTGCTGCATACTTTGCTATAAATAACAGCGTTGACAGAATGGATCCATGTTGATAATAGGAACCACAGATGATACAGTATGATGTTCATTCTTGTGAACCAGTTGACTCACGCGCTGCCAGTCAGGTACACTTGACTTTAGAAGACGTGAAATGTTCCACAGTATTTCAGCTTTTTTTTTTTAATCCAGAGATCCAAAATATTATTTGTTGTTTTTACAAACTTCCTTCTTGTTTTGATGTCTAACCACAGTACCTGAATTGCGTATGTGAGCGACTCAAAATATAACACCGTTCATCACATAAAACCACATAGCTCCCTTACTTTCAGACATAGATAAACAGTTTTGGTGTCGATGGAAAGGTAAAACTGGGATCTATTAGTTTTATTTCGGGGTGTTTTCCAGTATCTCTGAGCATTTCATAGTTATTACCCATGAAAGTGACAAAATAAGACAAACTCAACAACGTTTTCATCCTAACAGTAACAATATTTAAACAATCCTTCATACGATTATACCAATTGTACATTTCGGTGATTGTATTGTTTATTAGTTTCGATTTGGGACAAGAAACAGGTCTCTAGCTTGATTCATTGCGAAGATATTACAAGAAACATTTATCAAAGTGGTTTATGAAAATATGCAAGATGGCGGCCCAAAATGGCGGCTTTCCCGTAGTCAGATTTTTGTATGTTATTCAGGACACTCAATAGGAGCAGAAACAATAAAAATAGCTTTTATTACAATTACTTTTAGGTTCAACCTCAATTTTACTCGTCTATAATGCTAGGATCCTCAACTTCATCCGCTTCAGAACCCCGTTCGTGTTTCAAATCGTTTAAGTTGTAAGACAATATTTTCTGTTGAAACAATGTAGATTGCATTCGTCAGTTTTTGGATCTCACGAATTTGAGTTTTCAAATCTGATTTGAGTTACTCCCTGAGCAAAATAATACGTTTATTATAATGTATAGCACGTTCGCCAACTATCCACTTTGGCTTCATCAAACACTAACTCTTGCCGATCCTATCAGGTTTGCCGTGCTTTTGGCTTCGAGCGGGAAAAAAAGACGCCAGGTAGAGTAAATTTCTAACAGGATTTACGAAGGTATACAAGTAATGAAAAATACGTTATATTGGAATTTAAACATCTGTTCATTCCTCAGTTTTCTTTTTTTTTCTGTTTTTTGCGTTAATGCCTGATCTAATTTTCCTGAAAATGCATAGTATATTTCTTTAATTTGTTGAAGAAAAAACTTTTTTTTAGTGTTGAAATATCATTAGGAAATATGATTTTTATGTAATAATCACTATATTGTTCTGTATCTTATTTTACAGGCAGAGCAATGCGCAAATCATGTGGAGATGCTTTCAAATAAGGTAAGGCAATTATCATGTTATACGTATAAGGTAATTCAAAACGAAAAAAAAAATAGTAAATTTCCCAATTGCGAGAAAAAAAATTCTTCATTACCGTTTTAGTAAATCTTTATTATAAATAGAAGTTTTGGGGTCATATAGAAGAAAATATTAAAGTCCAAATCCTACCATTAACAGCCAATAATTCAGAAACCGAAGGTCTGTGCAGGGAATCTTTGAGTTTAACGTCCATCATTATGCTCTTTAGGCTAAGATAGATGATGATTAAAGTAAGTGAATGATTGGTGGAATGCGAAAGTATAAGAAACAGGAGTATCCCGAGAAAACCCACGGACACGCTGTTGTCCACCACAAACTTATTTGAACGGGGATCGAACCAGAAACCCCATACACTACAGATAAGCGCTCTACCACTTAAAGAAAAACAAATCATAGATAGAGCTCTCTTGTAGCTATACGGTTAGCGTAAGCGCCTTTGGCATCGAAGACCCGGATTCGATTCCTGACGGGAGCTCATGTGGTTTGGATCCCATGTTAAGCTGTAGGTACACGTGTCATATAGCTTCGCTGCTGAAAGGGACGCTAAACTGAAATCAAATCCTAGATACTAGAACCTATTATTTTATTATAGACAATCTTCAATGTTGTTTTCTTAATATTGTAGCTTAGAATTTGGTAAGGTTTCGATAAATTATTATTTTTTCCCTCTTGATTTGTATCTTCTATAGGCGCATTTTATTCATAGTATTATTTGTTTTCTTCTAATCTGTAGATTGAAGAAATGGGAGCCCTGATTGATTTAACATTGGAAGAGTTTAGCAGAGCCCAGCATCCCGTGTATCTAGTAAGTTTCTTTGGTTGTTTAATCTCGTTATGCATTGACTTCTTTCTTCATAAAATATTAACTTTTTGTTAAAATAAATTCGTAAGATTACTTTCCTAGTGAAGAACGTTCAGGAGCTAATGCTGCTACCATTACTAGTTTTTTTGCCCAGTAGCCAAATTTTAGCTAAATTGTGTTACTAATAGGCATTTCTTAAGTATACTTCAGTACAATACGGAATATTTTTTAAATGTTTGTAGTTGCTATGATTTTTAATATCGTAATTAATTTTGTATACCGGTACCTTAAGGTTTTTATACGCGTAACACGATTTGTTAAAATACAAAGAACGATTTCCTATTACAATTCGAAACCAATAAATAAATAAATAAATAAAGTAAAATAAAACAGGCCCACTATTTCTGTCAGTTCAAAATCGTATTATAATGCTATAAACCATACTATGTTCCAAGAATATTGCATATTTACCTATACACAGGATTAAAAATCAGACTTATAGTTCCCTCGTGGCTAAGTGATTAGCGTACCCACTTTTGGCGTGGAAGATCTGGAATCGATTCCCGACGGGAGCTCATGTGGTTCAGATTTCACGCTTAGCTATAGGTTCACGTCTTACATAGCCTCGCTGCAGAACGGGACGTTAAACTCAAAATCAAATCAAATAAAAAAAGATCAGACTTAGATATAATCCATACTACAAACATAAATAATCTTTTGAATAATGGAAAAAAGAAAGTAAAAAAATGAAACATGGCGCAAATAATCTTTAATACAGAACAAGGAATATCAAGGAGATAATAAGAAATTAAGGAGTGAGTACTGTATAGTAGGTTAAAAAAAAAAAAAAAACTTTGTGGTAGAAAGTAAAAAGAGTTTAAGAAGTTTCAATTACGTCCGGTAGATGTCAGTTGCTGAACGATGTCTGCATCCATCTAACGGCAAGATGTGTAACTTGCATTACCTTTGTTTCAATAGAAGAAAATGAAATATGGATAACTACCGATAAAGTCATCGTTACCCGTTAAGATGTTAGCGGATTGACTTCAATAACGAGCTTACGCGGGTTCAAAAATTCGCTTTCGTTCTAGAGTTATCGTATTGAATGCATGTAGGGAGTAGGAGTGGGATTTAGATTTCTGGGCTTTCGGCATCTATGGCCATTTAGCCCGTCATTTGAACGATAGGGGAAAGTACCCAACTTTCGTCCGCCATGGGTTCTTTTACTGCTGTTGGAACAATAATAGGTTTAGACACATAGAAATAACATACTATTGTAGTTTGGACACTTAGTTAAGAAATGCCGTATTGGATTTTGGAAAGATAATAATGAAATAAAAGAACTACTGAAAAATATTAAAAAGTACGAATTTTTGATTTTCAAAAAAAGTGTTCCTAATTTCGTACCCCAGTATTTTGAGAGAAAAGAATGTGTAAGTTTCATTTCGAAATGTACAAATTGCTTTATTTATGAACGTACTACACACACACACACAAAAAAAAAAAAAAAAAAAAAAAAAACGCCAATACATGAGAAATACTCGGAAACTGGAATATAATGCATATTAAAGAAATTAAAATTAGGCCTATGAGTTTCTTCGAAAATATTGTCCACTATTGTAATACTATCTTGTTCACTCCCGGATATGCCGCCGCTGAGCACGGAGCTTGTTTAATTATATTAGCTGTATTTTTCTTACGAAAATAGTCCAGAAAACAAAGAAGTTATTCAAGAAAAACCGTCAAAATTTCAGTTTTTCGGCTCTCCTGTAAAATTTTCAAAATGTCGCTTACTGCATTAATGCCGGAAAGGGACGATATGTACCTTCGAAGCAATATGTACGAAATAAAGTGGTCTTTTCAACGATATCGATTGCCGGTCATGACCAATAATATCATTCCTCAAAATATGGTACCTTCCTGGTGGGACACCCTATATATCTATATCTATCTTTCTATCTATCTATCTATCTATACAGAGAGAGAGAGAGAGAAAACCGGTTATTGAAAGATTAGAATAGCACCACTGAGTATAATATTGAGCAATATTAGTGACAGTATGCTACCTTGCTTTAGGTCTTTCTTTATGTTAAACCATTCTGTTATTCCTGCTTTTGTTTCCACGCTCCATTACGTTTTCTATACTGTTTCTTTATGCACTCTATGTACTTATTATCTAATCCTATTGGTTCTCATTCACGACACACTTTTTCCGTGGTTATCGTATCGCCTCACTTTTCCCCCTTTTATCGTATCGTACGCTTTTCCGATGTTGATAAACACTATCAGTATATCCTTCACGTGTTGAGCTCCCTTCTCTTGATTTGATTCGATTTGATTTGGGTTTAGCGTCCCTTTCAGTAGCGAGGCTATATGAGGCGTGGATATACAGCTTAACGTGGGATCCGAGCATGAACTCACGCCGGGAATAGAATCAGGGTCTCCCGTACCAAAGGCACATAAGCTAACCGCTTAGCGACGATAGAGCTCAATCTCCCTTTTATAAAACCATGCTACTCTTCCCCTAACGTATCTTCTATTTTGAGTTAACTTAAAACTCAATGTTACTCAATGTGTTGTTATGATCTACTAATCGTATAGCATACTGAAATGTAAATGTTGAAACAAAACATCTAATTTCTACTTCCTTTCTAATTCTAGATCGCTGATCTTCAACGTACATATGATAGCGTAAAAGCAGTGGAAGACGTGGTTTTGGGTGAGCATCAAGCAAGATTGTGGGAAAATGGAGGTAAAGAAGATTCCAGCTTTGTTCTATTTCAAATATACAACCAATGCGCATCATTCTTTCTTTCAGGCGTTTTGCATAATTTTTGCTCTTTCCAGTATTTCTAAGTTCATGTGATAATGTAAATGCATACAAAGAATTTTCAATAGAATTTCTAGTAGAAATATATGAGTACAGACTGAGAATTGTTCTACACAATGTTTCATGATCGTAACCATTTTGTGGCAAGTCATGAATTCCCGTGGCTGATTTAATCAACTTTAGCACACAAAACTTTATTGCAGTAGTCTAGTACATGATAAAGATACAACCAAGATAGTACACAGCGTGAAGCAGTTAGGCTGGGCGCACATTAACCAGAGGAAGGACAGCAAAGCTGAAGCAGAAGGAGGCTGGAGAGAATAAGTTATTCAGAGAATGGTTTGAGTACATTGACTGTGTGTTTCAGTCTTCACAACGTTGGAGAGCCTTTGTCTAGCAGGTGTTCAAATAAATATTCGGTACGAGACTTTGTTGCATTGCTTCCAGTACTGACCCTGGGCTCGGCTGTCCTATCCTCTGATCAATAAGATGGATCAATAGCTGGCTGGATTTGTACGGCCAGCTTTAGACTTCAATGCTGGAGCATTGAAAGTTGGTCCAATCACTCGATAGATATGCGTTACCGATGCTGCCAATCTCTATGAGCTATTTCCTCTGGTCACAAAAAAAAATTAAACCTAGAAACTATATTTCCAGGCTGACAAGGAAACATCTTATACTGATAGTAGCATTGCCCAATCAAACAATGTGCAATCGATAGAGGAGTGAAGAAAAGTGAGAAATCGGAAGTTTTACGGGCCGACACCCAAAGACACAGGAGGTACAGAGGAAAGAAGGATCTAGAATCATGTGAAGATAGCAATGCAAAAGATACACGGACACAGAAAGAACTTCAAAATTATTAAAGTAATCAAAATGACATTTACACAACAGTATAGCAAGCAACTATTGTACCCACAGACATGCTCAATAACATCATATGTAATTCAGTGTTGCCAACTGAGCACAAAATGAAGATTTGTTAAATGGCACAGAACACAAATTATAACATGTATAAAATCTAAATATGGGTATGGTTCTATAAGTATGGTTCTACACATACTTAGATTTTATACATGTTATAATTTGTGTTCCGTGTCATCTAACAAAACTTCTTTTTGTGCTAAGTTGGCAACACTGAATTACATATGATGTTATTGAGCATGTCTGTGGGTACAATAGTTCCTTACTATACTGTTGTGTAAATGTCATTTTGATTACTTTAATAATTTTGAACTTCTTTCTGTGTCAGTGTATGTTTTACATTGCTATCTTCACATGATTCTAGATCCTTCTTTCCTCTGTATCTCCTGTATTTTTGGGTGTCGGCCCGTAAAACTTCGGACTTCTCACTTTTCTTCACTCCTCTATCGATTACACATTGTTTGATTGGGCAATACTACTATCAATATAAGATCTTCCCTTGTGAGTATACCAGTAAAAACGAAATTTACAATAATGCTAGTAATAATAATATCACGTAAATGCATGAACACTATTCAATCAAATGCCTCTATAGTTCAACAAAGGAGAGACTGCAAAGTTTTGTTGAGATTGTTTGATAAAAAACACATACACTTTCCTTTTAAAATCTTATAGAATTGTTAGTTTTCTAAGCACTTGTGTAGCCAAGAGAGAACATTTGGTGGCCAAAACCCCGAAATAAAACTCAGTGGTTCTCCAATAAATTTGCAAACCAATTTTAATGTAAACCAATTTAGCTAATGATACTTAGATCTTACGAGATCTTGCGAGATCTACGATTTTTAGAGATAAAGAGAACAGGTTTCCTTTTTAAGTCTTTGTTTTCAGTACTTATGTTAGTATGAGACATGGACCTGAATATTAACTTTGGATTGGACTTGCATGAATTTGCCTGGAGATCGAACCGGATATCTTTCGCTGAAGGTACTACGCTAACAATATAACCAGGGAGAATTTGATATAGATTCTTTATATAGAGCATTGAGTATATTGATAATTTCAGGAAGGTGTTTGGTGGCGTGCGTAAAATGTTCACCGCTAAATTTTAATGTCAATTGGTGATGTGAAATAAATTTCACGTTTGTTTTTTTAATTAAGCCACTGGCTTTCGGTAAAGTACGTACACCCTCTGTACCTGTAGCTCAAGCTGTGATTTGATGGTTTAGTTTAATCGTTAAAATTCAGCGTTTCTTTTCACCAACGAGATTATACGAGACATGGAACCAAGGGCGCCGATCCTGGGGGGCCGAGGGGGCCCGGGGAACCCAAAAGCTCATGTGGGCCCCTTATTGTATTTATAAATGTACAATATTTGTCATAATTTGAATGTAATTTGTCTTAAAATCCTCATATATGCTTTCTGCATCTGAATGCCCCCCCTCCAAATTTACAGAAAAATCGGCGCCCTTGCATGGAACTACATTTTAAGGTGGATTCCCAATCATCATAATGCATTTAATGCTCTCTAGCAGCGAACAAACACAGGGCCACGTACACGTGCATTAGGTATAACAGAATTCGGTACGACTCGTGGAGCTGCCTTCCGAACACACACTTGAGAGAACGTGAAACAACAGAATTTCACCAACAATGTTGCCAAACTTAGAAAACATGGCAAACGAGCGAAAAAAAAGAAGAAACAGCACTTAAGAACCAATAACACGAACAGTAACAATTATTCGAATTAGACGGTAACAATAATGATAGAAAAAATATAAAATAACGAGAACGATGATAACAACAAAACAAAACTTAACGCAAATCTGGCAACACTGTACCCTCAGGAGATGTTCTCCGTATTGCGCGTGAGACAAAACTGACAAAATTTCATGGGTGAGGGTTCACGACCAGGACACACTCTCACGTTCTTATTGTGTGGTGAAATTGGTAAATTTAGGTCAAGCTTCACGACTTCTCACGATCACTATAGTTGCACCTCATATTTTAATTACAATTGACTGTGCTAAAATAGTATCAAGTGCGTTTCGGTACTATGTCCTACCTGAAGTAAAGGAAAAGAGAAATATCTGTCCAAGAATTAACGATCATGCCACTAGTAAAAATTACCCACGCTTAGATAAATTGTGTGTTTTATAGTAGATTGAAGATGATGAATCCAATGAAACTACATGTATTTCCAAATCTATCCATCCATGGTGTCCCGAGAAAAATTGTCTCAAAGCTGATAAGGGACCATTCCGATTTGGTGAATTCAATTTGCTGAGAATGACTGCTAGCATTGGGTTCAGCACCAAAAGAAACAAAGAAAAAGAGGATGTTTAGTGTCAGACCATATACAGGGCGGGAAATAAATGAGAGCGAAGTGCGAAGATAGAACGTAAAAAATGTCCAGAAATGCCATACGTAGAAAATGTCCAGAAATGCCATACGTAGAAAATATCTAGGTCTAGAAATGTCATGCTAATTTTGAAACGAGTGGAGGAATTGAAATCAAATCTTGGATATGAGGAATACATGTAGGGCTCTACTGAAGAGGTGTAATATGAAGTATTTTAACTGCCAATTGTATGTAACTGGTTGTGAGAAGAGTCACCAGTGTTACAACCGGCACGTTTTGTTGGTCTAGAAACTAATATATCAGAACTTTGAATGGGACAGGTGCCTTTGTGCAACGTACCAGACCAGCATTCATCCACTGGAACTACTTCTCATTCTGTTACACGTTGCAAACATTCTTCTTGACGTTCCAGCATTTGATTCTCTCTTTCTACCCCACGTGCATACAACGTGCTAATGAATCATACTACAGGCTCCCTATAGTTCATCATTCACGTCACCTTTACGACAGTATTGATATATTACCATAGCGTGGAATGCCTTCTGCTACAGAGGTCTTCAACTGTATTAGCGACTATTGATTTCAATAGACGATGTGCGTCAAGAGCCACATGTCACATGATTCCTTTACCGTATATTCTTCTTGCGCTAATTCCAACATGGCGGCTTTTCAGATGTCCCGTATGATTCACGTTACGCCTATTGAGTGGAGCTCTACATGCATTCCTCATATCCAATATTTGACCTCAATCCCACTACTCGTTCCAAAATTAACATGGCATTTCTAGACCTTTTCTATGTTCTATCTTCACACTTTGCCCTCACTTATCTCCCACCCTGTATACGGTCTGCCACTAAACACTCTCTTTTTCTTTGTTTCTTTTAGTACTGAATCCAGTGCTAGCAATCATTTTCAGCAATTGAATTCATCAAATCGCAATGGTTCCTTGTGAGATATTCATGGAGGGTGGCGTAGAGAGACAGGAAATGAACCTAGGATTAGCAACACTGTAGCGCCTGCATTTGCTCGGGACCGATGTGGCATCATTGATAAAGCTCTGCCATTTAATAATAATCGAACACTGGAATGGTACGAAACACGTGTTTGTGGAAGGCACTGTAGATCATTTCATGTAGTGAGAAGGGCGGACTGGGTATATTAGGGCCTAGGCCGTGATTACCAAGAAGGGCCCTCAGACTATAACACAAATTTCTAAAATAGCGTACAATGAACATTTTTCGATGGGCTATCGCATTATGCGGTTGTAAATTTGTTGTTACTTGGTAGTTTTTGCAAGCTATGATTTATCATTGGTCATTGGAAATTTTATGTCACAGCAAGTTTTAATAAAACAGCAAAGTACAGGATTTCCAGAAACATAAACTCTCGAGAGAATATTTTATAATTATTATTGTATTGCCATATAGTAGCTGAACCACTAAACAAATAATAGTCAATAACTTTTTACTGTGGAATGGACAGGAGAGCTTACTGAAAATTGAAACACTCAACTTCTAATAACGTTTGACTGTGGAATGAACACGACAGTTTTACTGAAAATGGAAAACACTGCTGAACCACTAAACAACTAATAATTTTAAAAAGTTAAGATTCTTTTCAGTTCAGATTATGAATGGCAGAGTTCCTGAATAACTTCGTTCACAGACACTAAATTAAATACGTCTCTTTCCATACTCATTAGTAAAAATGTGTCCAAAATGCCTTCAGACAAACTAGCTTTGAATGTTGTTTTCACCAACTTTAACTTTGAGAAGTACCTTTCACATGTCATTTGTGTGTGTGGTAAAGACAATTCATATTTGTATACAATGTATAAATTATTAAAACAACTAGACTGACATAGAAATTAGTACAAAGTTTTCCTTGGACATGACAAACAATTTTTACACAAGGTGTTCGCAGCATTATTATCACTCTTGCCGCGAATCCCATCCAAAGATGTTCCATCTCGCATAGAATGCATAATCACTATCATCATCTTCTTCTTCTACGGATTCAGCGGCATCATTCTCTTCAGTATCATCAAAAAGCAGAACGTTTTGTGGCAGAGTGTCATAACTGCTGGAGCGCTTTGCATATTTAATCGTGTTTTATATTTAGTTTCTTCGCAAGAACTCTGGAAACTCCTGCAGGCACACCATTCTTGTTGATTTCCGAAAAGTGCTTGGGATCCAGCATTTGAAGTTCAGACAGTAAGTGTTTGCGCTGCTGAAATCTACCACTGACACATGTTGCATCTGTATTCAGAATTTCGTGGAAGTTTTTTTCTTATTCTGAAGAAATCATATTCATTTACATTTATATTCTTTTCCAGTTCATCTGCGGCAAGCTCTCCTGGCATTTTCTTCTTCTTTGAAATTTTTCATTTCTATCTCTACACCAGATTGCGCAAGATGTTCATTTATCTTCTCACAGAATATTTTTGTATTTTCGTAAAACATTAAACAGACATCTTCTTTTTGCCTCTACTTAATTCTGAAGCTGCTTCTGCAAATTGTCTACAAGTCTCCAGGCCATAAGATAGTCCAATCCGTGATAGTGCAGATGTTTTAAAACAGGTTCCGTTTCTGTAAACAAGTCCTGATACACAGAGCACATCCTTACATTGTTAAATTCTGTCCATTTATTCAGCAAAGTCTCAGCTTGAAATGTTGATTTCGCGTCAAAGCGTCTGTCCTGTACAACATCACTGAGGAACAATAAAAATGTAAGAAATCGTGATGATGATGGACAATCGTCTTCGTCTTGGCTTCCTGTTTCGTAGCAACACTCGTTAGTGTTGATTATCGCATTCAGTGCCTTGTTTTTGCTTCTCCATTGCGTTGCAACAACTTTTTGAAGTTTTCGTAGTCCGTCATGTTCCTCGTGGCTTGCATCAATCATTTTCTTCCAAGCATCCTTTCTTTTGTAGGATTCAAACAGGAACACAGTACTGGTTTGAACCACGCCAAATAAATTTACAGCTTCAGGGATCTGCTCAGTCGAATTTGTCATAACCAAATTATGAGCATGAGCCATGGAGTGGGTCTAAATGATTTCTGGATTATCCTTCTCCAGTAATACTTTAACTCCTTTATAACATCCATTCACGTTAGCAGCTCCATCGAAAGAGCAGTCTACCATATCAAACATCAAAACATTGTTGGCAGAAAATACTCTTTCATTTTGATTTCATTATAAGTTCCTTGTCCTGTAGTGTCACTATTTACGACAACTGCTAATAGCCTCTCAAATACTTGACGTTGAAATATTCACCCTTGTGTCAGCCTTCAAATATAGATCGAACATTCCAAGATCGATAGAAAAATTTCACTGAGACTACAATGACGTCATTTGTTTACATTGTTTGAGGTAACCTGTATAAAATTCTTCAAATGCTGCTGATGTACCTTGGATGTTTTTACCGCCACCATGTGATCAAAACCAGGGATAAAAGTGAGGGGAAGGCGGGAGAACGTCGTCCCCCACCTCCAAAAAATATGTATGGCGTTCTCCCAGTTCCTAAAATATTAAAATGGGCAAAGATAGGCAGGGGGACGGCGTGACGTCATGCCGCTACCTACCGTCCCCCTACCTTTCCAGATCCACACGTGAGCAAAACACCTCTGTGACGTAACGTGAATCAACCTCATATAGTAGACACAAAAATAATAACGGCCGCTAAGGAAGAGGCGTTGTTCACTGCAGGGCTATGTCTATTCTGAACACGACCCTACTCTAAAACGTCATGCATTGTCTTCTGATTAGCAATCACGTTATTTTGGGCCTACTGTAGTAATTATCTACACCACTATTTTCAATCTCGTACCGTACTTTATTTGCATTATCGTCTACTGGATATGATTGTGATAGAGCACTTTTATTCCAGTGCTGGATAGAATTATGGTATTTATGCTGGCGAAAATATTCCATGTCAGCACTGTAGCATAAGCTCCAGTGAATAATTTCAAAAACGAAGCATGTTTTCTGTCTAAATGAACTCGATATTTGGACTAGGCAAAAGTAAATACATTTTTATAAATGCACTGCTTTTCCATTTTTGAGTTATCAAATATAGACCTACAAGATGTGTTAACATACATAAAGGACAAATCAGCTTGTGGTTAAATATAGGCCCAGCTACAAACCAGGCCCTAGTCTTAACGATGAAAGGGCCCAACTGCCCAGCATAATGAAAAAAGGGCCGGGGCCCCAACTGCCTAACATAAAGATAAAAGGCCCAGGGCCTCAACTGCTAAATGTAATGAAAGATGGGCCCAAGGCCTCAGGCACAAACTAAATCACAGTTTCCAATAATAAAAGACCATAGTGAAAGATGAGCCTAGCCACAAATCCAGTAACAAAAGGGACCTATTGAAAAAATTAACTTGCTGGTGAAAGGATGGAAGAGGTGTGTGTATTGGCAGCATAATAACCAGTGATCTACCGAATTATTTAGCTTTCTTCTGTTTTAGATTTTCTCTCTTTTCCTTTCTTTCTTTATTGTTTTCATTAATCTTTTTCTGAGAGGGCCTAGGCCGCAATTGCGGCCTAATAGTCCTGGCCACTCTGCCCTTGTGTAGTGATGATATTTCGTGACCTCCGAGATCTGAATTTGAGAGTTTGCTATTTCTTTCTGTGGTATATCTGTGAGGACATCTCAAAACCAAAGCATACAGCACACGGTTTGTAACTATTGCTGACTGAAACAAGATTGGAGAAGAAATCACTAACTTTCCTTGAAACACGATATACATGCATTCATCATTAAATGTATTGTTTTTCCTGTTTATTAGTGCATTTCACGTTAATTAATTTTTTCTGTTTCCTTGCATCATCCTGTATATCACCTTTTCAGGCATCACATACACGCGTCTGTTTAACAATAGCACAGTTGATTTCGCCATCCTCAAATTAGTATATAAAGCGCAGTAAGAAATTTATCCAAATGTGGACTCTTTTTACTGGTGGTGTGATCGTTAGATTTTTCTATCAAAATATTTCCATTTTAGACCTTTTCACTCATACCGTCGCACAGTGGTCGGAAACTAGGAAAAACCGGTCAAAAATCGATTTTGTCAACTTCGCCGCCTATGAAATCGGTATTGATATTTGATTATAAGTATCTCTCTTGCTTCCAAACCCGGAGTTTCGGGACATAGGAATATTTTCGCTGTCCAAAAAAGCATGTAAACACGAACAAATAAAAAAGCCGACAAATCAGTATAAAATGAAACAAACAATATGATATGTTTTAACCATTTATATTGTTTTTGAGGTCGATGAAAGCGTTTGAATAGTACCTTGGACTCAAATACTGTGTGTTTAGTGAAGAATTTTATTTGTTATCCATTGTCATATCATTTATATGATGGCTTTGTTAGTGTTACCAAAAAGTTACATATACGCTGATGTTATTAGCTCTACAGTCTAACCTTATCCTTCCTTATCTACAAAATAAGGCTTATTGTGTTGACCATGAGTAGTGCAAAGATTGAGCATTGGAAATAGCTGCTCCCAGGTGCTCCTGAAGGACTCAGTCCCATCTAACTGGAAATGCGTGATGAATAATGTTGTGATCACAGTTGAGATCTATTATCTGAGCCTTACAAAGGGAAAAGGGATATTGTCTTGTACGTAATTTGGATTGTCCTTCGTCCCTGAATCAAAGTTGTAGTGAACTCATACATATTGCAGTGATAAACTATCAGTCATGTGAAGATGCTGTAAATTAAACATCAGTGCAGTAGTATATAAGAAGATTCTATATTGATTTTTTTAATTTTAACGAAACAACATAATCCTGAACTAAATTACATTCCGGTAAGTATTAGTGTTTCTTCGAAGATGGTGCGGGTGAAAAACCGCGAACTTTAATTTTGTATCCTAAGGCCAAACATTCATTTGTTTTACTGCACCTTTTTATTAGCTGCACATACAATTAGAGGGAGAGCACATTGAACCTGTAACCACTTCTTGAATGCATATTAACTTCTGTCATAACTTCGTACTGACTACCGATGTCCAATTCACATAAGGCGTCAACATGTTATGTTTTCAATTTATAAACTGTATGTATGATATGCTTCACGATGGTGGATTTCAAGATGGCGACTTTCATTGTTCTATGTCCTCCCCAATTGTTCCTCACCTTTATTACTCCCCTACATTGTTCCTTTCGTTATATTTTGCAGTATTTGACATTTATGCGAGGTATTCCACACATTTGGACCACCCTGTATATATATATATATAACTGCATGTATTGTAGCAGAGGTTCTTCGAATCACTTTCGCTGTAGTTGCAATCGATTTAGAAGGGACAATTACGTATAGAACGAATGGCAGACGTCCGTCAACTTCCATTATTTCGGAATAGACTATTTTTGTCCGCTTTTTTCAAGTGTCCGGCCACTATGCGTCGTAGCAATACTGACTCCAAGGCCGAAGAACTAAATATCTGTTTGTATGCGTGATGTGTCTGTTATAAGCAGGAACAGAACACCTGGTAATAAATTATATGTTGCTTTAGTCACGGTTGAATTCGTTTCTGATATGAATCAAACAGGAAAAGTTAGCAATGGTGTGGGGTGACAGGTGAGGGAAGTAAAGTGAATGACATTCCACGCCAAAAGTATCTATTTTCAAATCAGGGTTTGCGTGGACCTAGGCTCACTATCAATCGATGAAGTTAGCGCCCAGTAATCTCAATAAGCTTTGCATTAGTTCAGACTTGTATTCACTTGAGTTCATACTCGCAACAGTGATGCCAACAATATTTTGTCTAAGTTTCTATAACTCAGTTAAAATGTCTCCACTTTACACCCAATAGTCTCTACGGGAAATTTTAAGATAATATATTACCATGTACAGTGGTGCCCATCCCCCTCATGTCCATGACGCACCCCCCCCATCAATTGTCTATCCGTAGGTGTTCTTCCATGAAAAAAAAATCTTTTCGATTAATTTTTACATCCCCTCAATCATATTTATATAGATTTTTACCCCCCCTAATATTTCAATGACGCAGTTTGCGTCATCGCCCCCCTTTGTGGGGAATTAGTCCCAGAAGCGACAGTCCTATTAGCGACAGGAACTGTTATTTGTCCTATGAACGACCGATTCATTTGCATTGAGATGACGGAAGATGATATGATTCCTTCTCTTAAAATATGTATGCCTCTGGCGTTATTAGCGCCGGAACAACCTTGGTATGAAATATGTACGGGCCAGTGATACTGTTCGTCAAATACATTTTTCCTCTACTGTGAGTGCAAATAAAACTTATTTTAATTTTGAGTTAGATTTGACATAAAACATATTAAATAACTTAACGAGACAACAGGGATTTTCCATAAAAAGCATATTCTTATGTAATTATTGAAAATCCAGTTGTAACATCCCCTTTCTTCAAAAGCTCTGTTTTCTGTACTTAATTTGATTCAAATCTAATTACTCACTAAGCACAGTAATATATTTTATTTTGAAAAACTTAAACATGTAACAGTTTCTCCAACTATCTACTTTTTAGACTTCCTAAGACTATGAATAAAATGAAAAAAATGATAGAAGACAGCTTTTGAGATCCCTTACATCTAATTGGCTAATCTCAACCAATCCCATCAATTACAATGCAGTTCACTCTAAACAACCCAAAAGGTAAACAAATTCTTTAAACTACCTTCCCCCCTATTGTAACCTACTAAAACGTAAACTAATTGCTTCATTTGCCTTCCTCTCTTGTTTTGACTTATAAATAAAAACTTGTCGTGTAGCAATCTGAAATAATCTCTTATAACCAGACGAACTGTTAAGTCCTGCGAGAAATTTGCAACTTGTGTAATAATTTCTTCGAATACATCGTGTTTTTAGATTTCTTTGATATAATCAAATGGTGAACACCTTTCTTTCCATGGGCGCCCGATGGGAAGGCAGGGATCGCCCTCCTGGCTCACAAAAATGTATAGGTAATATAGCAAACCACGTATATTAAATACCAGATATACCAGACGTGATACAGCAACCATGGAGATGCACCTCCTTAGAAAATTTTCTTCGGGCGCCCCTACCTCTTTCTGATTTCTTTCTTATGCCATAAACATATTCAATCTAAACTTATGCTCCGTATCTTTTTAATATGAAAATTTTAATTATACCCTACGTATATTAGAATCATATACATTACTCTAAATATTTAGTTAGTTTTCCCCTTGATACTTGATAGTCAATGTATTCATAGAAATTAATTCAAAAATATAATATTAGCAAAAACGTATAAAAGATTGTTAATGTAATGAGAGCATTCTCACGTATTAAAATCAGGTAGAGCGAAATTTTTCATAGTACATTTTGTTCGGTTCTAAATCACAGCATGATACAAGTTAAAGAAGAGAGAACATTATCTTCTTCCATTATCTTAGTATGAACGAATCGGTGACTCATAGGGCAGTTAACAGATCGAATCGGTCGCTCATAGGACAGTTAACAGTTCCTGTCGCTAATAGGAGTGTCGCAAGTGGGAAGACACCTTTGTGGGCACCCCTGCCATGTATTAAAAATATCCTTACATATAACTTCACTCCATAAAATTATGTATCTAATATGTGCTTTTACACATCAGAAATCTTTTATGCATGCAGATCTATTCTTTAATTAGGCTTTTCTGGAAGTATTGAGAGACAAGTTTGTATTTTACACATACTGTAGCTCTTTACAGTACGCTCTATCACTGGGTTCGGATCTCCTAAAGAACAAGTGAACCTTTACCAGTAGGTTATAATATTTTGTGTGTGGAAAGATATGTACTGATCCGTTATGTCAAGAGTTCTACAGTCTTCAGAAAGGGAAATTACAACTAAAATGAACTTAAGCCTAGGGATGCGCACGAGACAAGTCGAGACAGGATTTTCCTGACAAAATTCGAGTCGGGACACGGCTCTTCCAATAGAGAAATATACACTTTTCGAGTCGAGACATCGCTTTTACAGCACATTTTCGAGACGAGACAGCCACAGATCTTGTCTCGTGCGCATCCCTACTTAAGCCCGCCCCAATTTTGTTTCTTAACTTTGATTTAGTGACACTCAATATGGAGAAAATTCGTCGCAGCCAACTCAAATTCTATGGTATTTCCCTACTTTCTTTTCGGAAGTTAGGATATGAATCGATCGACCAGGGTTGGTACAATTTGTTAGGACAGTGTAAAGCACGCTAACATTGATGAATTAATTACCAATATAACGAATATGACGGTTAATTAAACTTTATTTTCACTTACTAGGTTTCAATTTTAAAAATTCGTACGTTTCCCACCAATTTAAGAAATTCGTTAGCAACAATTACTAAATGTTCATGCGTTTAGGAATATGTTCCTACAGTTGGCAATATTGGCTCGCAATCATTAATGAAAAATAGGTTTGAGGTTTGCACTCGCTCGTGCTCCCGTTCATTACTTTCATTGGGATTCGAGCTCACTCGGACCCGGGGTCTGCTATGCTATTCACATGAAGGTTGGTAAACTCGTGCTAATAGTGGCTCGTGCTCGAGTATTCAGCTCGAGGCCGATTGAGCCCAAAAAACTTGGCTTGCGAGTTTGAATATAGACACGTTTTAATAAAAGTATTGACAACAAATTTACACGTGCCATGACTCTATGTACACCCCTGGAATAATAGGAACTGTACAATTCAGGAAGATTGCCAGCAGAGAGCAAAAGATTATTAGAAAACTAAGGTTAAATACAACGCGTTTCGCCATAGTACCAATTGAATATTTTTTCCAGGGGGATGAACTTCACCCATGTACCAACCCAGCCAGAAACAACTTTGTGTATCCAAACTAAAAATGGACTGACAGAAAAATGCAAATTTGCATGACCAATCCAAAAACATTATAGAGCTGGAATAACTTATCCCTTCCAGGGATGAAAATTTTCATGAGTGGGGAATATTTTTTTTTTTTTTTTTTTTTGTCAGGGGTGAAATCCTTGGCACGTCTGCCCCCGTGAATTCGCACACTGCGTTATCCTTACCGCCATCAGAATCAAGTCACAATATTTTTTCATAGGCATTTATACATTGTCGCTAATTAATTTAGGAACACCATAATAATGAGGAAAGTGTGGGGTTCGTTTCACATTGTTTGTCTTTTTATTGACGTACCGCGTCGTTTTTTATCATCTAGACTATATGAGACGTGGATCTACAGTTTAAGATGGAATCCAAACCACTGTAATGTATTCAGTGTTCTCGCACCGGTCATTGAACCCAGGACCACGTACATCAAAGATTCTCGGCTAGCCACTAGACCAGGTGACAACGCTACGTTTCAGGTTATAAAACTATAGCAGACTTCCTAAGTGTGGAATTTCAATATTAAAACTGAAGGTGGTAGAGCTATTACTTTTTATTTTATTTTATTATTATTATTATTATTATTATTATTATTATTATTATTATTATTATTATTATTATTATTATTTAGTTTAACGTCCCACGATTATGCAACGCGGCTAAAGTGCAGAAAATATACTCTGTTATTGAACGCATGTCAAGTACTTTTCTTGCTCTCTTTCTTTATCTCTCTCTCTCTCTCTCTTTCTCTCTTACTGTTTCTGACCTACAAGCTGACTCATAAGTCTTCATACAAATCTTGAAAATAGTGAATAATGTTTATTTGTCCGTCTCAGGAAAGTGATCCAATGAAAAAAAGACACCACTAAGAAGGAAGAACGGATTGACATCATTTTTTGGCTGGAAATAGTACCATCTGTCATGTAGCACATACATTCAATGTAGTGGTGGATCTAACTTAGGGCTGGAGGGGCCTAAGCTCCCCCAGGTTTTTGAGTGATAAATTGGCAGCTCTCCAGTTTTTACTGTCACTGATTCAATGAAACAAACAGAACGCAGATTACCCATGGCAACGTGACCAAAGTTATCAAGAAATTCAGAAGGATAGGTTCCGTCGCAGGTCGCCAACAAACGCAGATCTGAAAGACCAAAGACAGCAACAGACGAAGGTACGTCAAAAATGGTGCTGGCAGCAATGACAAGGAGTCCGATAAAGGAGACCCGATGCCTCCGCGCGAAAATTAAAATCAATGTAGTGTCATGCGCATTGGTTAGAGCTCCTATCATTGGAGATGGAACCTATCCTTTAACTCTGGCATAATATAATCCCATTTGTAAAAAGAAAATAAACATTTTCACAATTTGTATGGAAACTTATGACTCACCCTGTATGGCTAAAGATGTTGAATCCGGAAATTCTAATCAATACCACTTCCGGTTCGAACAGAGGCAAGTGCAGGAGATAGAATCCATTCTTGAGGAGTTGAATCAAATCTTATCGTTTTTGCTCTATGGGGACCATTTCCATCAGCACTAGATTTCTGATTCTGATTTTGGGTTTAGTGTCCCTTTCATCAGAGAGGGTATATGATACGTAGAAGTACAAGTTAACGTCGGATCCAAACCACATGAGCTCCCACCGGGAATCAAACCCACTAGATTCCTATCACGTCCATTTGCTAAGAATGGTAAGGGCTAAGATGGAATCTATTTTCGCTATGTATCACTGTTTCTGCGTTGATACCTGTCTACAAATAGATGGATAGACGGACAGAGTAGGCAATATGACTTTCTATACTTTATACATAGGGCAGTTTGGAAGTATAAACAAACCCTCCTGCTGAAATAATATTTTCCCAGGGATGTAATGGAGAGTAAACAGCAGTATGCAGCGTATACCCACCTAACATTTTTGTAGTCCAGCGTATACTCTGCGA
The DNA here is from genome assembly GCF_964235325.1 of Thermobia domestica. Lineage (NCBI taxonomy): Eukaryota > Metazoa > Arthropoda > Insecta > Zygentoma > Lepismatidae > Thermobia > Thermobia domestica. The sequence continues at coordinate 35,831,391 of NC_137458.1, forward strand.
AAAAACAAGCCTATATGGGGGGTGGGTACACGCTCTATTTTTGAAAACGGTCGAGCGCATATCTACCAAAAAATCTAGCATAACATCACTGGTTTTCCCTAATGGAAAATTACTGTCCACACTCCTGTTGTTAAGATTATTCATTGAATTTTTATTATTAACACCTTCAATTGACTAGTGACTGGGAAGTTGTAAACATCCTGTATATGAATGAACAAAGCCTTAAAATAGGAACTCCCTTCCAAGCATTTCACCAAAGAACTGCTAACGATTTTTCGCTTGCATTGATTAATCTATTCATCTACCCACGTGAGTACATACAAACAAAAAACCCTTTTCTCTTTCCTTCTTTCTTATTTCAGTTACACGCTGTTCCTTTAGCATGTTGCCATGGAGCCAAGCCCGTGAAAATAAGCAAAACTGTTTGGAGAATTAAAAGTCAAATAAATTGCTTCGTGAAATGTACACTTTTCAAACATGCTTTCCTGTTCATTACGTAATGCTTTCCAGAAAGATGTGGAAGGAAAAAAGATTCCAGTTAACTTTCAGAGTTTAGCTTCCCTCTAATTTTACTTTTTCTTTGCATTTTCCGTATTTGTTTAATTTTTTTCATCACATTGTATTGGACATTCTTCAAATATTATATTATTTATTAATAAAGCCCACAAAACCTATGAAGACGTTTTGTATTATAAAACAGGGCCCGAGTTGGTTCAGTGGTAGAACGTTCTCCTCTGGTGCATGGGTTTCTCGATTCGATCCCAGCTCGCGCCAAGTTAGCTTTGTGGTGGACAAACACCATGTGCGTCGATTTTCTCGGGGTTCTTCCGTTTCCTTCCACTGTCTTCATTTCATCATTTTCATTCATTTCTCACCATCACGGTCTCCTTTAGCCAAGCCGGCATAATCGTGGGACGTAAAACTTAAAGATTTCATTTCATTTCATGTACTACAAAACAAACCGTGAAACTTGCAAAGGATCTTGGACAAGGAGTCGGTCAAAACTGTACTTCAAGGTGTCATTTCAGGATACTCTGAGTTTGTTTCTGTATGTGGACGCGTCCCTTTTTAGCACCGAGGTTATATGGGACATCGATCTACATTTTAAGTGGAATCCAACTCATCGTAATGCGTTCAAAACCTACTCACTAAAAATCGACCGTTACCAACTGCACAGGCACGTACGGTAGTCATTATAGCACCGAAAAAATGAAGGACTCGTCCGGTTAGTATTGTCAAAAAGTTGGCATAAAAAGTCGTTAAAAATTATTCGTCAAATTACGCTTCTCTTTCTGTAATATATATAACGTAAGACGTGGTTACTTTGCACAAGATTTAAGCAATTTTAACGAAAATCGCATGTAACTTACAACCGTAATGATTTAGAACACTGTATTTTAAACATATAATAGCTAAATATATAAGGAAAACATTAGGGCAAGTTCATTAGTAAACATTCAGTATAACCATAGCTATTGAAGTATAAACTTTGGTGCAAAGTAACCCCATAGCTGGAGTTACTTTGCACAACGTACAAAAAAAATTTGTTCAACATACGAACATAACGTTTCTGTGCAATGTTTTCCCTTCAGTATTTATACATATTTATACATTATACATTTTACTTTCTACACAAAACTGCAAGCAGTCTACAAATATTGATATTAGAATGATGGTAGGCCTACCAGTATCAGTGCTTAGTTTGAATTATCGATATTTGTAAATAAAATTATGTATTATCTGGTACCAGCACAGGAACCGCATTCTAATAGTTTAGCATATGTCCCACAAAAATGCCAACTGAGGAACAGAAAAAAAAATCCCGTGAACTGATTTGTCTTGGTTATTCCTTATATCCAAGAATATCATCCCAACCGTAATTAGTGGAAGATTTACGGGATTTGGGACTTTCAGGCTGAAGCCCACCCAAATTGCATGTTCTTTTTTTTAAATCTAATGTTAGTCATTCCTATGCATTTAAGTTACAAGTCCCCCCCCCCAAGTCTAGTAATTTCTTTTTTTTTTTTTTAAAAAAAACGAAATTTTTGTGAGTGAACCCTCACTCAAACTACTTTTCTGGATCCAGCACTGTTCATAATTTATTGTCCAACAAGAAATTAATTCCGACATCTTTCTAAATAGCAAATTTATATAAATTTAGAATGCAGGAGGTTCCAGTAGTAATAATTTCCTCTCTAAGCGGTATTTTGGACCGGTGCAAAGTAATCCCGGGTAGAGGCTGAAACCGCCTTCTCCCAGTTTTACTTTTTTTTATGACTTTAAAACGTTCCACATTTCAATTTCAATTATTGCATCAAAGTCCTATTATACACATTAGTATTCTACGAAACTTACTTAACTTCGACGGAAAATCTTGTTCGTGATATCTTTCAAATTTTGGCGGCCTTTACAGTGACTGCTTTCCATACCTCTACAACAATGAACCCTCTCGGTAATTACATCTGACATTAACCGCCAACATTATAGCCAGAATACAGTTAAATATTCTATTTTACGGTGCCAGTTGAAACTTCCTCTTTTCTATTCATAGTTTTGCCGACAGAAGGCTGTGAAACTCTTTTCATATTTTGTGCAAAGTAACTCTGTCTTACGGTATATATATATATATATATATAGGATAGTATATCTGTGATCAGTTTTTAGTTTCAATTCTGTCCTAGGTACGGTACAGAAACGTATAAGTAAAAAACTAATGGAAGGAATCATATATAATTAACAATATGTCATTCAGATTACAGTACCTTCACAATAATTTTCTCTTTCGTACATTTTTCTTTTCTTTTTTTTACTTTAGGTTCAATTTCACTTTTATGAGATCAGAAATGAGTTTAGAAAAATAATTTGGACAGAAGTCTAGAAAGAAAAAATATCGTACACTTACTTTAATTTATTTCAATCTTCTGCAGCTAATCGTCTTCGACTTTCTGCTCTATAATTTGTGACTCTCAACGGAAGCTCTACAAACTAAAGGGCATTAAAGTTTGGAATTGTTCTCCATGAGAGAGCAACGGGCAGGCCCGTATCCACGGGGAGTCCAGTGGGCTGGGCCCCCCTAAATTTTTGCTGCCCCCTCTAAAATTTTCACGGTAGGCTTGCAAATGAACTAAAATATGAACATGGTGATGAACTACAATATGGTTGGATCGCCCCCCCCCCCCCTACATTTTTGGGCTGGCTACGGGCCTGGCAACGGGTAATAGAAAACTACGCGTAATTCTAGACGGGCAGTCACACGGTGTACATTTGCCGAATCTGTCGACGCTTGCGCTGATTCAAGTGAACATAAAGAAAACCAACATAAGTTATATTAAAATTGCATCGAACCTCATTACAGAAGGACAATTTGTTCGCATTATAGCAGTCGCTATAGATTTCTAAGTAAATCGCCAAATCGTCATTTAAAAATCACCAAAGATGTTAATCGAAAAAATTTACTTTTGTCGTTAGCCTGGAAGTAGAATTCCATAGATTTAGCGAATTTCCCTCCAAACTAGCAACACTGCCTGGTAATACTGAGCTACTCCGTTTCACCCGAATGGCGTATAGTCTGAGAATTCGATTGCAGAACATTCGAAATGTCAAACGAAATTTATTTATCCATAAGTTATTATCCGCATTTTTTTCTTTCACAACATCATTGAAAACAATTAAAACCCACGCATGATTTAAGTAGGATCACAGTATTTATTTTTCGACCAATCATTTAATAAACCTAAGTTTTTGCTGTACATTTAAATCCTGAGTTTTATATAAATTTTGTAATGATCAAAACTATCCATCCGACACAAAGTTTGGTTGTTATAGTTCTAAGGGAAATCAGTCAATTACACGTTCGTTGGTTTCTTTCTTTTGCAGAGTGTGGAGGGCGAGAGTATTTTTAAAAAGAGCAAAAAATTCTGGATGGGGCGTGTGAGGGATAATACGGATAATGTAAGACAAATTATACATATGCGTAAGTTATCTACTTTAAAGCTGATTTTAACAATTGAAGCCTTTTCTGAATCTTACACTGCTTCGTCCATGTCTTACATTCGTCCTTGCATAGCATAAATGCATTGAATTAAGATAACGGGAGCCCTAGACTCGGAAAAAGTTGAGAACCACTGCGCTGACTGAATGAATGACACCGCTATCCCGCTAACCCTCTTGCCTCTTGTAGTGATTTTATAGACTAAGTCAATTTGCATTGCTTATGCCATCTAGGGACAGCTTCTCATTTGCATCTTACAAGTGCTGCCACCTGGACGAAAACGTTGTTAACTATCTACATATTAAAAAGTTAGATTTATATATTTGTAGTCAAGAAAAGTTTATGTGTCTCCAATCTTTTCGAAAATGAGATCTTGAAAACCATAAGTGCCAGAAACGTGCCGTTTTCGCTGGTCATTTCCAAATTTTGTGTAGATTATGCATTTCTAATTGAATATTAAAAAAAAAAAAAAACAGGCCGTTATTTCTTTATTACATTTTTAGGGATATACTGGAAGTGCTGAAATAAAAAAAAAGCATCACATCCTACGATATATACATTCCAACAGCACATAATTGTATACAGAGTTAGTGTATCGTTCCAGCATTTGTTTCATGGACAAATAATAATCAAATAATAATCGCATTTCTCCAGTCTAAGATGAATCTTTATTGTTTAAAATGTTTTGCCCAGTAAACACCATATATCACTGATTATATAATTAATTGTGTGTGTAATGTATTTGCTTATTACATACTGCATGCAAGAAGAAAGAAAACACTGGTTATACATGAATTAGAAATTCCAACCTGAAGTTGGTTCAAAACTTAAAAAATGGTGCGAGATATTGAAAAAAGAATCAAAAAAAGCCTCCCCTTTACGGAACCCCTTGCTGATTTTTTTATCAAGACGTCTTTCACTTGTGTCTGTAAAGGGACATGTACAGATGTAAGGAATAACAAGGAGATTCGTGTTCATATGTAAATGATGCGCTGTGTAGAGGGCGCAGGTTCAGCTAGTTTCATTAAACAAGCTAAAAAGTATATAGTAAATATCTGTGTTGGCCAGCGCTCATTCGCGTAAGACAGGTTTAGCCAACTTATAGAATAAAGATACTGATTGTAAGGGTAGTTAAATTACATATTTCCTCTTGGATGTTTTGCGTTATAGTGGTATGCTTGTATGATGGTATATTTTTCTAAATAAGGTAACTAACTTGCATTGAAGATAAGCAAATATATTTTAATTTCAAAAATTCAAGGGCGCCGGAATTCAAAAATCAGTTGAGATGCTCTTACGCACAGTTTATAAAAGAGGGATCAGGGGGTGTTCTGGGGCTCGTTCCCGTGAATTTTGAAAATTTGTCCTCTTCAAAATGCAGTTTCAGATAATTTTTGAATGAAAATGGAAAATATTTTCGTGTTTTTTTTTCTCACAGTGGAAAATTTGTACTCTTTAATAAGAGTACGGTGGCGTAACCAGGGAGATTGTAAGGTTCGAGTCAGAGATCTTAATTGCTGTTACGGTATTCTAAACTCTGACCATTTGTGGATTTGGGAAATAAGAAATATGAAATAAACAATTTTACGTGAAAATAACAAGAAAAAATACCTCTTCAATTTGTAATTTTAAAAGGAATAAGTTAACCGAAAAAAAAAACACACACACAGTGAAAAGGATTTTTATCTTTTTTTGATCCTTAGTTGCAAAATTTTGTGTTTTTATCCCTGTTAAAGCCGCTGCTCAAATTTTATATTCCAATCCCCTTCCGCTCTATGAAAGACTTGAGAGCTACTATCATTTAAGAAACACGGCGACAGATTAAAACTTATTTTTCTTTCCTTTTCTTATTAAGTATTTTTATTTATTTTTTTTATTTTTTGCGTGTGTGCTGAGCACTCCTACAGAAATTCGGGCGGTGCTCAAACACTGGAGTACCTCTGGAGCAGGCGCCCCCGGCAGAATATGTTATGATTGTAAAATTAGACCTTACTCCCCTTTCCTCCTTCGGTATTCTATTTTCGAAGAAAAAAAACTATGTAAAAAAAGCACGCCGTAGCCTAATGGGTCAATCAACAGATGGATAAAGCAGTGTTGTCTTTTGTATAGGTTTATGTGCTAGCAATGCTTTGGAAGGTAACATGTTATTATAGATATACATTTGGTTTAATCCTCCCCTCTCTTGTGCTTTCCATATTGAATCTATTAAAGTCAATGCAAATTTAGTCGTTTAAAGCTATTTGGTTAGCCCGCCCTCAGTTTCTTCTTTTATAATTCGAGCCTCTCTATGAACCGTTCTCCAATCACGTATCACCACCGTCTAAAGCAGGAGACAGTGCGTTTGTCATTGCCTAATTATGACTTCATGTCCTTGAAAGCACTAGTTGTTGCATGTCAAACCAACCCGGTATTTTCCAGCCCACTGTTGTGAGTCACTTTTACGAACTCGTGAAAACCATCAGCAGCTGCTGCATTGTGCCACATGAGTTGAACCCAGCTCAGACCCAGAGAGGGTAGATGTGTTACAATAACTGCTCCAAAATCCAAGTAATGTACGTTTCCTGAAACTGGTTGTCACATGTTATGAAGAGTTCTTGTTTCGAATTCCAAATGTGCAAAGACAGTGATTCAGCAAGGACGAATTTCCAAAACCGCTCGTCAAATGGAGCCATTTTGAGCACAAAGACATGCTCTGAATGTGTGGTGAAACTACGAGCGGGTAATACATTTCGAGTTCATTCCTAATGGTCGTAGCTACCATCAATGCCGACCTTTATTCTGAACAGGTGAAGCGGATATATGCTGCATTATGCAAAGAATTTCTTGCGTTAATGAACGGAAGGCTTACCTTTGCTGCAAGAGGATTACGAAAAACCATACTCGACTCGAAAAAAGCAACAGAAAGTGCAGGAACTTGATGGTATCCAACTGATACCACACCCAACATATAGTCCTGACCTTGCCTCTTTGGATTACTACATGTTTCGGTCCATGATGCACTTCATGAAATCACGAAGCTTCACTAACCAGCAGAAGGTGCAAATGTCAGTGATTAACTTCTTTGCTTTTAAGAACAAGACGTGGTATCGACATTGAAACGAGGAACTGGTAAGAAGGTGAGGTGGCTGCACACAGTCCAACAGGAGGGGCTATGTTATTTTTCTTTATGTTAACTCGCTTTCATTGTACTGTAATAAATACAGGTATGTTGTGTACCAGAATATTGAAAAATTTATGACTCATTTTTGTAACCTTGTAAGCTCCACATATAACACATTTCTTTGTTAGCACCAGGATACAATGGCAGAAGTACACCATGCTTGACCTATGCATAAATCTCGTGCGTCTACTTCAAACAAGCTTTCTCCTTCCCTTTGAATCCGCAAATGAATGACATATCTGTATTTTGTAAACGAAGATCATCCTTGTATCAAATTTCCTCCCTTTGTGTTAGTCATTCGAAAGAGACATACGATAATAGTGAAATTTAATATCCTCTCTTCAGGATAAAATTTTTGAACAATCTACAATTGTATTCCATGTTTGTAAGATGGTATGGGTTGTCACTAGCAGTTATCATATCAAAAGATCCCTACCCAAAAAGTGCTTTTGTTGTGGTAATGGAAACCATAAACGGAAATTTCTCTTAAGTGAGATGATAAATATTTGTAAACGATACTAAAATTGATTATATTCAGGTGGATATCAAAAATAATTTTGTAGGCAAGTTAAGAAAGAATTGTTTAGTGTATAAATATATGTAGCAAAAATAAATTGGTTATACCGAGGTATTGATATTAAGGTGTTTGATTGACCAAAACACGTTTTAATATATTTGCTCCGTTCATGCTTCCTTCCATCCTTCAGAAAGACTAAAAATCTCAGAACTATTTGATGAATCACAACTAAATTTGCTCAGAACTTACAGGGTCAAAAGTTGAGTCAAGTTCGTTTTTATTATTATGATTTTCTTAAGATCATATTCGAACCAGACTTTCCTGTTTTGACGTTAACCACTATAGAGCAAACACAATAGTAAATGGTGAGCGTGAATCGATTCGCTGCAATCGATTAAACGTCCGAAGAAGACGTTCTATCTCAATCTTTAGCTATCTATTAAATCCATTATGTCTTCCGGTTTCAATATTGTTCTACATAGAACAGAAACTATAACAGAGAGCAAGAAACGAATTTTTGGAATCGATTTAGCGTTCTAAGGATAGGCATAATCTTTTCTCTTGACCGTGTATTTAAAGCAAAAATCGCAGAAATGAACTACTTCCAGCTTTACTTTTCATCGCATACGCGTTTTTCATGGTACATTGCGTTATAACTCTCCTATTTGAGCTTTTTCGTCCGGTTATTTTGTTTTCCAAGTCCAGAAGCATTGTAAAAGACCTTACGTATGGTTTCACATCTTCCTGCGTCGAGACATAGGAGGTGATGACGTCATAATTCTAAAATATATTTTTTTATTTAATAAGCCTTTGTTCAATATTTTTTGGCGGGCTTATTTTTGCATGTAGAAGATTGAAATTTTGCACAAACATTCAGTCCACCGAGTAGTATTTACCAGATTTTTTTTTCAGATTTGTGAGTTAAAACAGGGGGGGGGGGGAACCAGAGGGGCCAAGGGTTGAAAAAGGGATACTTTTACCCCCAAAATCCATTTCTTCGGGATTTTCCCGCCTTATACACATGATGGAGACACGTGAGTCATACCGACTGAAAGGCAGTTTTATTCTGAAGAGAATGATGGGCGAAACATGACCCTAGGGTAATTAGGGATGTCTAAGGGATTTTTTTAAAAAATATCCCTCTGTATACGGGAATATGGTACATTGTCGGTATATATATATTTTTGGTGGGCTTATTTTTGTACTAGAAGATTGAAATTGTGCATAAACATTCAGCCTACCTAGTAGTATTAATCAGATTTTTTCAGATCTCTGCGTTAAAACAGGGGGGTCCAGAGGGGCTAAAAGTTGAAAAACGGGATATTTTTACCCCAAAAATCCCTTTTTCGGGAATTTCCCGCCTTAGATACATGATGGAGACATGTGAATGGTACCGCCTGAAAGAGCGTTCTATTCTGAAGAGAATGATGGGCGAAACATAACCCTAGGTTAATTAGGGATGTCTCAGGAAATTTTTCCCTGGGATCATAGTGTTTTGTGGTAATTTGGGGCATTGTGGGAATTCTTGATAAAATTTCTCCCGCCCTTAGTATTCAAGATAGAAACTTGAAATTTGGCACACACATTCAGTATACCAAGTACTATTTATCAGATTTTTTAGATGGCTACGTTCACACAGGGCCGTTCCAGATGGGCCCAAAGTGCCAAAAAATATTTTTCCTCCGAAATTTTCCCTTTGACATCATTTTTCCCGCTCCTGGTATATGGTATGAGCATGCAATTGGTACCATTTGAAAGCCAGATCTATTCTGAAGAGAATGAGGTATGAACCATGATCCTAGGATAAATAGTGACGATGCAGTAGCTGCTTGACTGAAAGTCTAAAAAATACCCCAAAAACACAGGATCCGGAAAGGGGTAATAGCAAGCAAGAAGTGTTTTTTTTTTGTTTGTTTTTTTTAATTAATTAAGCGTCCCAGGAATGATTGGAGAGAATTGGAGAGAATTGATTTCCTACTAATTAATTAAGCGTCGCAACAATACATTTCATCACTGTTCTTAACTCTCACCAAAACCGGAAGTGGTAGAAGTCTACTAGAATCCTCGGTTTCAATATGGCTCTACATAGAGCAAAAACGATGATCGATAGTGAGAATCGATTTAGTGTTCTAAGAATAGGTACCATCTTGTCTTTTAACCCCGTATTCAAACTGGAAATGGGAAATCAAACACTCCCGGTTCTAACGTTGCTCGCTACAGAGTAAAAATGGTAATAGATAGGGAGAGACAGTTTTAAAAAAATCAAGTGATTGTCCCAAGAATGTGCATATTCCTTCTCCATTTTAATCTCTTTACTAGAACCAAGAGATAGAAATTAATCATTTCTGCTTTTAATGTTGTATAAGGTGAACACGGTAACATATAGCAAGAAGAGCTATTGTCCAGTTCATTAAGCGTTCAAAAAATACAAGCGTTCCTCGTATTCCATTTCCACTATAATTTCTCTACATACACCGGAAGTGGTATTAATATGCTAAAACTTCTGGTTTCAATATTGAGAAAATATCTTGACATGCAATCCAAACTCCTACACACGATGTACACATGACGACAATGGAACTTGTAGTATATAAATAGATAGATAGATAAATAAATAAATATAGATAGATAGATAGGTGTATAGATATATTCTACTATAACTGGTAGGTATATTTGTGCGCGGTGGCGGATCTTGAGGGAAGTCACATCAATAAAAATCAAACTTTTATGACTAAAACTAAGGGATGGAAACTCATCTAACTCCTTCGTTCCCTTAACTTTCAGAGATAAAGTTTTAATGTTCATCGAAGTGACTTCCCTCAATGTCCACCACTGGTTGTGGTATCATAGACTAGATATATGATCACGCAGCCACAGTCTACGAATATTTACTGCTTACGAAATTTAAGATATTTATGTTATGTTCTGCTTTATTCTTTTTCTCTTCTAGATAATATCACTTTGGAAAATTTATCAGATGGAAGCTCAACTTGATTTATTTTGGTTAGAAAAATCCCAAGTTGTTTATTCGATCTATTTATCAAGGATTAAATACATACTAGGAATTCCATATTTTCGTATTTTCTACATTAAATTATTATTTATTTATTTATATATTTATTATGAAATCGAAGATAACTGTAATATTGTATATCGTTTAACTCATCAAATAGAGTGTGTTCATGATTTTGTAAACGTCTTCGAGCTAATATTCAATAAATTTTCACTTGTTTGTATATTTCTTTTATTTTTTTAAAACTATTATTGCAATTTTTTTATGAGATCATGGTAATTGCTAGATGAAATAGTTATCCTTAAACACTGGTATTCTTCTTTCATTCGATCATGGAGTCTATTATGTAACAGTCAATTAATATTTTAGAAGCAAAAGGATGATACAATGCTCATTTCATCAGTAACCTTAAAAGTTGCACAAGAAGTCTGAAATATGAGTGTTTGTTGTTTCATGGTGGCATCCTAGAGCTGTTCTTAGTTGGGACTGACACTCGTACAGGATTGCTTCAAATTGAAACAGCGAAGTGTCATTACTAGAGTTAGGCATTTTAGGTGCACGCCTTTTCCTTTTAGAGCACGAAAGGATTATCATAAAGTACCCATTGCAAAGTCGGCGAGTCCAAATCATTATCAGACGACTTCAATGGAAGCGGTGCACTATTAAAGTAACTCATATGGTTCTTTGATACATGAGAGGGATATTCCACAATAAATCCTTCTTTTCGAGGGTGACCTTCTGGTTGACTAGCTGACAAAAAGGCCATGTTTCATTTTTTTTGCCATCTTCTATAGAAAGTGATGTACTAACTTAATCAACACGTTGTTTGATGTTTATAGATACATATTTTGATATTTAATATGTTGATTTGTTTTTGTTTTTTTTAAAGGACTACTTTAGTGTTTATTTATATTATTAATACTATAATTATTATTGGTACATATTAGCAAAATATATCTGTTGCCCTTAGACACCACCTTCGCGCCTATTATGGCTTGTTTAGAGTGTTATTTAGCGGTTGGGGTAGATTTTCTGGTTGAGTATAAGGGAAACCGGCTGGGGACGACTTAAACTGGCAAGTATACCAAATACTGGCTCCGGATGGGAATAGAGATAATATTGCAGTACCCATTTCCTTTTTTCGGATCCTTTATTCTTTTTCCTTTTTGAATCTTTTCTTCCTTAACCTAGCCCTAATCCCGTTTTCTCTCCTTTTCATTGCTATATTCTATAATCTTCAAGGAAAAAAAAAAAAACATCCGACTACCGGTATTATGAATTATGTTCAAGCAGTCAGATTTTTGAAGACAAAATTCGCAAAAATTTAATATTGATTTGTGTGTGAACGCGATGGAGCATACCATCCAACCTTCAAGTTATTTCTAGAAAAGTTCATGACTGTCAATGCCGGTAAGAATACTTTAAGGGAATACTGTACTGCATCATGAAACCGTAAAAAGAATAGTTTGGAAACTGTCGGACTTCGATACTGGAAGTTATATTACATGAAACTACAGGCACAATTGGACCGATAACTGTTTTTAAGCATTTTGATTTTCCCCTTCACAGACGAGGAAATAAACCTTATATTGCGCAACATGAATGAATTGGAGAAATCTAATGTAAAGGACAATGTAAAATTCGTAAAAGTGTATTGATGGTTACGGACCAGTCACTTCGCAAATGATTTCAGTAGTTAAGCAACTAAAATCCATGATCCTACAGTTAAAAGATTTAACATGTTTGGTACATTTCCATCATAGGGATTGAGAGTCCATGTAATGAATAACAAATACGATATTGCAAATCAGTTCGTCTCTATTCCGTTGAAAATTCTTCTGAATGACCCGAATCACATTGTTGCTTTTAACGAAACACCAGTTCTGATTCTTCCAAATTTCCAAATATATATAAAGTACAATTTTGGATAGCTTTACAATTGAAATTTTGAGTTACTCAAAAAAAGTTAACATTTAAGGAAACTAAATATATCTTAAAAGTTATAACACTCTTTTTTCAAAAATAAGGTAAGGATACATTCTGTGTGTTTGCAAAATTCTTTAATTTACATATTATTCCTAATGGCTAGGTATGGATTAGATTTGTTTGATTGGTTGCCTTGGAGTTGTCTCTTCCAGCACCGAGGCTAAATGAGACACGGACATACAGCTTAACACAGACCTGAACCACATAACCTTTCACCTAAAATTGTACTCGGGCCTCTCGTGCCAAAGACGCGTACGTTAACTTTCTTGGCTAATGAGCCCAGTAACAGTAAGATACGAATATTTTGTCAGTAATAATGAGACTTTTTGAGTTTTCAATTTTCGTTATGTCAATGTCGTTACGTCGAGTTTCAATGCTGATTACGTCCCAGTCCGCCACTGGTAACTTTTATCTCTGTAGAGGACCGGATCATCAGTGAGCTCTCTCGTGGCTGTGCAGTAGCAATGCGTGACTTTGGCGTGGGAGAATCGGGTTAGATTCCTGGCGGAGCTCATGTTGTTCGGATCCGTGTCTCATATACACGGAGAGAAAAATTAGCTGCATTTAGAAGGAAAATACGTAGACTCCGGTTACAGGCGGCTTTCTTGTACCTGCTCCTGCCGATGCAGTAGCAGCGAAAACTAGACGCTTGTACAGATTTTCAGTAATGTGAAGGATGGTGCAAGGCCATGCCAGCCTAGATGGTGCACACATACGCCGTACAGATTTTCTAGATGGTGCTACGTCCAGGTACGTAGGATACATACAGATTTTCTCAATGAATTCCACGTTGCCCAGGAATATTCTAGGTGCTTGTACTGATGGCTTGGATGATACTTCTGCTTGTCAGGACACTGCACAAGATTTTCTTGAGGGAACTCAAGAAAATTTTGACCGTTAAAAATGGCGCAATTTTTACTCCAGATTTTAAGGATGGTAGTCTTGATTGTTTGGGTGCTGGTCTAGAATTTCAGGTATATACAATTGGTATCCTAAACGCTGATCTAGATTTTCTAGGTTATGCTACTGATTTTCTAGACCACTGCTTGCTAATGCCTGGACACGAGTCTAGATTTTCTAGACCGTGCTACATATTTTCTAGATGCTGGTGCAGATTTTCTAGACCACTGCTTGCTAATGCCTGGACACTAGTCTAGATTTTCTAGACCGTGCTACATATTTGTTAGATGCCGGTCTAGATTTTCTAGACCACTGGTTTTGAATGCCTGGACTATTGTCTAGATTTTCTAGAGTGTGCTACATGTTGTGTGGATGGTAGTCCAGATTTTCTGCATGGTGTCACAGCTGTCCTAGACGACATTACTGCTCCTTCCGAATGTAACTTACATACATCTTCATGCATATATACAAGCAGTTATTCATAAATATGGAATCACAGCAACATCATGATAAAAAGGCGAATCTGAAAATCGTTCTTTCTGATGTAGAAGTGATTCCTCATTTATGAATTATCCCGTATATGTGTATGCAAGTATATGTATGTTTCATCCAGAAAGAACAGTACCGTCGTCTCAAATCTGTGATATCATGTAGAAATTGTAGACTACCGTCCACAATTTGTACCGAATCTGTAGCGAAATGTATAACATATGGAACTTCAAACAAAAATCCACACCGTCATAGCAGAACCTGGAAATAAGATTGCATTTGTGTTCCGAGTGCTACAGGGTAGTTACAAACTACTGCGCGATTTCTGAAGGCTGTATTTCCACTAGTATAGAAAATGAATACATGATATTATTGTTACTGTAAAAAGCGAAATAATTCTCTTTCTAATGACACTAAAATTATGCACGTATGTTCAGTAATAGTGGAAATATAGTCTTCTGAAATCGCCCAATAATTTAAAACCAGTGGAGCAGAAATTCATGCAAAATCTTAACACTTCCTTCTCATGCCACAAGAGGCTAATCACATTTCAATTGTCTCCTAGTATAATCTATTTTGCCATGGGTGTTCCAGTTACCCCTCGAAAATTTAAGAGCCAGCAGGATTCTGGAGCCGAATGCCGCCCCAGGTCAAGGCGAAGACTAATGAATAGAACAGACCAAGAGGGTGTTAAGATTTTGCCTAAACTATATTAAAGGAATACATTATGTATTAATCTATGTTACCAAACGAACATAAGCACGAAAACGAATAACATCAAAAAGAAACATCTTGAATAGTAGTCTGAAACTGGAGAATACAAGATCTAGGAACACCGATATTAGCATAGTATGCTGTAATTACCATTTTCCTCATAAGTTTCACTTCTACTTATAAACACATACGTAAGGTTTATATATAATTACGAATATAATATATATAATTACGAATCGAGTGGTTAACATTAAAAGCAAGATATTCTGACATTATCACTTACATTTATTTCAAAGTAAACTTGTACAAAGTTGAAATAAATACATGACAAAAGAAAAAGTTACATTGTGTATTGTGTGGAGACTTGTGTAGTTAATGAATACTTTCTATTCTTAAGAAATAATGTAACATTACAATTTTTTTTTTTTTGCATTAAACTCATACAGCAGTGAAACAGATACATTAAAAAACAAAAATTATGCTACACAAAAACTTAGTATACATTTACGAAACATTTTTGGATGGAAAAGGAATGCGGACAAGTTAAAGAATGGAAAAATCAAGACTTACTTTTAGACTGTTTTGTAAGCCTATATACAAGAGTGGCCCAAAAGTAGGTATACAGTCCTGTATGTTTTATATATGTGGGTCTGTATACCTAGTTTTGGGCCACTCTGTGTATGTTTAAAAACCTTCATTAGATATTCTTTCTTCTGTGGCATATAGTAGGGAACTGTAGTGAAATTACACTAAATGAAACACCCTATATGTAGAAAAATAGATGCAATGTTTCAATGACCCCTTGTCTTCCTCATGCGTTTTTTTTTATTATTATTATTATTTTAATTACTACCTAGATGCTATGTTTCAATGATTCGTTTTTTTTTTTTTTTTTTTAATATAGAACTACATATTTTGATCGAATAAATTTAAAGTTCGTTGAATTAGCATTATAGAGTTCTTTAACGATAATCACTCCTTACTCTTCTAAAGGTTATGCTGGAGCATCTGAACGACGTGTCCCCGTGCTAATAAAAATTGTGTTATTTTCCGACGTTTCCAATCTCTGTTGATTTGAATAAATCAGTCACTGAACCGTGATACAAAAATTTCTCTAAAACCTAGTTTAAAATTAGCTCTTAAGTCTCCAGTAATTTTTGAGTGACCACTTAAGAAACACACGCATGAAGATGATGACAAGGGTTCACTGAAATGTATATTATTTGTTTCCAATTGGGTACTTAATTTAATATAATTTCAATGAAGTATTCGTATATATCCTGTTATATCATTAAGTATTTATGTCCTTAGGGCGCTTAACTCATTACATGTTAACCTGGCTTAGGCACAATGATGTCTGAAAATTCGGAGCTACAATTTATTATGGAATTTGTAACAGACAAAACAAACTTAACTTTATGGAAATATAAAATTCCACTTCTTACATATAAAAAACGTGAAATAACATTATATGAAAATCCTTCAGCTGCCCAGGAATGATTGCTTAAACTTTATTCACATGAAATCTAATCTAAAGGCATTCGAAGTGTAACGTATAATATACCATCATTGTGAATAGTTAACGTATTGGGAATGAGTGTCAGAAGTTTTTCAGTTCGTAGCCAAAACGATTCACTCGTTTTGCGAACCTCAAACGCAAAAAAGTGAACATCAAAATCAATAGTTTCAAAAATGGAACAGAAAAGAAACACCTGCTCATCATTAGATACTACTATTTCTAGAATCTGCGCGAACACAGGTAGAAAAGTTGTGATATCGAGATCAACTGTCACAACAGACTTAATCATCAATTTAGCACCCTGTAACTTTACCCATCGTACAGAAAATAAGTCTGTAACTGTGCCATTCAAACTAAACTGATCTTGAATGATCTGGGTAGTTCTCTCTTTAACCGTTACTTTCTTTCCATAGGTAACGTGAGGTACTATTTGAAAAAAGAAAATCGTTTACCATTAGCTGATTTTTTATGGCAATAGTTTTGCATATGTTTATTCTGCTGCAAGACGTTCTAGCTGCAATTTTTGAGATTCTGTGCTTTGCCTCGAAACGCATCGTCCAAACTTGAGTGAGGGGCCCATACTTTAAAAGCATTTCTGGATAGTGAACAAGGAAATGAAATTTTGGTTTCAATGAAGTTTTCGTTAGATTGTGGTACAACTCATTCAATTCTGCTATGAAGAATTTCAATTGCGAAATAGTTTCGGTGCTAACTCTCTGATTCAGTAACCTGTCCAAGACTCTACGAAGAGCTACATATAACTGCCATATGTTATGTTTTCTAGGTATATAGTACCCAGCAATTAAACCAAAGTATCTCACGAACGTCAGCATTTCCGATGCAGAGGCTTTAAGTTTGATCGTGCTACCTTCATGTGATAATATATTTGAAGGCTTTGAACCAGAATCAGGGCCATAGTCAAATGTAGATATTGTAGCGAGCAAAATATGTATGTCAACAAGTTTGGACTCTTGTACGATTTTATGTATAATGTAAGTCATTACGTAAGTACAACATCCTTCTAAATAATCGTGAACGATGTCAACTGAAACATGTTCAAAGGGGTTGAACCCATGTAACCCAAAGAAAGCACATCTCTCTTTTATACCACTCTCTGATGGATCATTTAACAAGACAGATGTCTCATAATTATCCAAATTCCTCAACAAAGTCATGTCTTCGAAGTACATTTGCTGTGTCAATTGTCTATTAGCCATACATATTCTACAATAATGATTCGCGTTAAAATTTTCTACAAAACCTAGAATTCCATTCAAACCGAGATTGTCACCAGTTAAACATGCTACATGGAACTTTATAACTCCTGTGAATACATTAGTTGTTACAGAAATACCAGTATAATGCAAATCATTCAGTTCATCAAAGACTTTCTGAAATACAACTTTATTACCAAATGTTATTCTATCAGATGAATGGAATAGCGCTAGTAAGAAAATATTATTCAAGCGTGAGACATAGTGGTTAGGCAAAAAAGGCAGGGATACATAAATTGCCCCTAATTTGTGAATCGTAGCGTGACTGCCCAGTGGGTTGCTAACTTCAAAATCATCAAAAAAAACTACTATTGGGAGATTCAAATGACTCCCAGCATTTTGAGAAACAATATTTTGCCAGATCTTTCCTTGGATGATGTTTTCTACACTATTACCAATATTATTCAAATAATGGAGGTGTTCAAACATATCCTTTACTATATCGTTCACTGACATGAACTTTTCCAGCACAGCCCGGATTGGAATGATTTGCATGGTGCAAGGAACTGGCACTAACGTCCCACCAATATGTGAACCTCTTGAATCCATCCGTTGACCAATAGTGACTTCTACCGGAGGTATGTATGTTCCATTATTTTCAAAAAACTTCATTCGTTTATATTCAGATTTGACTACTGATAAACTGTCAGCATAGTCAGATAAAACTTTATTTACGCCATCCTCTACATTGGGTGAATTATGGTCTCTACGAATTACTTCATGCAAATTGGACTGCAACATGTTTTTTGAAATAACCAAAAATTTATCAAGTTGTTCTATCACAAACTGCACCGTGTTACGCGGTATAGTCGGATTAGCATACAGTGAAGATACAAAAGATGCTACATGGTGTTGAAGTTCACTATCGGCACAAGTAGTAACTCGGTCCACCGACTTTTCAACTGAACTGCAAGCGGTGTCACTTTGAAACTGATTTGGGTTCGAAGAGGAACACACAGAATGAGAGGTGGAAGCCTCGGCTGAATGCATTCTATTCAAATGTTTTCTAAGAGCAGCTATCGTTGTAAAATGTCGACAGCATGTCTCTTCACCACAGTGAAATTCACTGGAAGTAGCTAATTTCGGGCATGCATTTCGAATGTGTTTTATCAGCATGGAAACTGTTGCAAATGTCAGTGAACAACCGTAGCACCTGTACATGTTGTCTTGTATGAATGAAACATGAAATATTTTCCTCTAAATGATCTATCGCAATGTATAACAAATAGATATACATATAATATGTAACATATAAAACCTTCAAAATATTACTTAACACACTAAACGATCATAATGGAAAAGAAATAATAGGACATATGAAAAAAAAAAAAACTTCACTCGAGGAATTAACTTAAAACCCCGATATCAGCAAGTAAGTTTTTTACGGACTGATTCGGCCGATCATGAGGCGTTACAATTTGGTAGAGTGCTCTCTGCACAACTAACCATACGTGATTCGCTTCATAGCTGTAACTAGCTCCTGTTGCTTGGAAAATCTTGAACGTAATGTCCACGGCCTCTAGTAATGTTCCTACCTTGTAGTATATACTGTTTACGCAGCAAAATGCACACACTGGTGATACTGGTGATTCTCCAACTACGATGACTTGCGGTTGAAATGTCCTTCCCAACTGCTCTAACTTTTTCTTTCTTGCTAGTATAGCTGGCTGTACTTGTGATTCTGCAAACACGTGAAGAATAAACGCTTCTTTTATTTCACTTCTTGAAGGTTTCCACAGCGGCTTCCCATGACACTTTCTAGCCGGAGGAACAGTAAGCACATATGGTAAGAGAAGAAGTGCTACTGAGTAGCTGGTGCCAGGATCATCTTCTGAAAATAATAATAAAAAAAAAAAATCTATAGCTTCTCCATTGTATTAACTGTTTGAAAATCACGTATAAAAGGAACAGTTGATACATTTGAAATACATCATCACACGTCAGTGTATCATTCTTAGAAATGTTTCAAAAAGCGGTGGGAATATCCTAATAAATGTCACACGCTGCAAAATATGATCAAATAAACAATATGGGTGTGTAATAGGAGTGGGGAAAAGTTCTAAGGACAAAACATTATGCTTGAGATTGTGCAGAGCGTAGAGAAAATGATGTAAACAGCAGTATTAAGGTAGCATTTTTTGAAATGGGTGCTGTCGGTCACATGTTGCGATTTTTTTCCTTTTGTGTGTGTGTGCGTGTGTTTACTTATCACCTGGCCTCAGTTGATTCGTACTTTCTTGGTATTTTGTTGGTGAGTGAACATGTGTGACCTCTCCGACTCACAAAGATGGCAGGTTGTTAGTGCCCACCTAGCTACCTAATCTCTTGGAATTCCCTTGGTCCCATTGTTGCTGTATATGAAATTGATTAGCAGGTGTATGCAAGTATACCTAGTGGTCCAGACATCGTTTTCTACACGAGATGACATTTTTCACGACGACATGGCGCCGTGTTACACACCTAGAAATGTGAAAGCGTAGTTCCCAACTTCACGTGCCACACTAGGGACCACAGTGGGTTAGTGGTACAGCGCTCATTTCTTGCC
This sequence comes from Thermobia domestica, assembly GCF_964235325.1. Taxonomy (NCBI): domain Eukaryota; kingdom Metazoa; phylum Arthropoda; class Insecta; order Zygentoma; family Lepismatidae; genus Thermobia; species Thermobia domestica. The sequence goes on from NC_137458.1 coordinate 35,851,499, forward strand.
CATAGGGTTCCTACTCTATTCTTATTAAATAATTTTAATTTATAAACAAATTTGTAAGGAAAATCGACGGATTTTACTCCTCAGACCTGATGGGGCAGTCCACGTTGTAAAAAAGTGGAGAAAGAGAGATTTAAAAAACAAACTCATATATTAAAATAAATTGAAATTTTTGAGTTTTACGTCCCACGGGTATGCCAGCTAGGCTCAAGGAGACAGTGATAATGGGGAATGAATGAAATGGTGGGATGAAGAAAGTGGGAGGCAACGGGAGAACCCTGAGAAAATCCACGAGCGCGGTGTTTGTCCACCACAAAGTATACAAGGCGCGAGCTGGGATCGAAACAGAGACCCCAAGCACCGGAGGTGAACGCTCTACCACTGAGCCCCCTTGTTACTTCATGATGTAATAAGGTGAATATTAATACATACTTTTAAATTATACTGATTAAAGCACCCAAATGTTGGATAATTAACACTACGTTTCAAGGACCTTTTGTCACCTTCTTCACTTTTTTCTTCTTTCTTAATTACGTTCCTTGTAGAACTGTATATCTGATCACTTGCTTCCACTGTAGAAATAATTTAAAAGTTTCTTGAATAATCACCGAACATCATTATTTATTAACACGAAGATACGTCGTTTGTGTTCTAAAAAAAAAAAAAAAAAAAAAAAAAAAAAAAAAAAAACTCAGGAGGAAGGAGTGGTTTTCGTTAAACAATTTTTATAGCAGTGATTCAAGGGAGTTCTAAATTAATTTACTTCTGTAGTGAAATGAATAATCACATATACAATTCTGTGCTTTATAAAAATGATGAAGATGAGAAGGTCACTGAAACGTACTGTCAATTTTTATACATATTCGTGCTTTAATCAGCATAATTTTAAGTAGACGTGTTTTTTTTTTTTTTTTTTTTGTGCATAGCATTTGTACATCTTTCCCCAATACCTCAGTATTTTCTTTGTCGATTATATGATCTGCTTATGTATGGTGTTTCAAACATAGTAACAAATTACTAAACACATTGTAATTTCCACAACAACAATCACGAAATACAAATGCTAAAAATATCTTTGAAGAAAATATACGTTGGACAAATTGTAGTTGCACGAAAAGTACTTTTGGACTGAGTGGCCAATGGACAAAATCGTTGTTTACGGTGAAATAAAAAAAAACATTAAAAGTTTAATTATTTTACGTAAATTCTACGTACTAAATCTTATGTCTCTATCTTTCAGGGATCCCGAGATAGAACACCTTATTATAATAATTGAAATCCCCATGCCTGTCTCGTTTCCTCTTGTAATTGAAACATGACACAATAAAGCAACAGTGGCCCCGTGTGGCGTAGTCGCAAACGCTCTCGCCTTTAGTGTGAACGGTCGCGGGTACGATTCCCGGTGAGGCCACTAAGTCGAAAAAGTGTAAAAGGCTTTTTCAGGCCAACCATCCTGAATGGAGTTTTCCTCACTCTTACCAGGCAAATGCCGGGATAGTACCTACCATACAGGTCCTTGCTTCCCCAATCTTTTCTTCCTTCCCTTTCCCCGGATAGTGTGCTCGCCAAGGGATATCATTCCTTATACGTGACGAGCTAAATGGCCGTAGATGCCGAAAGCCCAGAAATATAATTCCTAATACTAAAACGAAGAAACAGTGCCAACTTATTTTTATATATAAAGTCTAAATAGAAAATTCCATGTCACTTAAATAAACCTGAGATAGAGTATCCTATTTTCATAATTGATATCTCCTCTCCTCTTTTGTTCCCATATCTAAATAAAAACTCAAAAAACCTAAAACACAGGTCAAATTATTTTAAAAGAGAAGTCCAAAAACAAAATTTTAAGTCTTATTCTCACGGGAATCGGTGACATAGATAAAAATAAAATTACTGAAATGAAGTGCGTAGTTTAACGTTCCATGTTTATGCACCAAAGTTAAGGGAGACCGTGGTGATGAGAAATGAAATAAATGGTGGAACAAGAAAGTGGGAGGAATTGGAAAAAGCTCGAGAAAACCCACGCACGCAGTGTTTGTCCACCACAAAACTCACTTCACGGCAGCTGGGATCGAACCAGGGACGCCACGAAATAAAGGTAAACTAACTATCACTGAGCCACCGCCGCCCTCATATTAAAATGATTGTTACCTGTATTTCAACTCCTTCGCCGTCGAATTTCCAAAATTCCTTCCTCGTAAGTTTAAGACATTATACGTGGAAAATGCATATATTCATACGCTGGATTCCCTGACTCTTTTAGATAAGTCAGAAGCCGTGCAATCAAGGAGATGTTGCAATTCAAAAAATAATTTTCATTTCCAGAAAATATCACACCAAATGATTTGTAACAATAAACGACCAACAAAGACGTAATAACAATACACATCATAATAAAATAAATCTTACAATACTGGAAGGTACCTCGTCATTCATAGAAGACAACCACTCGTTCCATTTTGCTCTGAATATCGCTCTTAATCCAACTTTTGGAATTAATTGTTGAAGATCAGAATCTGTTAGCACTTTTAATGCTTCCACATCGACATCATTTTCTATAAAAGAGCATGCAAATATGAAATGAATATTCGTTCTTCATATATATTGCAGTAATGTGATATGAACAGACTAAAAAATATGATACCGGACACTCGATGCAATTCAAGATCTTCAGCTTACAAACTAACCTACTGCTTCAAATTCTCCTGTAAGGTTACGAAATTCTAACTACTTCCGGTCCACAAAGGGAGGTTACTAACTTTAAGAATTAGTACATAATGTAATATTTTCCTTTAAGATTATAGCGAAGAAATGATAATCCTCACCGATACCGACTTCCCTCATGAGCCACCACTGCAACTGAGTATAACTCCTAGTTCACTGAATAGTGGATAAGGGAATCTTAATATTAAATCGACTGCAGATTACTACCTCTTATAGCAGCCTGGTGATATGACGCATGTGTCTACAGCCAGGGTTGCCTTTTTCAACCGGCTTTTTTTTTTTTTTTTTTTTTTTTTTTAAAGCGGAGTAACCGTAACCTCTATTTTTTCTTAATGAATAAAGATAATTTGTGGGTGCTGATTCAATTGAGCTCGGTCTCGACCTCGAGAAGTGACCGCAGCTCGGTCAAATTCGAGGTCGTATAGACCTACCAGTTCCACAAATGACTTACCAGTAGAAAACGAATTATTTATAGTCTGCCCATTCAGCATTCCTCAGGCTTGATCTAAACCAAATGATGCAGCGCCTCTGAACATGGGACCGTGAGTTATGGAAATTAATATATGAGATTTTGATATTTTCAATTTAGTATAAATAGTCAAATATTCAGATTGATTTTGTAGGTGATTGTTCCCACGAAATTAAACCTACTTTACATTTGTAATATGAGGTAAAAATCGTAAACGTCTTAAAGGTTATCTGGTTTACATAGCTACAGTTAAGAGTAGATAATCACCAGCGCCTGCATACTTTTGAAATGAAAGTCATCGAATGTGCGGAAAAAGAGCTAGTTTAACCTCGACCTCAAGTGGTACTGAGTTGTGGTCAGTTATCGAGGTCGAGACCGAACTCCACATTAACCTAAATTACTTTATTTACTTAGAAGACATATGGAAAGAAATAATTTTGTTTGGTCTTAGCATTCTTATGCAACAGTGGGATGATGAAGAATAGAATCTACAGCTTCTGATCCACTATTCCGTTTGCATCTGAGCCACAGGGCTCTAGCTTTCTACTTCCAACAATCGGTTCAAGTTACTTAGCGACCCAAAGTTAAATTTTGCCCATTTTTATTATATGCGAATTACCCGAGTTGAGTTGATTTTAAGTTTAATGTCCTGTTAAGCAGCGAGGCTATATGAGACGTGGACCTACTTATTAACGTGGTATCCGAACCACATGAGCTCCCAGCGGGAATCGAATCCGAGGCCTTTACCTCCAAAGGTGCGTACACTAACTGCTTACTAAAAAGGAGCTCCACGAATTCCTGTAGGTTCTAGAACGCTGCCCCCTCCCCCCATATAGGTTAGTAGTCAGGTCGGTTCCTTTCTGTACCAAAGCTAAATACCCAATTCACACAGTATTGCCAAGCGAGTGATAGCGAATTAGTAGCCCAACAGGGCACATTGTTTTCTATATTTATTATAACTCAGTGGAGAGCGGGGTCAGTGTTCTAGACCTCTGCCGAATTACTGTACATATTTGGCGAACTTCTGACACAATTTCACTTTATTCACCCATTCCCTCAAGATATCGCACTCTGTTGTGCAGACCTTTTTTGTCTGTTTTATAAATACAATTGATACTGTTTCATGAATACATGTAATGTAGCTGGCGTAGTGTTAGCGTAGCATATTTTCGAAGATTTATAGGTAAAATGGAATACTTTGTATAAAAGTACATATTTATAAGAAACAAATTTCTGCAGACGACAGAATTAAATACACAGCAATACGGCTGAATTGTAGGTTAACATGTCTAGGGTTACCAGTGTAAAATCATTACAAGTGCTTTACGGCGGATAAAATAAGTGAGTGTGTATGAAAGATGACCCTATTAAATGCTATTTTCAACCTGCGGTTTGTTTCTGCACAATGTACAGAACTGTATTTTATGTTAATAAGTGGAACGTTACTAACATGAACCCATGACAAGTGCTACTGAAACTCATACCATTGCCAAAACTCAACTTTTTAATTTTTACTACATTTGCTTATGCGTATACCTACCATCGCTGTCGCGCCTACGCCCTTCGGATACACACCCGCCCATGGCCACCAGCTTCGCCCTGTCCTGAATCGGTTAGATTGCATTAGTACTTTCTAGTGGCCACCTAGTACAGGTTGGTTTGAGTTTTTGGTAACACGTTGCCAGAAATTAGGAGGGGGAGGGGGAAATTAGATAAAAACAGGATGATTTGCAGGACACGTTAGTTGATATTGCTGTTTCGATGTTCAGTTACTCAAGAATATATCCTACACAATTTTCTGATGGCAGTACTGTAAAGATAAGTAGAAGTAACTTATGTGGAAAAAGAAAGGGCCTATGTTTAGCAGAAGGGGTCCAGCTCTTTCCTCTAAAAAATGTTATAATTTTGGTAATTTCTGTTCACATTAGGTTAGAATAGGGTAGGTTAGGTTAGTCTACGTAAGGTTCGATTAGTTTGTTAGGTTAGTTTATGTTATAATAGTGTATGGGTCCAGCATAATTTTCCAAAAAATGATAGAATTTCGCTTATTGCTACTAATATTAGGTTAGTTTAGGTTAGCTTAGGTTACTTTAGGTTAGATTTGGTTACATTCCGTTACGTCTAAGTTCTTGCATCATTCATTTCTCCTGTAAATTTTGTGCTTTTTACGTGCTTCTGGACCCCTTGTACTAAACATATTGCAAAGAAAGTAAACTATTAGTAACAAAGATAGAAAACAACGTACCCTGCGGGGTTCTAACCCATCTCCACTCGCTGACGCTCGTCCGGCAATACTGTGTGAATTAAATATTGGTAACCTAACCTAATTTAACGTATCGAATCATAAAATGACCAAATGTGAGAACATCGCAAAAAGGTAGGTAAAAAAGCTGGCTTCCTATCGCGAAACAAAGGTCGACTTTTTTGCAATATAGTGTTTATGCCATACATTCGGAAGCCGTATTTATACGCAAATCATAAAAGAAATGTAATTTTTCAATAATTACTTCTGGTGGCCTTCTTAAATTTTATATATGCTAAGTGACAAATTTTCATGTCGCCCGCCGCTGATGTTCTAGGGGACAATAAGGAAATTAGCGGAACGATTTTACTTTTTCAACAATAATATCGAGTGGTGCGCTAAAAGTGAAAACTGTTTTACACTGAATGTCACATGCTAGATTGACTGTAATAGTATAGGCTATTTCTACTCATTGGTATCTTTTAGTCAGTATTCTTTATTACAAAACGTACGTTTGTACAGTACCAAGCGAAAACAATAAAGCTGATGTAGATAAAACATACCTGCAAATATGGGAATAAGGTGATCGAAGTTCTATTTACGTAGAATTTCGTCAACAGCCATAATTAACTTTCACAATGTAACTAATTTTGCCAGTGTTCAATCTTCTTTTATAAAATTACTCAAGGTAAAATTAACGAGACGAAAACTGTTTGTTACACGTCCGCCATTTGCATTTTTCCTGTAGAAGGAAAATCTGGAGCATTATGGGACATGCCTGTGACTGTGAAATGTCTTGACAAAACTAGACTCTTGTTCTTGTGTACACACATTACTTTCTGTATCCTGCACGTCCGGACGGGGAACGTACATGATTTACGTCTATTGGCGGCCGTACAGATTGGTCGTGGCTAAGCAACAAACCAATACGTACCTAGGTGCAGAAAATCATTTGTGTGATACAGAATCCTTCTAAAATTCGTCAATCCAGATATTCTAGACTAAAATTCAGCAATTTTTCTCTCAGTGTAGTCTCGCTGCTGAAAGGGACGCTAAACTCAAAATAAAATCCGATTCTTCAGTGTCATTGTCACAGTTGGACGGATTCGCAACTTCACTTACATATTCATCACTTTCTTTCTTTGCAGAATCGGCGATTTATTCATAACCATTCAAAACTGAAACACTTTGGTCTGCGTTTATCAAATCTCCAAAATCACCCTTCTCTAAACTTGTCGCAAAGATGGCCGAAGTTATCTTGTACGAAATCGCGACTTCGTCTATTACAATTTCAACTCACAACTCCTCTGTTAATTAAATTCTTGGTGTGAAAGACATTTGAAATTCCAAGGAGACGGCCTATATAAAACAAGTTGGAAGTTCAAAGCTTCGAGGAGATATGTTTGTACCCGCAATGATACCGAGTTCTCTATGGTTTCAGCCTTGATATAGCGCCTTGATTAGAAACGGGTTTCTAATGGAGGTGGTAACGTCGGGTAAACTTATATAATTGGTATTACTCTTGAGGAAAGTATGGCATGTGCGCTGTCACAGCCTTTTGTATGTTGTATAGAACTCACTCTATGTTGTTTCCATTATCACAAAAGGTTTTAATATCAAGATATCTCGTCAGACATTTTCTAATTTGAGATTACTATGTCTGAAATATGTCATCGGACGTTCTAAACTGATCAAGGATCAACAGCTAGCTGAACCAGGCCCAACGACGAACGTGATTTATGCAACAACTTTTTTACTTGACCATATCATAACCCATGGTCAAATATTTTAGCCTGGTTGGTGCAATTGACTATAAAAGATTCAACATTTGCGCCAATAAATAGTATAGTGTTACCAAAGTGCATGAGTAGAATGAAAAACATTTAAAACGAAACAAAATTTTGTGCGGATCAGTAGGTAATATTCTTTCTACAAATGTTTACAAGATATTAATAAATGCTAATGTATGAACGGTCTGCTGATTGATTGTTATTGCTATTATGTCCTTTAGTGAATTATTTCTTTGAACATATGCTCAGAATATTTTCCTCGTCAGACCTCGCTCTCTATAATATTTTAACCAACCTACCTCTGAAGGCTAATACAGACAGTTCTATTATATTTAGCCTCCGCCAAACAGTTGTATGAACAGATGCAAGTTAGTCGAGAAATATTGTTCTGACTTGCTGAATGATGCCTTCCCTCTTCTGAAATCCATGAACTTCCACGAAGCTGTTTATATATGTAATAATTCATTTTCAATATGAAAATATGTTGAAGTCGAAAGGGACAGTTTCTTTGAAGTGATGGAATGGATAGAAGATTGTCCTTGAGCTTCCATTAAGTTAATCAAAATAGATTCTCCATACTCCATATTACATGTATATTTGACATTTTGTGAAACGAAAAGCAGAAGAAGAATAGAAGGAAATACGTCGAGATTGCCAACTCTTTCATCACTCGATTTTCTTGTTATTCAGATCAGAGTGAGTATAGAGAAAACGATGACTTTTTTGATCTTGTGTACAGTTTGCATAAAGAAATCGTTCAATTTGAATATTCCTAACATCAAAAATACCTTTCATTCCTGTCACAAGAAATCAGAATTTCAGATGATAATACTATATCAACAAATTCTACTTTGACATCATTTTTACTGTGATTGCGAACTAAACTGAGACACCAATTTGACAATGTTAACTTAATTGTTAGTAGATAAGGAATCAAAATAAGATTTATTGGTACAAAACATTATCCACTTAAGTCTGTAGACTACTAATACAATTATGTCCATCTTCTCATTTATTTATTTATTGGAACGAAGGGAAAATAATCCTATATAATCATAATCTTAACAGAAGTAAGCCACGTCATGAGGCCCGTTCATGAAGTTTACGAAATTAGATTTCAATTATAGATTTAAGACTAAAATATATCCATGGAATTCTCGACCTCAGAGATCACTGATTCAATATCCGTATACTTATAGACACTAATTCGTCCCGCATCACTTTTGAAATAATTATAGTACGAAAGGTATAACGTCGTTGGCTTCCCGCGAAAAGTTATAGTGACGTTTATGGGGAGTGGCCAGCTTGGTTACTCGTGACTCGCTGAGCGCAGTAGATGGTTGCTGGTGATTGGCTACCCTCTTACCACACCCCTAGTGATGATCAGGTCCAAGCGCGGGAAGCCAATGATGTTATACCTTCTGGACTATAGGCACGTGGACACCAAGCACTGAATCTGCATGTAACAGAACTTAGGATGAAATGTTAATTGAAGCACAATGCTGAACAACGATACATGCGACATCTTGGACCATTTGAGTTACCAGTAAAATTATCCTCTACGGAACATATATTGAAAGTATAGTATTAGTAAATAATAGCCATTTCTATTATTGCACAATCAATATATATTTTTTAGTTTATACAGTACGTTCCATATCATCAAGGCATGTAATTTCAAAATAAATCTTCATTTAGTAAACAATGTACTCGAATGTTTATTTTAAAATAGTTTTACATTCAATTTGATTATTAAAATGTTTGTGAATCAAAAAGCATTCCAAACGGTAACCTACTGTAATTATAGTAATAACTATTATATCGATTATAGATTCTTATCTATCCATAAGTAAGAATCTATATATTCTATAGTATTTTATAGATATAGTATAAAACAATTTGTAGGTTATAGCAGGTTTCTGTTTGAAACGTTTATTCTTTTGAGAAATTTTAGTAATAGTTTCGTTTCATACGAAGCATATCAGGGTATTTCCAAAAGTATCTGGTCTGATACTGAAATGTACTACTGGTACGTAATAAGCCGTTCATGGCATGTAATGCCATCTATGGACGACATAATGTATCAGTCAAGTACCTAGCTGTGTCAGTTCGTTGGAGGCAGGAATTTGTATCAGTCATTGTACGTTGAGCTCGCACACTGCATGAAATAAATCCAACATTAACGTCTGACAGGAAAAAAAATACCAAAGATGAGATATATACCAATGAACAATCTCATTGAAATGAAATGAAAAATGAAATCTTTGAGTTTAACGTCCCACGGTTATGCCGGTTAGGCTAAAGGAGACGGTGATTATGAGAGATGAGTGAAATGGTGGAATGAAGAAAGTGGGAGGAAACGGGAGAACCCCGAGAAAACCCACGAGCACGGTGTTTGTCCACTACAAAGTTTACTTGGCGGGGGCTGGGATCGAACCTGAGACCCCAAGCACCAGAGGTGAACGCTCTACCACTGAACTACCGCGCCCCCCAACAATCTCATTGAGCTGAATAAACTTATATAAATGAGTCTAAATTCTCATGTGTGTAGTTTTCGAGAAAATACAGAAAAAAAAAAACGAATTGTACCTAACCATTGAGGCTGCATGGGTACCAAGCCACTTATTTCGATTAAGTTGATCCTGAAGTATATCTTCATCAAAGTTCTTTATAATACTAGCAGTACGCCAGTACACTGTATGGTTAATGTGATATAGCCTAAAATAATGATTAATTTAATTTTTGTTTCATTACAATATTGTCCATGAATTAGACATATATCAAAACATAGATCACATGAAACTGAATAAAGAAACAATACATGGAAGTAAATTCTCATTAGCACTTTTTGAAAAAGTGGAAAAAACCCAATTTTGATGGTGCTACAAAGTATATCATTCGTCGCCAAATTGTTTTATTCTGCTGCCACAGACCATTTATTTGTTTAAGCTTATGTATTGTATGTTGCAATCATCCGTACACCCACACGTACTATAAGCCTCATGTTTTCACTATAAACACGTGTGTTTACAAATTATAAACAAGCAGTGGCAGACGACAGAAGGAAACTGCACTATCAGGAAGAAACGAAGAGGACACGAGAAATCACGAAGTAATCCGACGACCCCTCCACAAGTTCTCCCTCCAAACCGACGGCTATAAAAGAGGATGACGGGACCAAGAAAGTATCAGTGCCAGTGCTGATCGTTCACCTATAATACCTAGGGCTACGGAGCTACTCCCTTCTCTTGAGGCCGCTATGGGCTATGAAGACTTAATCTACAAACTTTCTGCTGAGGCCGCCTTGGGCGACGGAGACATTACCTACTCCTGAGTCACTATGGACTACGGAATCACCGGTCCTGTTTGAGGCTGCTGTGGGCTAGGTCATCATGCTATCTACCCGAGGCAACATCGCTTGCCGAGGGACTCTTTATATCCTATGCTGAAAACATTGTAGAGTGAATATAGACTTAGAGAGAAACTTGTAGTTTTTTTTTTTACAAAAATTATATAAGATATTTTTTATAATTAAACGGTAAAGGGCTAAATTCTGTGTATATTATTGACTCTACTTACAGAACATTACAACATATATTAAAAATACACTCTTATATACCAGAGTATCTGGTGTTATTCGTATTTTCCTAACAGTGACACACACATACTACTTGTAAAGTGAAATCTGAAGACTTTTCAACAAACTAACCGTAAAATCAATTTTGAACACAATGTCTGCGATGGTGGGCATGCTCCATTATAAATGTACAAGCAGAGATGAGCAATGCTGTACCAAGTAACATGAAAGGTCCGTGTAAATGATGAACGGCTAAAGGAATGGGCCCTATTGAGAAGGAAACTTGTTGTATATACCCTTCATCAACCAATCTCATGACATCCGTTTCCCAAAACTTAATAATTCCAGACTGTACAATACTCCTGATTATCGAGTTTAACTCATTTTTATATCTGAAATTATTCTTCTTCATCCCAATGGACACGTGGTAGTTGGCCACTGATTCTTTAAGGATTTGGAAATGTGCATGTTCTTGGGAAATAAAAGTCTCTCCAATAATGTACTTGTTGTCCATGACTTCGCACCAAGTTGCATAGTTGTTGTCCTGTAACAATCTTCGTGCCTGATCTTTGGTATCAACCAAAAGGACTTTTGAAGCTAATTGTTTGCTGTATTGATTTTGTGAGTTGTAGAAGAAATCATACGTCATTGGGATGCGAGTTATAATTGACATGTTGCTCTCAGCAAGCTCTTTGATAGTATTTACACGAGGAATGATTTGGGGTACTGTCAGTGACGATATAAGTTTGCATGTATAAGCACAACTGATCAAGAAACACGTGATAATCCACCAGTATATGAGTTGACGTTGTGGATGCTCCAAAGGTTCCCGACTCAGATGTCCTTGTACAACAACTTCCCAAGTATCCAATAGAAAACCTTCAAACTTGCGTCGAAACATAAATCTTGGTGAAGAACTTGCTTTTAAAATGCTTGTCTCAATATGAGCAAAGACAAACCAAACAATAGTCATGAAAGCAACCTCTACCACATACAACGCCCAGGTTGTTATATCTAATGTATTAAACATAGCATACCAATAAGTGGTCACCATTGGCTTGAACATGAATGTATACTTCGAAGCAGCATACGTGCTACTAAAATCGTATGCTTCATATTCTCTAATAGCCACATACACACCGGTGATTGCTATATCCGCCCCACGATGAACAACTTCACCCATTAATCCTGTGAAAGTTTCATTTTCCAATTTCCTTCCCCAAGCTTCATTGTCCTTGGGAGTTTGAAATGTTACCTTCAAATTATTCTTCTCCGTCAGCGTTTGTATTATTCTTCCGTCAATTCCATCGTAGATTTTGCCATTGCTAGAATTTTGTACCACTACATGTGGCGGAAATTCAATTAATGCTACTCGTAATACTGCTTCTTCTTGTTGTGGTGGTTCTATTCTGAAAACTTTGCAATCACATGAAAGAGATGAACCTATGCGATACTCAGTAATCATATTACAAGACTGGACCCAAACTATATTGAAGATGTTAGATTGTACAATATTTTTCAATGATACAGCTGAGGTGCATAATACTATAAAATGTACTTCATAGTTCCTATATAGACAATTTGGAACATTGTTCATGGTTTCGTAGATATCATTGCTACTACTATTAAGTTTAGTAATATCAAGACCAGAATTTACAGTTCCAGTTTTTAAGCTGATGAAAGTGACACTAATTGAGCATTTGTAAGAAATTATTTGACTTTCATTTGAAGTAGCATTGTCAGACATAATTGGATACCGAATATCATATATCTCACGAAGTAAATCTCGAGAGTCAAAAGTAGGTTGTAAACTTAAGTGCAGGCAGTTAAAGGTTGATTCGTGTGGTTTTTTAGATAAAAGTATCGAAAATGTTTTTGATTGCTTCTTGAGGTTAAGTAAAGTACTACAATTAAGGCGAAAAATTAACATAAATATCATCAGATTCTTCATCTTTTTCTAGTTCAACCTGCAAAACAGAAGAAAGTTAAATCTTTATTGCAACATAACAATATGCATTTCTTTAATACCTTTGTATTATTCTTCTAGTACAGGGTGGCCCCAAAGTAGGTATACAGCCATGCATTGATCAAGAATGACATTTTAATTTATGAAAATATGAATTTTACTTTCTTCAGTCTGTTTCGTGATTAAGATGTAAGTGAAAAGAAGTTAAGAATAAACAATAAAATAAATTGAGTCAATATCTGTATGGATAACAATAAGGAACTATATAAAATGGCATATGCAAATCAGTACGGTGCTGTATACCTACTTTTGGACCACTCTGTATAGTAGGTGTGACGGATGTATGACATTCATAGTGTACTACACTGACAAATTACATATTGACATTGCAAAGTATACTATACTGTACCAATTTCGGAATTTTTCAGTTACAGGTCAACAATGTTTATCTAGTAAATTAGATTGGTTAAGTACTAATTTATCTTAACTAAACGATCACTGCATATACTTTTCTACAGAATATTGTTAGAAATTCATTGTGCTCTAATTTAAAAAATCAGAATTTTTGACATGAAATGTATTGAACTATATTCATTTTGTTATTATTTATCCGGTAACGTTCACATTAATTGTTTCAGTAAAATGTGTCCTCCTATTTCTTGCTAGTCATCTAATAATCTTGTGATAGTGTTTAATTATTACTATTAGGTAGTTCAAATAGTATTTATGAGTAATAATAGTAAAACATTAGCTTGAAATACACTCAATAATTACCGAGATATATGAGCTTCATTAAAGTTATGTAAAGAAGGTAATACTGAAGCAGTTGGAAGATGAAGGCTGGGAGGTGTGTGATTATTCTGCCGTAGATCGTAGGTATGATGTTATAAATAACATAATTAATAGTTCACTTTCGGAAATTGATTTTATTTTTATTGCAGCGCTGAATCAATTCTTGAAGTTTTATTTTTGTCTTGTGTATATTTTCAACCTGACACTAAGACAGATTATTATGAATTTGTTTTTGTATCCGGAGAAAAATTGCCTTCCAGGAAGCACAATCTGGGTTGTAGGTGATTTCAACATGGCTGGGACGGTAGGTGGACTAGAAGAGTCGGTAAGGATTTCAGAAAAATTGAATCTCTCAAGGTATATTATTTCGCGTACGCCAGGTCAAAACTGGAATATATTTCTTAAATATGGAATACATCAAATACACTCGCAACACTAATAACATACAATCCTAACTTAAAAGATTTCTTATTTTCAATCAGACTCAGAGCTATCCCAAGTATGATTAAGGTTCCCAACTAAAGGCTAATTTTCATTAACCACCCTTGGAAAGGGAATAATCTACTCATGATCTTGTGGTTTATCATAAAATACTACACAATAGAATTGGCTATATTGACTTGTTACAAAAAATCCATTTTAGGGTGCCTCATCCACAAACGCAAGATTGAAATAACGTTTTATTCTTTTGCAAATAAAGCTAAAATTAATATCTTAAAAATATCTCATACATGGCGGATATGTGCTTCCTATAATTAGGTTCACTACTTTGGATCGACAACACATATTCTTAATGACATTAAGAATAAATTAAGAGTACAATATGATAAATTTTGTTTAGATATGTTATAAACAGTATCTTGTGTATATCTTATATGTTAGTACTAACGTACATGAATAGTCTTAACAATACTGTGTTACTTTGTTCCAACTAGATAATATCATTAATATTATTACTGTAACCTAGAATATTGTAATTGTGTAGTATCCTGTTATAGTGTTCTTAAAATAAATTAAAAAAATGGACAATAACACAAAATCTATTTATTACCTTTACAGAAAGCGGCAAAAACGAAAAAAAAAATACAAAGACGCACTTGAAGGGTATGTGAATAGTGTCTAGCTCAAAACGTTAAGAATATTTAAGAAGAAACTATACTTGAACTAATCGATAGCATCTAACTAAAAGGATTAAGAATGCTGCGCAAGCAGAAGATATTCCTAAATTAGTAAGCAACATGTAATTCACAAAGCTAAGAATGCTTCGCAAGGAAACGCCATACTTGAATTAGTCAATAGTATCTAATTTAAAATGTTCTGCAGGAAGAAATTATACTTGAGCTAGTCAATAATATCTAATTCAAAGGTTGAACATGTTATGCAAAGAGAAACTGTACTTTTACTAAAGTCAATAGTATGCAAGTTAAAAATTTAAGAATGCTGCACAAGCAAAAGTCACTATTGAACTTGTCGATAGTATCTAATCCTTTAGATCAAGAATGCTTTGCAAAGAGCAGTCAAACTTGAATTAATCAATGCTATTTAACTCAAAAAGTTAAGAATACTGTACAAATTAAAGTTACACTTGAATTAATCAATAGCACCTAATTCAAAAGGTAAATAATGTTGCGCAAAGAGATGTCATATTTGAATTAGTCAGTATATCTAATTCAAAAAGTTAACAATGCTGCGCAAGGAGAAATCATACTTTAGCTAATCAATAGCATCTAATTTATAAGACTAAGAATTCTGCACAAGAAGAAATTACACTTGAATTAGTCAATAGTATGTAATTCAGAAGATTAAAGTGCCGAGCAAGGAATCCTTATATCAATTTATACTTCCTTTTTAGAGAATTTCCATTTTGCAGAATAAATTTCTTCGGGCCGCGGATGCTCATTGGTAGAACTTTTACCTTCCGTGCGTGGGGTCCCTGGTTCGATATCAGCTAACGCCAATCGCCAGTGGACTAACGCCATGGGCGTTGGTTTTCTCGGGATTCTCCTGTTTCATACCATTGCCATTTCATTCATTCTCATCACCGTCTCCTTTAACCCACCCAGCAAAATCGTGGGACGAAAAACCCAAAGATTTCATTTTATTTTCAATTTAAATGTGGAGAAAGAGTCTCCTTGCCCCCTCCCCACCAGGTAGAAGACGCTGGGACACGCTTTAATTTACATTTAATGAGAAGTTTAAAGGGATTTGTGGTATACTAGATTGTTGGCATGAATTGTGAACACCTGCTGGGATTTGCAGTACTCTTTCACCAAATAATTTAACAAGAATAGATTCAATAAATAGGAATTCTCTTTATTTAGATGTATTTTACGATTATATATCCATTCATTTTGAACCATCTTTTTTTGTTCAATTCTAGTGTCTAAATTATTAATTTTCGGATTATTATTCTTCTTACTTTATTATTATTACTATTTTGAACTCTGAACTTTTATATAGCTATAGTGTTATGGCGAGATTTTGTCCTTCAACCTTCGAGTTTTTGGCTCAACGAGATTTCCTCCGCAATGTTTTGGCCAGGCAACATTTTGGTCACGTGAGATTGTAGCTAGGCGAGACTTTGGTCTGCAAGATTTTGGCCATGTGATATTTTGGCCCACGAGTTTTGGGCAGGAGTATCTTCCACGTGGTGTTTTGGTCACGCGAGAGTTTGGGTGGGGAGTACCTTCCACGTAATGTTTTGGTCAGACGAGATTTTGGGCGGAAGATTTCGGCGAAGCAAGATTGTCGTCCGTAAGATTTTGGGTGTCGATGTTTCAACCGCGAGGGTATTTGTCCTATACCAAATTCATTACACAGAGTCACTAACTATATTTTTAATTGCTATTTATAATAAACTTTCCGTTAAGTTTATTTGTGATTATATCACGTATTACTTTAACTCTGTACCTACCAATTAACGTTTATAAGTACTTTTCAAAATATGTCTGCACAAATGTGTCACACCTCTAAAATGTGTACCTGAATGAATTAGGCGAGGAACCAATTTGACAAACTAGATTCTTTTAAGAATTATAAGGAGTAGTTTGAATACATTCGAAAATTATTCTGAAAACGCAAAAGTAAACTCGTTTGTAATACAAATGAATTTATTTATGAATTTCCTTCAGGTCTAATTAACTTGTTTCTATACAGAAACAGAAATGTTAGTCATTATGTCGGAGAATTGTTTGATAAACATAACTTCGTGCTTTAAAATTTAAATTCGCATTTGGCTATTGAAGTCAATTTTGTAGTAAGTAATTGTAAAATTAAGCAATGGACTTTTATGTTTACCATGTAATTTGTTTTCAGATCAATTATGCTAAAACTTCTAGTGTTGTAAATGTTTGTAAATAAGAAAATAACGTTTTGAATTTTTCGTTAAATTACTATTGAAGAAACAAGAATTGAATTGGAAACCTTGCATACTTATTTTCAAAAATCGATTTTTTGGGTTATTTTACAATTTACGTTTTTCCTTAGCAAATTTATTGCATTTGCTATCTGTTTGATCAATAAATTTTGCAACCACTTATTAAAATATATTAGTTGACTAATTTAACGCTTATGAGAAAATTGAAATAAATACTGTATATTGCCAGCTTAAATGTATTTCTTTTTTGTTAAATTAAAGAGCTTATCTTTAGATTCACTCAATCTTTAGAGTGAAATAAGAAATATTTCTTCCCTCGAAATTATGAAACATATCATGCGCTTTCTTTGAAGTAGCAGCGGTTCTTGAGGAAATTCAGATCTGTAAAAATTCAAATTTTATCGCTACTAGCTAAAAGAAAGAAGCTTACCTAAGGTATTGATTCTTGTATTGATTGATTCTTCAGCTTTCTGATTCTTTCTTTTTTTCCTTTCTTCAGATAGGCGAAACAAGCTCTAAATTTTTATCGATATGACTTTCCTTAAAAGTAGACGCTTTTAGGCTTCCAAATATGGTCTTTTACTTAGGGTTAACATCAGTCAAGGCAGGGGGAGCCATTCATTCTCAATTTTATATATAACTTAAAAAGTTTGAAATGGAGGCTGGCCATCGACACGTTATCATAAAAGACAGTAACTTCATTCACTTATGTTGTGGGTCCAGATAAATGTAACGTTGTATTTTCATTTAATATTGGGCTCATAAAGAGTGTACAGCCCAAACAGCTAATCCGATTTTAAAATATTCCTTCACTTTACATTGAATACATCATGTTTGGAGACGGTTTTCTGTCTTATATTTTGTTGTAACTCTGATAATAACAGAGTTACCTTATATCAAGTTAGTTTTTAGAACCATATATATATATATATATATATATATATATATATATATATATATATATATATATATATATATATATATATATATATATATATTGGAACCCTTGTTTATAGACACGAATTGAACTTCGTTGCAAAGTCGCAGTTAAAGAACCATAGAGTAGATCTACCAATCTATCAAGTAGTTACATCGATTCTCTCCAGATGGCAGTTGAAGTCGATACACGTTGACACTAACGTCATTTATTAGCGTATAGCGTAACAGTCGATAGTCGATGTAACTGATGAATTTGTAGAACAATGGTTCTAAGTTAATATGTGACGTTGCCACATAGTGAAACTCTTGCTTCCCTATAGCAGCTGAAGGAGACCCTGGAGAGTATACTAGTATATCATATTTTCGCTTTATTTTTGACCTGATGAATACCACCGTGTTGTGCATGGGGGCGCGATTCTTAGAACACCATATATATATATATATATATATATATATATATATATAGAGAGAGAGAGAGAGAGAGAGAGAGAGGGTTTGAAAAGAATACCGACAACGTTTCGGAGGTGATTCCTGACAACAAAATAAGACAAAAAGTGTAGACCAACCTGGGTGCACAAACGCTTCCTTTCGGAGTTATAGGCTGCCGAAAATATGAAAAATTGAACTTTAAAGGTCCACAGCTCCAATACTACGGGAACTACAGTAGTCGGGTCAAAGTTTCACCTAGGAACTAATATGTGCGCTATCCAAAAATACATGTTTCAGAATTCTAAGGTACTAACGCAACAATCTTTATAGAGTCAGTTTGGGTATACTTTTATAGGCCACCCAGATTGGTCTATACTTTTCGTCTTATTTTGGTGTCAGAAATCACCTCTCAAACGTTGTTGTTGATGATAACGTCAACTGTTTTCTTGAAAGCTTGTTAAGAGTCTTCTCTACTCTCTCTACAACGGTTTTGAATTTTAGTAAATAATTAAAAGAGAATAATGCTATCAAAAGCTAGGTGAAATGCTAGCACTTCACGAGAAGAGCTTTGTGCAAACTGTTTGAACCCTCCCTGTCCGCATAGGGTACGTATGTTAATGAAAGTGTAATAATGAAAACTAAGATAATTAGGTGTATTATTTGTGGTATAAATTTTGGACCCTCTACTATTCTTATAACTTTAGTACACCCTATAATCAAAGTGGCTTGATAAAAACTCAGCTGAAGGTTGGTACTAACTAGGTTTCAAAGTTTGTTTCAAATGGGTCAATTGTTTTTCTGTGATATGAATCACAAACAAGAATAGTTTCATTTTATTTAATTATATTAGATTTAAATTAGGTTAAATGAACCCAAATGACGTTTCCACCTGGTGACACTGCACACGATCGTTTCCGTTCTAAGCGAAAATAAGGAATGTAGCGTGTTAATGTTTCCTCTCGTAGCCTGTTGTTTGTGGACATGAGAGTTGAACGTAGAAGTCACCAGCTGAGAGCAGGACAAATACGGGAAACCCTAACAATATTATATGAATTTGTAACCTTTATGAGATGAATTTAGTAGATCAAACACTAGTAAGCGAAAAAGTACGCTAGACTTTTAGGGTTCCCCACTCTAATGACCCCCATGGTGGCCGGACTTTACAACACAAGACAACTCTCGTGAGGAACAATCAGATCACATGTTTCTCCTCATCAGTACATAACAAATGAAGAATTGCGCGAAAGTGCGGAGGAAGCTTGTCGAACGATAACTCCTCACAGATTCTCCATAACATAGATGCATACATCTGAGGACACAGCACGATGGAGGGCATACAGATCCACTAGATACATAGTTCGTATATGTAAGTACTGAAATATGGATACAAAAGTAAACTAAAATTTTTCTAACATTACTGTCTGCGTTACTCAAACCTAAGGCACGGGAATTCTTTTATGTTTTATTCGATTCAATCGACATTTCTGTGTCTGTTCACAATGGCGGATGTAGTAGGTAAAAACAGGGGACAGCCAGAACCTAGATTATGATAGGTATATTATGTGTTTACTATAAATTTTTAAAAATACATTAATATAGCTTAAATTATTTTTGTCACCCGAAAAACTGGGGAGCCTAAGTCCCCCCGGCCCTGGGCTCGATTGACCACTGTCTGTTCAACTCTTAGTTTGTGTAATCTTTGTTTCACGATGATGCTCTTAAAATATCCCAGCTTTTAATGAAAGTTGACGTGAATATTTCTCAAATTTAGTACACAAGCAATGTTGAAAGATATGCTCCAAACGAGTTCTCTAAACTTCCTACAAAAGGATTATGGTTCAATGAAGATGATTCATCAGTTCAATATGGAGTACATAGACTTGTTTAGTACTATTATTACGGATACTAAAACTGATGTTCTTCATGATTGTTGTTCTAAATCATAATCAGGTGAATAACATCAGAAATGATCTCCAGTGTTAATACTGACCCAGTAAGTTCAACTTGGTATGACCGATTTTTTAAAAAAAAATTATATCAGAAAGTGATCAGAAAATCCCGTTAATCTCTATCAGGTGTTCACATATTCATAGATGATCGCATTGTATTAATGTTGGATCATGGAGAGGTAATGCGACTATTCTTTACTATTTATTCGAGAGTGCCTGTGTGCACCATCGATTTCATAACAGAGTATGATTCTCCTCCATGTACGATGTGAAGCTCTCCTCAACACTGCTGGCGTGATGGCTATAAATGCACGTCGAACAGCATTCTTAAGTTTGTCAATTGTCTCGTAACGTATGGCAGCAACCTTTTGTTTAATGAATCCCCATAATGCGTTGTTGCAAGATGACAGATCAGAATTTCGGGGTTACCGCTAAAAAGGTGCAGGGAAATGGACAGAACCACGTCCAATACTTTTATCAGGAAATACCTCATTGAGATATTCTCTAACGGCAATAGCATATGCCTGGTGTTCCATCTTGCTGGTATCATACACGATCGAACAGTCCCCGATTTTGCAGGTATGGAATAAACCAATCCGTAACATGGTGAGATAGCAATCTGATACACAGCATGGACCTACCACTTGCGTTGCACACATTGCAGCCCAGATCATCACATGCGCTGGGTTGTGTTGAAGTTCTTTATGCAAATGTGGGTTTTATTAACTCCAGGCGTAAACGTTTGTGGCTTTTGCGCTGCCATATATTGCACACTCATCCGAGAAAAAAACACTTTCTCGCTTGAATGAAGAGTTCTAAAGACATCGAACATTCACCCACAAGCCTGCTGACGTTTTTCCATGTTACTATCACTTAATTAGTTTACAAACGAAGGTTTAAATGCCTTTAACTACAAATCCTTTGTGTTTTTGTAATGTCGAGTATGGAATATGGAACACCGTTTACACATGAACTTTACGTTCGATAGGCACTGCATCATCTAGACACGTTTCCTGTGGTGTTGGTAGTCGTTCTGAGCGAGGCTTATCTTTTATACAACCAGTTGTAAAGAGCTTTTTCTCCCACCGTAAAAAGTTGATTTTGGAGGGAAAGGTTTCTGAAACCTTAGAGTAAAATGATGCTCAATATTTCTCATTGATTTTTCTGTATGGGGGCGTTGGTGAGAGCACGTGCTCATTACGATCCGTTTCTCCATGGTGTAAGTTAACCCATCAGTCATGACTTAGATGTATCTCAGCACATGCAACAATAAGAAACAAGAATTTATTAACATCTATGTAATAATAGAAGTAACGGGATTTTGTCATCATTCTGTATATTAAATTAGGGAATATTGCGTAAATAAACTAAATTAGCACTACGTATCAACGAAAATACCTAAAGAGATGTCCTAGACCTACACTGAACAAATATGCTATGTACTTTTGCTTAACAACAATAACTCGTCTATACGAATCACCAATACATTGAAATCTTTGAGTTTTACGTCCCACGGTTATGCCGGTTAGGCTAAAGGACGGTGATGATGAGTAAAGAATGAAATGGTGGAATGAAGAAAGTAGGAGGAAACGGGAGAACTCCGAGGAAACCCACGCACACGGTATTTCTCCACCATAAAGTTCACTTGGCGGGGACTGGGATCGAACCCGGAACCCCAAGCACCAGAGGTGAACGCTCTACTACTGAGGTAATACATTGACCCAAGTTGGATCAGAAAATTGGCTTTCGCTATCCATCATCGTTTTTGCTCTGTGATGATGAACGTTTTAAACTGGAAATAGTTTCACATCCAGGCACGTAGCCAAGGGGGGTCCGGGGGTCCGGACATCCCCCTTCGAGACCAGAAATGAAGAAATTAAGGAAGGATGAAACAAAATGAAATGAGAAAAAGAAGGATCAGCGTTAAAAATAAACTACAGGAAGCTTTTGCTTAATCTTTCTTATGAGGAAATTTGTATTACTTGCAATACATGGTTGCGAGCTGAGCGATATATCCTGGAAGAGTCAGGGAATTTGAAATTTCTAGAAAAGTTGCGGAATTCTCAGAATTTCTGCTACTAGTCAAGGAGATTTCAAGCTTCCGAAAGTATAGTGTCGTTGTGTAACAGCGTGGACATTTTTTGTCATAATTTTTCGTCATCGCATCCTTGCAGTATCAAACATGTTATTTCAAAAACAATTTTCTACTACTCCTTTAACCTGTCATTTGAACCAGACAGTAGTTGACAGAATAATAAAAACAAAAGTATATGTGGAAAGAAAGTTCTGTTAACATTTGATTCAACAGAAAAAGAACGCAGATATTGCAAAATAATTTACAAGACATTATTGAGTATGTACTTTTTATAATAGTGAATATGTTCTTTTTATAATAGTTGAGGTCATAATGAAAGGAAAATTGTTATATTTGAATTGTATAATCTTTTTCAATACCTTTTTTTATTATTATATTACTCGAGATTTCTTCATAGTTTATTAAAATACTTATTAACATATCCTCACAAACATGTTGATAGTAAAGTAGTTTAGATTGATCGAGCTCTTGGGCCTACAGAATTTCATGTCACTCTCCCCCCCCCCCCGTTACGAAATCCTGGCTAAACGAATCAATATATGTCCCAGTAAAATTCTTTAGAATGATCGAGCCCCTAGTGTGATGACCACAGTATTTCATGCCACGGACCCCCCCCCCCCTTCACGAAATCCTGGCTACGTGCCTGTCACATCTACCACTTTCGGTTTGAATTAATTGGTTAAGAGAGGAAATGGAACCTATTCTTCGGATCCTGAATTTATATGAAGAAACCGTTTGGCTCTTCCTTTTACAGTATTTGGTCTTATCGTTGTAGACAGATGGTCGACCAGGACCGACTCTACAATATGTGCAGCATGTGCATTTGCGCGGAGCGGCAAGGTTCGAGGGACGGCAAAATCTCTCATAACTATACGTATTATTTAAAATAAATATTTCTTGTTGGAAACAGACTTCATGATGGTCGTAGTTAAATTTATTAAGCTGGCCTTCTATTTGAATACTACATTATAAATTATGCTTAGGTGGCATTAGTTTAAGGTCACATAGACCGTGCTAAAGCAAATGGATCAAACAAATCCCAGTATGAATTGCTTGATTGTTGTCAAATACAAGAACTCAATTCTCGAACATTAGCGAACACCTGTTCCATTTAGTTAGTTATCACAGTATTGATAAGAAACTAGCTTGTTTTTGTCACAAACAAGTTTCTTATCATTGAAGGTGGAAAGGTTTTTTTTAATTTTTTTTTAACATATGTAGAAGGAAAATCAAGAAATAAAGATAAGAGAGCTAGTTGCACTGGAGTTGCAAACTGATATATTGAGACTGAAGCTCTGTATTGAATTATATATATATATACGTATGTACGTATGTTCGTACGTTTTTTTAAAAAAAGAAAAAGATCTCATTGTACTGAATCCAAAAAAAAGTAAACACAATAATCTACAACATAATACTGTACATTATTGTTTAAAGCAAAAGAAAACAGACAGAACGAGAATGCCCCTAGGCAGAAGATAACACTCATTCGTCTTCCTAACATAACCCTGTGTTGTCCCGTGTATCGCACTTCATCCCATTCTTCGCCTTCATTATTATCTGATTAATACTTTATATGTTAATTATTTTATATGTGTTCATATCAAATAATAATCATTTACTGTCTCCCATTATGTTGCGCTTACCTTAATAGTTATTGTTACTGTATGTATTTTGTCATAGTCATTGTTATTATATCTTTCTGTGCGACATCACTTAATCTACATTGCAAGTTCTGTCTAATAAACGTACAATACCTTTCCCAACGTTATGATTATGGTCCCAAAGATCATAATGTCCTGGTTTCAGATAAATAAGAATAATAAAGGACCCCTAAAGAATATCACTTAGCCCAACCATTGTTCCTATGAACCTAAACTATTCTCTCACATCCTATACCTACAAGAGGGTGTAGCCCTCTAAAAGGATACTAGCCTCCGGCTAGCCTTAAAAAAACAGAACGGGCCTTATGCAGAGTCGTTTTGAAGCGCGATTAGTGCCATACTAAAAAGTTCGACTAACATAAGTCTCCTGCAGTAGTCTATAGTTTAGTATGATGCTAATTGTAAGTCTAAACGACTCTGCATAAGGCGGAACGAGATTGTATTTGTAGTGTTTAGGCCTTTCTGAGTGCGAGTGTTCCTTCTCTTCCCTTTGTCGCTCATGATGGAGTAGCATACTTAAAATCGTGGCTTTTAAGAATTGTTCTTTGTGGAGAAAGAGACGGCAAATGATGCTATTGCACGGGGCGGCAAATTGCCTAGGGCCGGTCCTGCGGTCGACAGCCAATGGACAGATTGACGGATATGGCAGTTTTAGAAGACCACCGATACTTATGCATAGCGTAGTTTGAAAATGTGTGTTTTTTTAAAAAAAAAAATCAATAATGTTTGTTTTCCTGTTTATTATTATTGATAGAAGGAGAAGAGGAGAGAAAGGGAAGAAGTAGCAAATTAGTACATACAGATTGTTGTATAAATGCCAAATAGCCTATAATAATTGTGAATGTGAATAATGTGAGAAACATGTGGGCTTCAACCTCTTCAACCTCTCTAAGCTGCATTCAAGACTGGAGACCTGTCCATCAAACTTGAAAATCTAGTTTTTATTGTCGAATATTTGAAAAACTCCACTGAATGTTTCTTTTTTTATCGTTCTCCAATTAGTACTGGCCCATTGATGTGTTGAGTGCATGCTGTGTTGTCAGAACCACCTGTTCCTCAATCCTTTGTTACATGTGTGGATAACAAAATCTATTCCTCATTTGTTCGTACGTTTTTTTAAAAAAGAAAAATATCTCATTGTACTGAATCCAAAAAATAGTAAACACAATAATCTACAACATATCGATATTTTATTGTGCTTATTTGATTCTCTAGCCTATGCGGTACAGAAGCATAAGTAATCCTGTTTATCTTAATTCAAATACGCGTGTTTTATTTGTAAGTAGTAAAATTTCTCATACATGTTAATGTTATTTTTCTGCTTTCCTAACTTTTATCGCTAACATTGTTTGAAAATCATAATACAGTTGATTTTTCAGACATCCAGGTGCTACACTGGTTTGAAATACATAGATTCTATGATCTACGGGCTAACGAACCAAATTTAGGAGCTATTAAATTAAATATAATTAATTGTGTATGTCATTTACTCATTATAATAAGGCTTACTTGTTAGTTCCTTACAATGATTAAATTTTTATTATGACAAAAGGATAGATTTAAAGTCTTCCGACTGTCCCTGTATTATTGCACGGCACCAACCCTGTTTTCAATTAACGATTTAGCACAGGTGCGAATGAAACTTGACTTCATAAGTGCTCTTGGTTAAGTACGAGGACTAGCTCCACGAAAAGGAATATTATGTAAGAACATAGACAAGTGAACAGGAAATATGTGGGAAGCGTCACTACGTTCCGGTTCCCTAGATGTCAAAGGACGTGCAGACGACTACGTTTAAACCGGGCAGCACAGTCGCCCTACTCCAAGGCAATTTCTCGTACCTAGAAATTGATATGCCCAAAGTGCATGGCAAGATTGGGGACACGACAATAATGCGTTTGTGAAAGCAATAAACAGAAGACAACCTTATGCAGCTAAGGTTGCACAGTGTACTGTGCTATAGACCACACAATGGCATGACGTACAAATTGTACGCATGTTCGAGACTGACTCTTCAGCGTCGCCTACAATGTTAGCTTGAGTGGAGCATGGCAATGGACGGGGATTTGTCTCTTTTGACGACTGGATTACGTTCACTGAAAGGTGAGCTGATTACACACATGTTGTCGAATTCCATTAGCCCAGAACCACAGAAGCCTCAGGCTACATTGAGCACGTGATCTCCGTCGCTGAGTGCTGAATGGCAGGAGGTCGAGTTGTCGGACAAGCACCCCTTCAACCTCTTTTACACGTTACGCGCTATTGTACTGACAAGTGAGAGTAGCCTACCAGCGTCAGCGTTACCGATTGCTGTATAATTTGGTGTGAACCCATTCAAGCATGTGTGTTTGGTTGTTATATATCCATGCGATGATCCAAACAAATATGTCCAGATCTTAGGGTGCTTAAGGAAAATTTATAGAGCCTCCGCCTCCCAACATGGACGCCCAAAGCCAATGTACATTGTCGTACCTTTTAGCGCCCCAACCGGGAGCCATTTGCTTTATCCAAATTTTTATAAATCCTATGATTTCTGATTAGACCAAACTAATGATATTGTAATGTATTTGCATATAATCGTTGTTGCCACCCAGCTTTCAGCCTGCTGTACACTATAAAACTTGGGGCCATTGATAAACGACTATTTTTCCTGGAATAGGAAAGACTTTCATCTAGCTCCTGTGGCTTAGCAACCGCAAACTTCACAAGGGTTCGCGAAGGAGTCAATGCTGCCAGATTTCTGAATGACTTTGTTTCTCCCTGTTTGAAGGTTTCTATTCCAGATTGTCATGTGAGGACGCAAAAGTACGAACTGATTTTTCAGTTTACCCTGCACACCAACTTGCATAATGTTAGTGTTCGAAAGTTTTCGATGAAGTGGCATATTTATGTATTGGCCATAAAAGATCTATACCGAAAAACGAACTAACAAAGGTCTCATTTTTTAAAAATGATCTTCTTTCCTTCAGGATGGCATTTAAGAAAAAAGAAAAGAAAAGAAAAGTGTGCAAATGTTGTAAATATTTATTCTCAATTCCTGCAAGAGACTTTACTTTTGGTGCTATAATTTACAACTTAAGGCAGCCAGTAAGGTGATTTTCCTTTTTTCCTCTTAAGTTTTATAGTTTTTCAGATTTTGCAAACCATAATAAGATTAATCATATCGTTGTAAATACAAACATGATTTGTTTTAAGTTTATAAAGGAAAGGAAAAAAGAAAGACAGTTTTCATTTAGGTCTTCTTCATCCATAAATAAGCAGTAACATATAAAAAAAATTAAAACAGTCTTTTTTACTGTTTTGAAACTTAAAGAAGCAAATAGAAAGAAGGGAAAATCTTAGCTTAAAATGCTTTCTCAAGTTTCCTCTAGAACGCTTAAATTTATTGTTTGCTGCTACCAATGTTGTCAATAGTTGTCAGTTGGTAAATTTGAATTCTCTAGTTTCCCTCGCCACTTTGTTCAAAGTAATTGTCTTGTGCTAGTGTCTTAGTATTTTCTCACTGAGTGAAAATGTCCAATTTCTTTCGGCCATGTATAAGTAGTTCGGGAGTATCAAATGTTCCACAACCTGGTCCTTCTGGCCAGAGAAGTCCAAGTAACAGTAAGGAGGTTTCGTGTACTTGGGAGTGGAGCAAAGCTGAGGAAGCAAAGTGTCCTTATAGTGCGGAATGTACAAAAGTTTTTGCGTGAAGTTATTCGAAAAGCTGGTTTTACCCAGCAAAAACGTTATCAATCGAACGCTACGTGGATTGGACTCAAAACAATAAAAAATATTTTACAAATTCCAGATCCCAGTGTTTATCGAACACCAAGAAAACGATACGTGAACAGAAAGCAGTTACCGGTCTGCAAAATAGATGATTTTATTCGCGATTTGCTGCGACGTACGGTATATGAGTCCTATAAGAAAGGAGTGTCACCTACTGCCAAAACGCTGTCTCGAAATATGTGTGAGAAGACATCCGGGACTAACTATGAATTTCATTATTCCACAGAACATTACGTCGTCTGTTACATAGTGTGGGGTTTCGTATAAATCAGTGTCAAGAAAAGCGCGAAATGTGAGCCCAATGAAGTTATTGCTTGGAGATACCGTTATCTCGAAGAAATTAAAGCTTACCGTTCCGCAGAATACTATGACTCATACCTAGACAAAACTTGGTACGATAGCAACACTTGCCTTATGAAAAATTGGTCCGACGATTCTGACAATTGCACAATTGCAACTTCGGGCAAAAAAGGGGAAAAGGCTCGTTCTTATTACGCACTGTGGTGGCCGATTTGGATAGTGCTTTATTTATAACTCACAAGAAAATGTCTAATGCTCCTGCCGATTATCATGGGACAAAAAACGCAGAAATTTTCGAAAAAAAAATGAAAATGAAATCTCTGAGTTTAACGTCCCACGATTATGCCGGTTAGGCTAAAGGAGACGGTGATGATGAGTAATGAATGAAATGGTGGAATGAATAAAGTGGGAGGAAACGGGATAACCCCGAGAAAACCCACGCACACGGTTTTTGTCCACCACAAAGTTCACTTGGCGGGGGCTGGGATCGAACCCGGGACCCCAAGCACCAGAGGTTAACGCTCTACCACTTTTTTTTAATAGTATTTATTGAGCACTTACATAATAGTTACAGTAATAACAATTAGAAAAAGGCAACTAATAACAAGAAATACAAAAAATAAACATACCAGTAGTTAAAGCAAAAAAAAAAATTAATAGATCGCCTGATAATACTGAGCAAACCAGCGATGACGTTGTGGAACAGGTATACGCAAAAGAGAATAAGATAACCAAGAAATGTATAAATCCGGGGAGAAATCCGTAGAAAGATGAAGAAAGAGATCAGCCGTTGTAATTGTCAACCACAATTACAGGTTCTATGAAGAAAAAGACATCTGGCCTGTAAAGCAATGTCCTTGATACCAAGGCCTCCAACAGAAGGTCGACTGCAAACTACCTGGCGATTTACCCGAAGAGTATGTTGATACCAAAGAAAATATAACATATGTTTGTTTACTTTGTTAAGAATAGCAACCGAGGGCGGGAAAAGTTGCATAATAAAATATAAAAGACTGAGAGCATAAACCTGAACAAAAGTGGCACGTTCAAAAAGGGTAAGATTTCTTGTTTTATGTTGATAGAATAAAGTAACCAACTTTGAAACAACAAGATTATAATTTACCGAGATGGTATGTTTAACGGATGGATACAAGGTAATACCAAGAATTTTATGACAAGAAACAGATGTGAAGGGGGAAACAAAACTCGTATGTGCTAGGTCGGAAAGGCATAACAATTTGTTTTTTTCAACATTGAGGGTCGCACCTGAGGCTTGACTAAATAAGTGCAAATTATATTGAATCGTATCAAGGTCACTTTGAGAATGAAAAAAGAAGCTAAAATCATCAACGTACGTTTGTAGTTTGAGAACCGCCTTATTAAGACAAATGCCATCAATTTCACGATAAATTTTACTAATAAAAGGCATAACTGCAATGCTATACAAAAGGGTGGATAAAGGACACCTTTGGATTAGACCACGTTCAAGCCGAAATGAAGAAGTAAGCGCTCCATTAAGTTTCAATTGTGCCGTACGAGCTCGATAAAGAGCACGGAGCATATTAAAATAACTGGTGCCCAAATGTAATGCTTCCAAAACACGGAAAAGATAGTCATGATCAATTTTATCAAACGCCTGGGAAAAGTCAGTACTTAATATTGCTGTGGCGCGAGTGGGATAACGCTCAAAAAAAGCGATGGTGTCACGAATATTTGCTAGTGCCAAATATAGGGGGTGTTGGACATCATGACCAAATTGGGCAAAATGTAAAATATTTGGGAGGAAATTACGTAAACGAAAGGCAAGAACCTTGGTTAAAAGTTTATAATCACAGCAAGTAAGACTTATAGGCCGGTACTGAGTGACACAAGGGGACTGAGACTGCTTCGGAAGTAAAACGATAATACTATGCGTAAGAGAGGTCCCTAAACGTAAGTTGACACGAAAATCATTAAAAATTTCGGTAAAAAAAGGAATAAAAATATCAGCAAAAGTTTGATAAAATTCATAAGGAAATCCATCCACACCACTAGATTTATGTTTTGGCGTGGTCATTATAACATGCTTGATTTCATTTTCAGTAAAAGGGGCATTCAAAACATCTTGAGCTGCAGGTTCTAAGGGAGTCAACTCAGAAAACAAATCATCAGGGCACGGAGAAGAAGGATGTCGGCTATAAAGACGGGTATAATAACGGGTAAAACAAGGAGCAACATTGGTTCCCAACCATAAACGACCCTCCTCATCTTGAATCTTACCGATTAGCCGTTGTTTGCCCCGACGTCTTTCAGCAGTTACTTGAACCAGACCGGGAGATTCAGTGGGCTGACTCGAAATAAGTTTACTCCTCACACTAATACCGGATAACTTGGTGCGATGTAATGATAACAGAAAAGCTTTCACCTGTTTAATTTGTGATAAAACAGGAGCCCCTTGTTGATAAGCAAGATGGTACTCATGCAAAAGTCGGTAATAATAATTATACTGCTCATGAAAGTTTTTACTTCGCTCACGACAATAGTCTCGACAGAGACGTCTAAGGGTAGGTTTACCCCGAGAGTCCCACCACTGCATAATGTTACGCTTACGTAAAGATTGCTTACTTATTTCATTCCATTTTTGTCGAAGAAGTGCTTGAAAGGATGGATCAGACAAAATACTAGTATTAAGATGCCAAAAAAAAAGATTTTCGTAGATATTGTGTTACAGGTAAATTAACAGTTAAAATAACAGAATGATGATCAGAAAAACAGACTGGGACCAGTTCTATGCTTTGAACATGAGGAAGCAAGGATGCAGAGATGAAAAAAGCATCGATGCGAGATGCTCCTTGAGAATGAACATACGTATAACCCGGGTCGTGAGGGTGAAAATGACGCCAAACATCCACGAAACCAAATTGAGTAAGAACATGAAGCAAATTAGTGGAAGGAGTACGGTTCTGTAAGGAATCTTGAGAACCGGGAACTTCATTGTGATCACCTCCTCAAATAATAGAGCGAGTACCAGCATGCAATGCAGTAGCAACGTCATCGCTGAAAAAATTATTACGTTGAATACGGTTTTGCGAGCCAGATGGACTATAGGAATTACAAAGGTATATAGTTTCCAAATTGCCAGTAATAATGCGACCATCAGGATAACTATAAACCTGATCGAGGTGTAAATCACTGCGATAAATAAGTGCAGTACCTGTGCCTGCTACAGTTTCATTACTAATAAAAGTATAATTATATTTATATAAACCGTGTAAATCAGTAATTTTAACCTCCTGGGCAAACAAAATATCAATCATTCTAGCATTAATAAAGGCAGCAACTGCATCCTGTTTTGTAGCGGAAGAAAGTCCGTTAAAGTTTATAGTGCCAATCCTAACACCATACATAATATGGAAAATAGAAAAGTAAAAATGTAAAACATACGGGAGTAATATACAAAATGCAAAGCCTATGCACGAAGCAGATAAATTACCACACCGCAAAAATTTAAACTCCAAAAAAATTAACCAAAAATTAAGACGGCGTTTCAGCATTTTGGTTGGACGAAAAGGAATGTTCATTAGATGCAGGGGGCACCTGTGGTTGCGAAAGTTGTTTAGATCGCGTGCGGAGAGCAATACTAGGTTCATCAGACAGAGATGAGTCAAGCACTTTCTGAACTTTAGGAGCTTTACTGTCAAGGAGAGGGCGTTTCTTTTTCTTCGACGTATCCAAAGGTACCATCTCAACATTCATCACACTAGGCAAATTTGTGGTGGGAATAACAGAAACACTAGGAGAGGTAACAAGTTCCGGACTAGATACTGCAGAGTGTTGTTCATGTACTGAGTGGTCACTTGAAACGTTCACTGAGGGCGTTGAAAGAGACGAGTCCACTACTAACGACATCGCAGCAGCAGCCTCTAAAGTATTATCCGAACTTACCTGATTCAATCCAGAAGTAATAGAAGGTAGTATCACACCTTTGCTGGAAACATCAGCAGGCGAAATAGTTACAGAAGATTTCTCAAAAGAAGGAGCTCCAGGGGTACTAAGTGAGGGAGGGGTATTTTCCACATCACCATCAGCACTAATAGTCTTGACTAGGGAAGAAGTAGAAAGTACAGGAAAAACACTGAAGTTAGTAACATCTGGAACAGTTTTAAGTTGCACTGGAGGCGGAGCCAAGCGGGAATTTGACTCGGAAGGTAGTCGAGAACCTCCAGAAACCGGAACAGTCACAGGAGCACGTTTAGGCAGTCGTTTATCACATTGCGAAATCAAATGCTGATCACTATCACATCGCGCACAAGTTTTAATTTGTCCAGGATATGTCACCCATAAACGAAGACCATGAACTGTGACATATGACGGAATGTTCTTTTTGAGGACGATCTTAAGTAATTTCCGCCCGGTACGCACCGGGTAAAAATGTCCAGTAGAGTAGAGTTCATCGGTAAGACTTAGAATTTCCCCATAGGAGAGAAAAACTTGTTTAAGGTGTAAATCGGAAAGTTCCATTGGAACCGCATGAATGCGGACCAATTTAATCAAATATGAAGCCGAATCAATAGGTAGGTTATACGAACCTACCGCATCAGAATACTTAACAGTATCTGTAAATTCATTTAAAATGCGTTCACAATCTTCCTGAGTTTTTAATTTAATATATAATAGCTTACGTGGAAAATCCATTTCTATGCTGAGCACAGTTTCCAACGGTAACCCAAAGGTATCCCTAATCCACTCATGTAAAATAATAGAAGTCTGCACATTTACCACACTTTGAAAACTGATACGAAGTGTATTGAGGCGAATCGTGTTCATATCGAACTTAAGTCAGACAACTGGATTCCAAAAGAACAAAACAAAACAAAAAAAAATGCTATGTGATAATAATAAGAACAGGTGAAAAGTACAATTAAATTCAGTCAGATAACACACACACAAGAAAGAGGAATCGACACACTACACTAGCAGTAGTAGCTGCTCGAAAGAAACACCAGTGACCTCGAGCGAACCACGCCGAGAACCAGCTCACTCGGCTACCAGCCACGAACTACCACTGAGCCACCGAGGCCCTCAGAAATTCTCAAGCATTGGTTTGAAAAGTCTATACTAAAACGCTTAGCGGAACCATCAATTATAGTTTTGGATAATGCCCCTTACCATAGCCGTGTAATTAATCCGAAGCCTAATACATCGTGGAGAAAAGAAACTATTCTTAATTATATGCGAATCCACAATATCGCCATATCTAGTCCTGTCTCGATAATACTTGTTCTTCTCCAAATTATTGATGAACAGCTGCCTGTGGACGAAAGGAGAAAAAAATACGCAATAGACGAACTAACAGCATCATATGGGCATGCTGTTTTAACTTAACCCAATGAAAACGGATAGGGTATTATCCTAAAATTTGAAAGGCGAATCCCTACCGAAACTGGTGTCTTTATTAAATAGTGCGTTCAGCAGAATTAGTGTTTACAATTGGAAAAACTACGTAAAACACGTGGAGGATATTGAAGACAGTTACAGAGATCTTCAGTGTTTTCAATAACACAAGCAGAGTTTTAGTGGAAATAACAGATTCGTCAACAGACGATTCTGATTTAGATCAGAAGTAGGACAGTATTTCCGAGGTAAGACAGTATTTCAAACTTTTTAATATTCTCTTATTTTCATAGATCATGCACCTTATAAATTTTTTGGCTGATTATTGTTTAATTAAATTTTTTCTTGTTCAAAATATTTGTGTTCACGAACGGGCGAACACATGATCCCACGCTTTTACAGAATTTCCTGTTTAAAAATAGTTTGTCTAATTAATTTTAATAATTATATAATAAGTTTAATATATTTATATATTTTATTGCAAGTTTTTTTGTAATATGTTTAATAACGCCCTCCTTTGTTGAAGTATTCACATACAGTTAGAGTAATGCGTGACAGTTTTATTTTTTTGCCACTGGCAGTTCAATATATTCCTTTTATCTTTTATGATTCATTAGTCGAAGGCCGAAAATAACATAGAAACAGTTATCTGATATATACACCAACAAAGAAGTGAAAGTTTCAGAAGAGCTGAAGGTAGTGGAGGAGGAGAAAATCTCCCTAGCCACCCTAGCTATAGATCTGGTTTCGAAATGAATATTGGTTTTTAAAAAACCTGGGCGATATGTATCTTTTTAATTAATGCTAATTATTTAACACCCACCCCTATAAAGCATTTAAATTTCTTATTGCTAAATGCAAATATTTACCAAGATTACTTTTAAAAGTCAAGAATACAAAATTACTGAACAAGATGAAAATTCTTTCGAAAATCTTTAAGTTTTACGTCCCACGGTTATGCCGGTTAGGCTAAAGGAGACGGTGATGATGAGTAATGAATGAAATGGTGGAATGAAGAAAGTGGGAGGAAACGGGAGAACCCCGAGAAAACCCACGCACACGGTGTTTGTCCACCACAAAGTTCACTTGGCGGGGTCTGGGATCGAACCCGGAACCCCAAGCACCAGAGGTGAACGCTCTACCACTGAGCCACCGCGGTCCCGAAAATTCTTTCGAGACGAGGCAGAAAAGAATTCTTTGATAATCGAGACGAGATTTTTTTCAAACTTAACAAGACGTCCCTTCTCGTGGGAAACACTAGTCGAGACTAAGTTAACTTGTTTTCGCACCTCCTAAACCAGAAGCCTTACTTAAATGAAAAGAGACCACATATCAGAATAATATATAATAAATATAAACAACATTTAATATCGCCTATTTATTGGCTTCAATGATGAGAACCATAAACCCATCAGAAGCCACTAACCTTAGGATACGTTTTCATGTAAGACATTTGCAAGCGATTCAATTATATTAATTTCAATACAATAGTAGAATATTTGCATACATCGTTTTCACAATAACCTGTTTTAAATTTTATTTTAAGTTTAGTTTACTGACAGCTTTATCAACCAAGTGCTAATCAAATTTGCAATTTTCTGATATTTTGCACTAATATTTGTTTTTAATTACCTGGAACTTATCTTTGATGAAACTAAAATTTTAGGTATAATCTTATAAAAATGACCCTATTTCCTCTTCTGAGCAACGGAATTTCTAATGTAAAATAACTTCAAGGATTCGTGAGATACCCTATTCTTAGCAAAACCCACTTTTATTTCCCTATAGGACATATTTCAAAGAAATCTTTTCTTAGCTCTAGATTTTGTGACAAAGGAACATTCTGTACAAAGTCATGTTTCTATCTATAATAGTTTGAGTTAGTTATTGATGAGTAAATCACTTTAATCTTTTTTATATATAATAGTGTATACAAGCATGTATTTTAAAAAAGAATGATTTGTGTTGAATTTGGATATTTTCGTCCTATTTGCATTATGTTGTAGGCACTGGTTCACTTACCATTCTTCCTGGACCATTTTTTTTTTTTTTCGTCACATAATTAACGTGTAAATATGTTTCTACTACAGTTTTCTCTATAGCTTTCTCTAGAAGAGAAGAGCATATGCTGTTCACACATTTTCAAGAAAAAAAATGTGACAATCTTGTCCCTCAGCACGTGCGGAAAAGACTTTTGTGGTCACTTGTGGTTCTGCTTTGCGAAAGGTTCTGTTTCTTACGAGGGGTATGGGTAAGGGACGTTTGTCGGTGGCCGCGACTGTATGTTAAAATTGAGCCTTATTAAGAGTTCTAATTGCTAACATTTAACTTTCTTTTAGTTTGCCCACCAACTAGCTTTCGTCTACACAAATATTATTGCTCAAATCTAATTATGGTCTCGGTACTTTTCTTCATAATTAACAACGAAGCATGTTCATTTTCAATTTCCTCGCTATCCACTTTTAGCTCTCGACGTAAGCACATCAAAGCTTATAGTTTCAGTCAACTAGTAAGCCTGGCAGCTTGAACTTTTGGCACAGTCAATATCGAGTTTGAACGAATTGTGACATGCCAATTGGCTTCCAGAACCAGAACAATGAGGGTGTGTTAACAATGTCCACCGCTCGTCAACATTAAGTTTTGTTTTTAGCCGCAGAAGGTGCCAAAAAGCTTACGAAATTTTAAAATCAGTGAATGGCGATGAAATGATAATATCGAAATCTGTTTACAAAGAGTATGAGTGATTCAAAAGTAGCAATGAGTTGATCGAAATGAACACATGCAAAAAGTGGCACAAATGATTCGTTCAAACATGTAAATAACTATCCGAGAGCTTTCTGAAGAACTGAACACTTCGTATGGATCCGTGAAAGCATTTTAAATTTTAACCGCCGATTTTCAAATGAGAAGAGTGAGTTCGAAATTTGTTCCCGACACGAAGCTTTAGAACCACGATTTTTTGGCCGAAAAATATTCCTGTCTGTCCAAGTCCACCATACTGTCCAGATATGGCATCAGGTGACTTCTAGCTCTTCCCAAAAATCAAAACCGTTCTAAAAGGAACACGTTTTCACACCATTCTCGACATTGTAAGGTTGTCGACGGCGCAGTTGAAGACTCTGAAGAAAGAAAAGTTCCAAAAGTGCTTCATATTGTGGAATCAACGTTTCAATAAGTGCATCGAACCCAAAGGGACTGCTTTAATGGAGACTGATTCATGTTTTATGTAAGATTATTACTTTATTAGTAGAAAAAAATGATTAAACGTACTATTTGATCACATCTTGTGTGTGTGTGTGTGTGTGTGTCTGTGTAATACTTTATTTCTCGGTAACTACTGGCCGGATCCGAACCAAATTTAGTGGTTTAAGGAATAAAAATCGCTATAGTATTTAGTAGCCAGGGACAAGATCGGTTCGACATTACTTTATTTTCCGGAAACTAGTGGTTAAATTTGCACAAAATTTGGTGGCCAAGTAGCCCATCATTTAAAAAATCAAGTATCGCTATATTTGGTGGCAGAGCTCGTTTTGTCTTGTATATAGTACCTTATTTGTTTGTAACTATTGGCCGGATCTGAACAAACATTGGTGCCCATTGTCTGACGGATAAAGATTGCTATGTTTGGTGTGAGAGCTCAGCCAGGAACAGGCTCGATTCGACCGCAAAAATTTCAAAGCTTTGCATACTGGGAGCTTCTGAATTCGGTTCACCTTGACTTGTTAAATAATTACATCAAAATAATACAGTTTAAGTTGGAATTAAATCGTTACAGTAATTTTAAATGTGTTAATTGCCTGCTAGCGAGATTTATTGGTGCTCGGCAAGAAAGCAGTAGAGTTAACAAATATAACCTTTCTGTTTCAAGTGTGCCCTTGCTGGCGCTGCTGTCAGTGTGTGTTTTCCCGTATCTTCCTCGAAGGACGAGGGACAAGTTGCTGTGGGCGAGATCCTTGAATGGTTAGATGCAGACAAGGTTGCCATATTGAATTAGTTCACACGCTTCGCTGTGCCCTGCCTTGTTAGCAGTTCTAAGTAGCTATAATCTTCGCTCATCCAGACTAAATGACTTAATGACAAATTGGCAACACAGCCGAGGTTATTCACTTCTTTCACCAAAGTAAAAGGAAGGTTTTCTCCGAAAGAGGACGGCGAGGGTGGGGCCGAAGTATGTTTCACATATTTTCCGAGGGCATACTTGAAATGGAAAGGCTCTACCTTTATTCTATTAAGAATTAATGATACATTTGTCATTTGTGTTTCTTTAGCGAAATCTACTTATTACTACTTCTATTTTTATTTATATTTACAGAACAACTACAGTAAATCAAGTGTAACGATGGAACATGTTCTATTTGCTAGTTTTCCACTTAATAAATATAATCTGCAAAGGTCAAACAAAATACAGGCTTTTGCGTGTTCAGGTATTATTGTATTGCTATGCTTGTGCACAGAAATTTCATGCTCAAATGGAACGATTAACATATGTAGCCTCCCATGTGACTTGATAGTAATATTACACAACAAATGGTTAATTCGTAAAACAGACGTTGTGTACCGCAAGGATCACTCCCAAGGTAATTTTATAGCATTTTTTATTTTTCATTGATTTAGTATAAGCCTGTACACGCATTCTAACAGCAATACTGAAAGCATATTTTGTTTCAACGCGCCAGTTGTCAACTATTTGACGAAGAGTGGTATCTCAAAATCTCACTTTATCAGAACAAAAAGAAAGAAATAATAATTACGTAGACAGGAAAGCAGTTCAATATGTAATAACTCGTCAGCTATTCCAGATAATAATTATTTGGAATTATCGATCAATTATTACATATTTAACGTTTTTCACCTCTATAGAATTATATTTCTTTCTTTATGTCTGAAAAAGTGAGATTTTCAAATACGACCCTTCGTCAATGCTTGTTTACCTAATTTGCATTTTTCTCTCCTCAACCGATGCCACGATAGTCAGTTCATCCAGAAAAATATTTGAATATCATAGGTGTTGTTCTGTTGTACAACGTTCTCTGTCACACACTCTTTGAAGCGCAAATGGTTAACTTTAGATACGGTGTATAACTTTTTTTCCTATTTCCGAACTATACTATGCATAAGTATAGAAAGTCAGAATGCTACTGTGTCCGTTCGTCCGTTTGTCTGTTTGTCGATAGTTATCGAGCAAAAATGGTAAGAAATGGTTTTCTAGAATCGATTCAGCGTCCAAAATATAGGTTCTAAATCCTCCCTTAACCCTCTATTCAAGCCAAGGTTGCCAACTTTTATAAAGAAAAAATCGGGACGGGACAATCGGTGTAGGAGCCCCACCCCATCCCGGATATTCAACACATGATGAACTGTATGTAAAAAAATAACTTTATAGCTTAACGTCGAAGAACAGAATAATACTGCACAGCACAGGTTAATGTAAACAATACGATTGCGCGCCAAACCAAAAGTGAAGTAGAAGATGCCGACACTGGTAGCAGACGGCCGGTACTCAGTAAAGTTAGCGTGGCGGCTACCCGCTGAAGTGAGCGCTAGTGTTATTGCCACTGAGATAGCAGTCACTTTTATGTAGAGTTTGCAAAAAGAATATTTTAGCACTGCATGGAATATACTATGATCATAATCGGTTGGAATATCAACTCAAAACAATTAGGGAATAACTATAAATTAAAGACGAGCTGCTATCTATTTTTCATGAGTCAAATCATAAATTTGTTAAATTGATTCTATACATAAAACTGTGGGTGTAAAAAAATAATTTATTTCTTTGTGAAAATGGCCCAGTAAAATATTAAGTAACTTTGAAAGTCGATAAATCGGGACAATATGCGTCCCGACGAATGTTTGGTCGGGACGCGGGACAGATAAGTCAGAAATCGGCACAGTTCTGACAGAATCGGCACGGTTGGCAACCCTGATTCAAGCCGAAAGTACTGGAAGAAATCATTTTGGGTTTCAACGTTGACCACGGTACAGAAAACACGGTAACAGACAGCAACAAGGATATTATTATCATTAATAATAATCGATTCAGCGTCTCAAGCAGTCGTTCTTTCAGAAAAATTTTCCGGGGGATTCTGCTGGTACTATTCTATTTATTATTGTATTATGGACGTATTATTTTTGTCTTCTCCGGGGGAGGCACTCTCAGAGCTCGGGGGGCAGTGCCCCCAAAAAACATGTCTGGAAGAAACAGTAGTCTCAAGAATAGATTCTACCTCTGCTCTTGTCTCTACTAAACCTGGAAGTAGTAATAATTCACTATTACGCTCAATTTCAGCATTCATTTCCAAACGGCAAAAACTGTACGAAACAGCGAGAAACAATGTATTGATATGGATTGCGCATTCCAACAATAACTTTTATCTTTTTTCCCCCTCTATTCAAAGCGAAAGTAGTGAAGATCTTAAATTCCTGGTTTCAACACCGATTATCGTAGTACTAAAGAAACCGATCGTTTATAGTTAGAAGAGTATTTCTTAATATTGATGATTCAGTACAGCAAGAATGAATTCCATCCCTAGCTTTATTTCTCTAATATAACAGGTCATGATAGAATAGTACCACTACAAATTCCGTTTTGAGTGGTTCGGGGGAAGACACCCTAATTTTATGTTTAGAAGGTTATAGCTCGTTGAAAATTGTGTACAGAAAAAAAAAAAAAAACAATTGGAACAATTTTGAAGGTTGGTCCTTTGGTAACCTGCACATAAAGTTTCGTTTCAGAACATTGCATAGTCAAAACGCTGGATAAGGACAAACACAACATTACAATTTGCCAACTTCCCCCAACTATACGGGGGAAGATGCCTCATCAATCGGGGAAAGATTACTCGGAAATCGGAATCGTGTAACGCACATATTAGGAAAGGAACAGAAGTAATATATAAAAATATATGATTCAAACACTTATTTACAATAAACTAAAGCATGCCTGCATTCACTTTTAATTTAAGAAAATAAAATACAAAGTGAGGTTGAACTACAGTAAGAGATTACGTGATAGAAAGTATGTACTGAACTAAAAATACTTATTTTTGTTGTTCCGAACAAGTATGCTTACACTCCTCAATATGTAATACCGTATTATAAATGAAACTTACTAGCATATAAAGTAGCATAGGTGACGTAATGTTTGGTTATTTTAGTTTTAGAGTCTATCGTTCATGTCCATGACAATAATATATAATCCGTTGAAACTTTTGGGCAAACATTCTACACTATATTTTTTTCAGCATTCTTATTCTTGAAACAAACATCGCAAATGTCTGGTTGTTTGGTGCATGTTTCATGTAACCATACTTTGCATTCAATGCATTGTTGCCACTCAACCGAAAGACCATTAGAATTATAATAGCATCGCCCATAGAAAGCTCAGTAATATTCCGAAGGTACTTGAAGTTCACGTGATGGTGTAATTTCTTTTGAACACTGATCTCCATTACTTGTAGTTTCACAAGGGAAATAGGTAATGTCTCTTGTAGTTTGAGGCCGTGACGATCTCTTCGTCTTACTTTCCTTGCAATGGTTAGGGGTTTCCCTGTGATCTGAGAACATAAGAATTTTAACTTGGCCTTTGCGGTTTGTCTGAGAATTAGTGAAGGTAAGGGCAGGTAACAAGCGTGAAGAGAGAGCCATGTTTCTTGGAGTTGAATATCTACTACTTTCATATGAAGGTTTACTAGAGTGTAAAGGTGTTCGTAGGCCTATATATGTTGAAAATGATAACCCCTATTTCGCAAACGGATTCTGTATGATTGACATCCCTTCAGAAATTATCATGTCTGAAATTGTGTAAGCTCCATCGGGTACAACTTCAGGATTGTACGGATATATCCCACAAGCAGCACTGTAGTGATATTGGTAACAGCCTTCTTCCATGCTTCTCTCAAAAGTGAAGGAAACTACGCCCGAGTGACTTTCGTGTTGGGATGAGTACGTTGCCAGTTTCGCAAAAAATTGCAAAAAAAAGAAAGAAAAGAAAAAAAGTGCTTCAGAGGTATGAGAAACGACCTGTGGTTGTAACTGGTTAAGTTGTTGTAACGAATGCATATTATAACTCGGAAGAAACAATAATATTACATCATTGTCTGACACTGTTTGCAGCATGTCTGGATCAGTAGGATGTGACGAGTGTCCTCCAACACCAAAATCACACGTCCGGGAGGTTTCCTGGAAATGAAGTGTGTTTGCAACCTATGCATAAATATGTCAGAGTTAACATAAACTGATATCTGATTCATAACGATTTGTGCACCAATGGGAAGACCATCTTCCCACTCAGATTTTTTATTCTTTCCCTTCAAAATACTTTAATGGTAGAAAATGACGTTCTGCGTGCAACACGCAATCAACAAGCTAGTTTCACATTTTTCAACTGTAGTTATCTGATTTACTCATTTCGAGCCCTTTTGCAGCAATTACTGTTTCTGGTCTGGAGTTTAATTGGAAGCCAAAATATTTGCCAATATGTTCCCGATTAATAGTTTCTGCTCTGCTTCTCGAGGATTCTTGTGCTTTTCGCTTTACGTCTTTTAAATGTTCGATATGAAATGCCATAGAAATTGGTAGCCTGAAACGCAGTCATTCCTTCTGTAGGAACTTACTCAGCGGGCATCTGAAGACTTATTGCATTTCATTGGCCATGATTGGATACTTTTTCGTAGTTGCGGGGCATTGTGGACTCAAGAACAATCTGTAACAAACACAGATAATTATAAAATGGTCTGGTCTACAACATATTTTGGATTTTTAAATTATTTCTTATTTTACTAATAATAACATTCAATATAATATATTTCGTTAGCACAGAAAATACGGATTCCTACGACTACCTAGGCAGGGTGCTTGTACTTTTACTAAAAAGTTAACATTAATTTTCTTCGGAAATAATCAGAAAGGCATCTTTCCCCGAAGCAGATCGATGGCATCTTTGAAAAAAAGAACTTTGATGCATCTTTCCCAACAGTCGGGGGAACATGCCATTAATGTCTAGTGAGCAAAGTACACGTGGAAATCAAGGAAGCTTAGCGCAGAAAGGAAAATTGCCCTTCTAACTTTCATGTATTTACATATTACCACTTTACATTCCGATATGATATATATTTCTGTGCAAATTCTTATCACCTAATTTCATTTTTGTGTCTTTTAAAGAGATTGAATTTTACTTTTAACAGAATAAAACATAACTTTTTACTTACCAGCGAATGTGCCGTCCAACTTTTCTTCCCAAGTCACCTCCACAAACATTCAATGTATCATACTACCAATTGCATTCAGGGTCACGCAGTGAGAACGAAAGATGCGTCTTCCCCCGAACGACACTTCGATATCGACCTCCATAGAGTAGAAACTATAGGAGAAAACCAGGCCGGTAGCCAGCCCAAAAATTTAGGGGGGACCGGTAGAAGTTAGGGGGGACGATCCAATCATATTATAGTTCATTTACTTCATTACAATATTATTGTTCCTTCCCAAGCCTACCGTGAAAATTGATGAGGGGGTCAGTAAAAATTTAGGGGGGCGGGCCTCCCTAGACCCCCGTGGATACAGGCCTAGAGAAAGCTATTATACTAATGCAGAGAATAGGTACAACACTGATACTTTTGGTTTCAGTAGTAAATTCGCATGGTTTGGAAGTCTACCATAGTTTTAGTGTGAAATAAGACTGACTCATTTCAACTCTTGCAATGTCATGTTGAGTTTGCCAACACAGTTCAAACCATTATGTTGATCATAAAAGGAGAAGGGAGAAAATCAGTGTTTCTTCCAGACATGTTTTTGGAGGACACTGTGCCCTGGAGCTCTAAGAGTGCCCCCCCACGACGAGACCAAAATAATAAGTCTATAATATAATAATAAATAGAGCAGTAATAATATGTGCCCCTCTGAATACTAAGTGTGCCCCCCCTGGAACATTATTTCTGAAGGAAAGCCTGGAGAGAATGAAAACTTATCATTCATAGGCGGTCAGGGCATACAATTCGGACAGTAGTAAGCAAAAGGCAAGTTTTCGATACTTCAGAAAGTTCCTATTTTTTTAATTTCCTAAATAGTATTTAAGTGTATTTTAATATACTGTAGTGGTTCGTATATCTTCCTAATAATTCACTCATGATTAAGTATCTTGACCCAAAGGCTTTTTTGGTCTCCGTCATCTTCGCGATCTTCTTCTCAGTAATGTTCATCGGAAGTACTGTGATATCGCAGTCTTATGGTAATCTATCATTTTACTATTCGTCAATGTGGTCCCAAGTCATTAACTTTGCCTTTAAAAAATACCTTTTCCAAGTTATTCTTTCTTCTCTTTATGTAGTCAAAGAATTATAGTATTTTTCTGCCCACAAGAGTGCTGAGGTGGGTTTCTATGCACAGTTCTTCGATGACGAATGTACTTGTCCTTCTGGCAGTCTATGAGGTTCTTAACCACCTCCGCCAACACACACTTCGAAAGCATTGATACGCTTTCTGTATTTAGCCTTTACTGTCCAAGTTTCACAGCCATAAAGGAAGATGGAGAAGTCAAGTAAATCTACGT
Source organism: Thermobia domestica (assembly GCF_964235325.1). NCBI lineage: Eukaryota > Metazoa > Arthropoda > Insecta > Zygentoma > Lepismatidae > Thermobia > Thermobia domestica. Next base: position 35,895,501 of record NC_137458.1, read on the forward strand.
GTCTCTTCTTTGTGTCAAGAGCTATAACTTATTTTCTTTATTCCCCATAATTTCTGCATAGTGGTAAGTCCCAGTGCAGTGCGCCTTTTATTTCTGTCCCACAGTCACCGGTTTTATCCACTACTTAGCCCAGGTAAATGAATTGGATAGATAGAAGTGATCTACCACCACTTTCACTTGTCACAACGAGCTGCGAATTGTCGGCTTATTTAATGGACTGACACCGCTAGACGCATTCAGTCCGTAATTCCCCGATCTTTGAACTTGAATCCTCGTGCACTTAGTATATCATCAAGGTTTATTCCTCGATCTTTATGCCTGTAGGCATGTAACCTCTATTCTCATACAATAAGAATGGGATGAGACCACTTCACGGCCAGATTGAAGTCCTGAGTGCCTACTAGTTCATCCTACTGGTTGAGTCTGTGCTGCTAACAATTCAGATCCTACCATGTTCTGCAGGTATGGCTCCCGATCGTTATAAGGCAATCTTATTTTTCGCCAGTACACGTATCAGCTACCGAATCCCACGGTATGAGCAATCCGGAAGAATCCAATTCAATTCCGGAGGCCCCTGGCGAATCCAGAGGGAAGATTTGATCATTGCCTGCTCTGCCTTCACCTCTTTACCGGTAGGGTTACCACAAACACACTGAAATACTCCCGTACCTCATCGCTGATTCAATCGTACATGTCAAGTCATCATTTGGGTTTTGGACCGATCCGTTATCCTAGTTGGATTCCTCCTTTCCCCTGCGATCAGCAACTGTTACCCAGATTTCTGGAATAGGAAAATTTCCCCAGTCGCCGTTTAGTCACCACTCAGGCAGTGGAGTGGCTTTCTACCCTTTCACCTGGTAGGATCGTTCAAGCAATACGGAACTTCCTATAGTTACGGCAGGATAATCTACATTACCAGGGTCAATGATTGATGTCAACTCTCCCATTTCGCAGACATGCTCATTTGGGGATCTGCCAAGGCTTCATCTCTTGGTAGACAGCCAAGCAATATAAGACTTTCTCTTATTACTATAGATGTACTGCTACATTACTGGCCACAATGACTAGTGTAGACTGTCGACTGGCTTAATCATTTGAGAGCAGCCGCTTCCCCGAATTACTGCATCTGGAGGGTGTAGAAGTACTGGAACGAAGGACTACCTTACTACCTCACAACTCATTTTGAGGTACCAAAAATCCAATAAAGTTTGATGGAAGTGGTCTACCACAACAATTCACTTGCCGCCCACGATGAGCTGAAGCCATGTGGCCTAATTTATGGACCGGCATCACTAGATGCATCCGACCCATAGTTCCTCTATATTTGGACAAACTGTCGTTGCGCGAAATGTGCGCCTTTATGGTTTGTTCCTCGACTTGGATTCACAATTAGCCATGTAACTCCTATTCTCTAAGGGAGTTGGATATGCCCACTACGCGGCCAGACAGAGTCCTGAGTGCCTACCATTTATATACCAGTCGAGGTGTCCTTATAAGTGAGTAAAGGCCTACCTGCTCTGCAAACATGGTACCCGAACTTTGTAAGACAAGCTCATCTCAGGGCTGTGCTCGCCGTTACCCAGAATCATAGGATAAGGTCACATAGACTACCGGATCCCACGGTATGACCACAGCCTGGCAGAGTCACACTCAATCCGGAAGCCTCAGGCACGTCCGAGGGCTTTTTCATTCCTGGCTCTGTCTAGCTCTATCGTTCACTGGCTACCACTACTTGAGTAGAAGTACCGCGTACACGTCGAGATACTCTCATATCTCATCCTTGCTTCAATGGTAAGCCACCATTTGAGTTTGATGCTAGCCTCTTATTCTTGTAGAGTTTCTTCCCTCCTTCTGGTATCGGAAACCTTTACCCAGAACCTAGGATCGGCTGATTTCCTCAGTTACTATTCTGTCCCTCTTCAGGCAGTAGACTAACATTCCTCTTCCGGTATGATTTGTCCAAGCAATGCAGAACTACGGTAGAGGTACACCGTGCATTACTAGAGCCAATGACTGATGTAGAGCATGTTGGACAAATATGTTCATTTGGTAGTTGGGGAACCTCTCCTGGCAGGCTCGCCCAAGCAACACGGGGATACCTATCTTGAACGTGTTTAGGTACCATTTACACGTTGTAGCTAATCTACTTTCAGAATCCAGTGCACGTGTAGGCCACTATTGAAAGGGACCACCACACTTTTCTTCGGTAGGGCCCGTTCATGTAACACAGAACTTCCTATATTTAAGGAAGACGTATACCGTAATTACCAGATCCAATGACTGATGTAGACTATCTTTCTATAAAGACAATTACTATTTGAGAGCAGTGTCTCCCCTGGAAGAGATGTGTATCCTACACCCAGTATGGGCTACCAGGGACGAACGATTCCACTACTTCATATACTCTTGAGGTTCCAGTGTGGTTTAGGATATGGATGTCCTATCCCGGGCCCAAGAGCACGTACAAAACGCGCTTGAGTGCTATACTAATTCATCCTCCCGATAGGGTGTGGATGCGCACGATCTATCATCCTCGTGTATTCCACTCCTCCTCTCTCATGCGTGTTGAGACACCACATAGCCTTATCTCCCGGACCGAAAGGTATGATTTAGTTGCCCATTTAGTAGAATAGAAATAGACTAATCTCTGCCGGTAGGAGCGTCAGTTCTCACTACCTACTCGATGAGGCTGTGAGAGGTTTCGCACGTATCCTTCTGGATCCAACGACATGGTTTAGTCGCCCATTTCGGGGGATAGCCGAAGCATCAAATCCACCAGTAGATTCCAGTCCTGGTTTTCTCAACCATCCATGAGTGGGGCAAGCCAAACATAACGAGAATAACTTGTTTCCATGCAATTCTCGAATTCTAATTTGCTCCTCGGCAACATACGGACTTCCACAATACATACAGCGCGCAGCCCCCAGGAGGTTTCTTCTCCTTCCTCAGCACGGGCTTGGAACATACCATGGCGTAGTAAGTGAATTGGATTGTTGTTTAGATTCTCGTTCAGAAGCGAGGATATAATTATGAAACGGGGATCTGACTCAAAGTGGGATCTGAACCACATGAATTTCCGCCGGAAACCTGAGATAGGTGAATTATGCCAATCTATGTATTTGAAATACAATCTTAGATATGTCATTGATTTTCCCTTTTGCAATAAACCAAAGAGAAAATCTTTTGAGAGAAAATACTCATATATTGTATGGTTGAAACATCGCCTTTGCCAGAGCTCCCTCGTGGCTATATGGTTAGCATACGGGTCTTCGGTGGCGGAGACCTGGATTCGATTCCTTGGTTGGAGATTATGTGATTGTTTTCTTATTAACTGTAGGTTCACGTCGCATGTAGCCTCGTTGCTGAAAGGGACGCTAAACTTTAATGCAACCAACCAATCACTTTTAGCAATATTAAATCGTGTAGTTAATCTATGTTTACTCTATAATCTTTTAGATATAGTCCTTAAATAATACAAATTCTATTGCTGTGTTTTCCTCCTATTTTCAGATATAAAAGCTTGTGCAGTAGATTTAATAAAATGTCTTACAGAAAATGGACTTCAAGTAGGGAGTTACGATTTATCCACAGTGGCAATGTTCAGGAATTTTGAAACTCATACCATGCAAGTTATCATTTCGGCAGATCTCAATACTGTTACGTTCATGCAAAGGGTAAGATTCTTATTTTCTTTTTTTAGAAATAATTGAAGCGAAGGGATCGTAATTGTATTCTTCTAAAACTCATATATATTTGTTGTTCAGGCATAACATTTGGGTTGCGCAATCAATTCTCAGTAAATTGCGAAGATACAACTGATGGAAATGCTAGTCAAATGTGGGATTGCTGGCACCACGAGAGAATAATAACCAAATACACACTTTCTCCTACAGAGCTCAAACCACTTAATCAATCCTGACTCCTGACCATATTCTGTATGCTGACAGCACACTTTCACGAAGGAATAGTAACCAAGAAATCTCTTCTTCCTACAAAGTTTAACTCTCTTAACCCTCGAGTAGTCGCGCCGCGGTCAAAAGCACCGCAGGGAAATTATTTTTGATCGTGTGTCCATTCTGTTCGTCCGACAGACATCTCCGTCTACTTAATCTTACCCCTCACCTTCCCGAACATTCCTGCTCAATCACTCCGTTATCCGTTGTTTAGTTTTAGTACTAGTGATTGTTTAGTGATTCTGCGGTGCTTTCCACCGCGCGCGACTAACCGTGTAATGTTTTTTCTCAGTGTTTCGCTCTGCACGTGACCTTTGCTTTGGAGATGTTTTAAGGTTTTTAAATATACATATTATTTTAATAGACGGAAGAGAGGTCGACAGAGTTAACAAACTGATACCAAGTGTGAAAAAAGAGAAAATTAGAAATGAACAGCTTAAAAGAACGATATATATATAAACACGAATGATGAAGTGAGGAGTCTGCAAGCGAGTCTGAAGATCGTAAACCCAGAAATGACCAGCAATTCCCCGAATGTAGTCACAGCAGGAGAGGACGAAATAAGCGACGACGAAGTGTAGAACAGTGTAAATTTGAAGATAACCTAAAATAATTCAATATAGTGCTGTATAGGTGGAGTTTCAAAATAACAGGACCGTAAAATAATTCAATGTAAATTTGATTTGATTTCAATTTAGCGCCCTTTTCAGCATCAAGGCTATGTAAGACGTAGACCTACTGCTTAACGTGGGATCCGAACCACATGAGCTCCCACCGGGAATCGAACCCGGAAGTCCTACGCCAAAGGCACGTATGCTAACCGCTTAGCTACGAGTGAGCTCTAATTGAATGTAAAATGCGCTGTGAAGCTTTGTTTTAGTTTTATCTTTATACAGTATATTTTTTACTAATTTACTATTGCATTCCTAATTTTAGACGAACCAGAGTTGGCAAAAACAAAAGATCGTCATCAGATTTAGAATTTTCAATAAAACCAGTGCGTAGCTATCTATCTAAAGAAATATGTAACGAAAAAAAAATATTACAATAAGAAATAAAAAGACAGTACATGCCTAATTGTAGGTTCCTTTAATAGTTATTACTGTAAAACGTATTATAATAATAAAAATGTTATTCCCTTTTAGTCAGAAAATATACAAAATTACGTTTCTAATACAAGAAAAATGTTTAAAACGATATTTGCAACACATTATGTTCGTGCGGTCCTTTTGACCGCGCGCGACTACTCGCGTTACTTTTTCAGCGCGACTTCTCGAGGGTTAATCGATCCTGACCAAATTCGGATGGTGATAGTGACCAGTGCTCAGATACGAGATTGCACACATTGTGGAGAAATAATGCAGAGAACCTCTTCCGTTCAGACAGTTGAATAAAAAGTAAAACTAAAAGCAAATTACGTGAAACCAATGCCAACCATACAATTGAGTTTTCGAAACATGCAAAATATGGGAAAGTTATTTCGGTGATTTCTTCTGTGCACACATTTTTTTTTCTCGAAAGTAACCACGGCAGGTACTATGAAGTTGTGTCATTTGGACACGTTTCAATTAACTTCAAACAGTATTTCATGTTGGAAACAGATAGAAATTAATAAGAGAGTTATTTTTTCTACCTCCATTAAGCCACCACAGAAAAGCCACGTGAGATGATGAAACGGAGATAAAAGTAACTCTGTTCGTTGGAAATTGCCCATCCCTCACTGTCATTCAATCATTGTGAATTAACGAGCGTGAAAACACATCGAGTGTAATCAAAGCGCCCACCAAGTGTGTACTGGATGGCGTTATCCGATTTCTTTAGGAGACTGCTGACTTCCCTGAAACTCCAAGATCAGACAGTTCAGAAATCATAATCTTCGCCTTTCACGGACCATACGATTTATGCGTTCAGCAAAGTCGTCCGGTGCAACAGATTTCCACCCTTGGGTACTCTCATCGTGTACGTTGGTAAGTTCTTCTTTAAACTCTCTGCAGCACTTGTGCACACAACTATCAAAGTCCCCGCCGTAATTCTTACTCATGCCACAATGAATTGGGGCTGTATTATGCCCTTCCGCCTGGAAAAATCGAATTTCATTATACAGTATAGTTCACACTTGGCCACACTTAGCGGGCACTTTGATTACATTCAATGCCTTTCCATGAGGGCTATTCTACAATGATTGAATGGGAAAGGGAAGCTATGTATCCGTGTGGAGAATGGTAGACGTCAATTGAATAGTGTTGCCTTATCTCCGTTTCGTCATCTCATGTGGTTCTTGTCTGCTGGCTTAACAGAGCTCAAAAAAACATTTAACGTACAATTATAAATAATACATCAAACGAAAGAGCAACTCAAACAGTTTTTGATACAAGAGTTCAATGTGAGCACCATTCGTCACACGACACACACCGAGTCGAGTTCTTCTCAAAAATTGATCAATGTGTTTGGAGTAATTGTTGCAACAACTGTTTAAATTCTCTTTCTGAAGTCAGGTAGGTCAACTGGTAGCGGAGACACATACACATGATCATTTGTGAATTCCCAAAGAAAAAGATCGGCATGACGTCAGATCTAATGAATGTGGAGATCAAGCTAAACAAGGCCCATAAATTCTCCGCCGTGATATGTTACAAAGCACATTCAGTTCTGACCCCCCAGATGCTAACATTATGAGTACTCACATCGCCAATTAGGTAAAATGTCGATTCATCACTGAAAACGACACGATCCAGAAAATCTTCATCGTCATGCAGCAACTAGTCGATATCTTTGCTACTAGTGCTGCCTGCATATAAAACTGTTTGAGCTGCTCTTTCATTTGATATATTATTTGATGTATAATAAACGCTACAAAGCCTTAAAACTCCGATATTCATTTCGAAACACTCTATTAATGCTTGGATATTTCCTCCAATACAATGAATTGATTCCAATCGATGAAGAGTATTCATTATTGCTCACGGAATAAGTCGAGGGAAAGAAAATGTCGCTTCAATCTAAGTTTGTTTTCTGGAACCCTAGGTGATGTTTTCTGTATTTAATTTGAGAGCAAGTAATTAAGAAGCTCATACAAATATATTGTAGTTCTCACTAAAGACACAAAATATGGCTCAGAAGAAGTCTAAAATAAACTTGAATGACACGTTACTGGTCCAAGTTAGTAGACATAGCCTTGTGCAGAATTGAAACATTGTGCAAAAGGGCAGTTTTTTTACGAGTAGTTTTGAGCTCAGTAATGTTATTTATAAGAACAAAACAATGCACATTTTGGGCAAAATACTGTGTTAAGGATTTTATACACAATGTAATCGTTCCATGAAAACTGTCTCAATATTATCCTGTGCTTTCCTAATTCACTTAGTTTTACAAGACCATGGACAACCGTATTGCTTGAATTTCACATGAAAACTTACTCTGAGAAAAGTATCTAACATAGTGAAATGAATACGGTGTTTAAACATTCGTCAGAGCTCCCTTGTGGCTAAGTGGTTAGGGTGGGAAACCCAGATTCGATTCCTAGTGGAAGCTCATGTGGTTCGGATTCCACATTAAACTGGAGGTTCACGTCTCATAGAGCCTCGCTGCTGAACGGGACGCTTAACTAAAAATAAAATCAAATCAAAGAGCTCTCCAAATGTCATAGATCTACTACCAGCTTTTCTTTTCAGCTAGTGAAAAGTTCCCAAACAAATGCGCGCATTGCTTTCGAGCGCGCCGCTGGAATTTTTAAAACCGAATTGAGATCGTATCAAATTCGCATCAAATTATTAAGATGACGAAAGCGTGATGTTTCTTTCATAACTCTGGAAGCCTAAATTGTTTACAATTTGATATGATATTACTGTCTGGCTCAAACCTCTTGACGTTTCGCGAAAGTCAATGGCATGTAAGAGCGACGTTTTCGGATTTCTTTTCCTTTCGTGTATAAGTACAACGTAAGACGTTTCTTCCGTGAAACACAGACGGGAGAACGAAGTAAACGCTTCAAACCGAGAAGGTGAAAAAATAAATACTGGTTTAGCTTGACTTGTACATGAAGAAACAATCTTACAATGAAATATTTCTGCCAAGCACTCATATAACTTTCATTGGGTATTGCAAAAAGAAAAGAGGACACACCTTGAATGTCAAGAAGTTTGAGCCTGCAGTATTGATATTATCAAAGCATTACGTGATTTATACCAGGGGTAAAAGTGAATCTGAAAAGGTAGGGAGACGCATGACGTTATGGCGTCCCCCTGCCTATCTTTGCCCATTGTAATTTAATTAGGAATTGGGGGAAGGCAATAGATGTATCTCGAAAGTGGGAGAAGACGCCCCCCGCGTTCTCCCTCACTTTTACCCCTGATTTATACTATTCTTTTCTGCAGGTAAACAATGAAGTATATATTTATTCTTAGTAGTAGGAAAATAAGAAAACTAATTTGAAAGGGTAAACAGTGTCTGAATGGGGTCGGTTGGGACCCTACATTACTGTTAATGTGCAAGATCTATTGAAGAATAATTAAGGTACTGGTACCAGAAATTCGACACGGTTCTAGGCAATCAATTGTTACCAATGTCGTAATTTTAGTTGTATTGTTTTCCTTTTAGAGTACTTTCTGATTTATGCATCTTTAAAAATAATCGTTCAACAATTTTATATCATTTCCGACACCGATTGCAGGTATTACAGAACAGGTACGTAGTTACCAGAACAACATGGATTCTGTACACAGCTATCTCTACTGGGAACGACTTTTCATCGATCAATTTACAATTCATTCCGTTCGAAAGTAAAGTGTTTGTTCTGAAGAGAAGAGGAAATGACTACGTGCAATTATTTGAAGTCTATCAAGTGTCTCCCAAACATAGTCTAACAGTTTCTCTGTATGGTGAGTGGAGTGTTCGTTATGGCTTGGAGTGTAGTAACGAATACATCTGGGTGAGAAGACGTAATTTGAAGCGAACAGTCATCAAAGTAGCTGTTGTGGAGGTACAGTAAAATTTATCAGTGAGCTTAAACTATTTGCAATCAAATTTATTCATGCTATGAATATATAAGAAGCAAGTAAAGCTTGCATATACAGGGTATTTCAAAACAACACCGACAACGTTTGGGAGGTGATTCCTGACACCAAGATAAGACAAAAAGTATAGACCAACCTGGGTGCACAAATGCTTCCTTTCGGAGTTATAGGCTGCCGAAAATATGAAAAAACGAACTTTAAAGGTCCATACCTAAAAAACTATGGGACCTATCGTAGTCGAGTCAAGACTTCGCTTAGGAACTAGTATGTGCCATATCCAAATATCCAATTTTCAGAATCGCAACAGTTCCGCAACAGTTTTTTACAGCGGTAGGTGGTGAGTACTTCAAAATAAATGCCCGTAACCAAACTCCCTCTATAAAAATTGTTGAGGAAGTACAGCAATATTTTGAAACATGGATATTTGGATAGGGCGCAAAATAGTTCCTAAGTGAAATCTTGAAATCTTGACCCGACTACTGTAGATCCCATAGTTTTGGAGCTATTGACCTTTAAAGTTCGTTTTTCCATGTGTTCGGTAGCCTATAACTTCGAAAGGAAGCATTTGTGCACCCAGGTTGGTCTATACTTTTTGTCTTATTTTGGTGTCAGGAATCACCTCCAATACGTTGTCGGTGTTGTTTAGAAACACCCTGTATAAGTTAGTAAGTAACAATTGTATACACAAATTCAATATGATATATGCATGTGTCATATACTGAAACCTCCGACGTACAAAAGTAATACAATGCATTCCGTACACCTATACGTATCTGAAATTTTACGTTAATCAAATTTATGAATGGTTTCAATGTACTTCATAACAAACTGAAAAAAGATTATTATTGCATGTATCTATTTATATATGTGTATTACTTAACAGTATTATTTTCTACATAAAACACAATGCATCAATATTTCTCAAAAGAAAACTATAAAAGGATGAAACTACACAGTTTGCACAACCTTTGTCATAAAAGTTCCAGGACAAAGGTCGTAAAAATAGAAAATTACACTTACCAAATAATGATCCTAGCTTCTATCAAACTAGTTCTCTTGGCTATCTATACTCTCTTGCCAACGTTTCTGGAGATTTTGGAAGCAAGGAAATCTTCAACTGCGATGGTTGTAAGCTCATTTGTCAGCGCGTTGGATGTCTGCGATATCTTAATGAAGCTATCTTTCAGTCGCCTCTTCACTAGCAGAAACAGAAAAAAATCAGAAAGTGAGAGGTCGGGTGAATATGGAGGATGTGGGATGGCAACAACAGAATGTCTGGCCAGATACTCGTTAATAGATGAAGCAGTATGAGGTCTTGCATTGTCATGCGGTAAGATCCAACGCTGAGAATGCCGGAAATCAGGGCTGCGACGTCGAGTTGCTTGTTTCACAAACGTTTAAAATCTTGGATGTAAAGAGTTTGGTTCACTGTTTTACCTGGAGGAACATACTCATGGTGAACCATTCCTTTACTATCAAAGAATGCGATCAACATTGTCTTTGTTCTTGACGGTTGTCGTTTGAGTTTTCTCGAGTCTTGTGGTCCATGACTCCGCCATTCAGCACTTTGACATTTCGTGTAATATTCCTTTATGAACAAAAGTATTTATTCTGTATATGCATGTTTGCATTCTGCAATAGATGTCAAAGACGTCGAAGCCGCAAACATGTTCATATGTGCTAATAGTTACAACTTTCTAAATTTCTTATATCACTGTCAATTGGCGTAAGTCGGGGGTTAACGTATAGTATTACAATACACCTCATAATGTTTATGTATATATACAGTACATATAACAATCATCATAGAGCAATCTGTAGTCTTGATCTGCAACATCTTAGCATATTTGCTCCCAAATTATTCAACAATATACCAGGGGCGGATGTTGGATGGAGTTCTGGGGGGCGGTGGATTGTAATACTGCAACATAGAGCTACTTTTAAGAGCTCCAAACTCTGGGATTGTTTTTATTTATATATCAAATAAAAAAGTTTTCTTTTTCTGGCGGGCGATTGACCCCCTGGATCTGCCCCTGCAATATACCAATATTTAGGAAAAAAAACATTCCAATTTGATCTACTGTATATTCTTTAAATTCTTCTTTGTCATACTTTAAATGCTATGATTATTCGTTTTCCTGGTGTTTGAGAAATAGTCAGAAACAAACCTAGATCAATTGGCGACTTTCTAAAATGTGACTTCTGAAGAAACAAAGAAGGAAACGAGTCATAAAATTTAAAAAAAAAACTATAGGGTAAGAATGGCGGAAAAGGTTTTTAGAAACTACAACCAAACAGTGGGATTCGATTTAGATTGAGAAGTATTGAATCCCAACAGGTTAATATGTACGGCTATCGAAACAACTGTACAATTATCGTTCAGTTGTTGTCATAACCAATAAACTTTTTAGCAACTTTCGCTACTCTTTACGTTTTTATTTATTTCTTTATTTGATTTCACTTATGATCGAAATAGCTGAGTATTTTCTTTAACTTGTGAGTGTGTGGCCCCCCTCACTCCCATTCCATTTTAATTCTCCCAGTTTCTCTTGGCTGAAGTGGAATAAGGCTCCATGTAATATATGTCGACGCAAATTTCGTTAGTTTTATCTTTCTCTATGAGTTGGCAGCGCTGTGAGTGGTGACTTGTATTTCCTGTTGACCGAACAAAAAGGATGTGATGTGGTGATGTTACGAAATATAGTGCCATAGTTTCAAAAGTAATCCTAAGACGTTTTTATTAATTTCAATATTTTAATTATGATATGTTAATGGCAAGATCATTTAACGCCTTATGATATATATATTTCTTGTAAACAATACTGCTTATGGATATTTTTAAAGTAATCCTCTGGTGTGACTAGCGCAAGCTTATCGACGCTAGAGAGAGAAGGCGGGAACTGGTGTGTATGTGTAGGAAGACGCCATCAGGAAGAAATGATGTATATGACCCAGAAAAGAAATCCGTCGTTTATTTAGTAATCACTTATGATATTGTATTCAAATATGTACGAGTAAAGTGTGGAACTTATATAATTGCGTCATATACATATGTCAATATAAATAACAATGAAAACGCTTCAAAATAACTTAATTTGTCTACGATTGAAGACGCCACGTCATATCAATTCTTTGTAAAGGTTACTCTTTTCGAACAAATACTAAGTCCATTGCTGAGTTTTGCTCGTATTAGCAATGAAATAACGTAAGTAAAACGAGTAATAATTTTACTTCTTCAATTGTTCATCAGTGCACCACGAGTAATTTTATTGCCGACTATCCAGCCGTACAATGGAAATTGGAGTTATTCAAGGAAATTCAAAACCAATCCAAACTTGGGAAGAAGAATCCAATAAGTTATTGCCCTCCTAAATAGCCCACCAACCCTCCTCTTCTCTTTGTGAAATACCCAGAATCAAAGTATCGTGAGAAGTAGTGCTCAGTGATTAACGTGTGTAAAATAATTATTTCTATTGTCACGCAATGAGCCGGCTTCGTCGTTACATCATATTTTGAGTTAATCTTTTAAAATTCCTTTTTTTTATTTTTTTATTCTTCTATTAATAAATACAAGGGCTAAATTCACTATGTTCATACGATAAAAGAAAAAATCTGAAATACAAACTTCTAAAGGTGTCAACTATAATCATATTAACAAAATGCAGTAGTAAGTATGTATATGAAAAGTGTAACATTTTGTGCTTGAGTAAAACCATTTCTGTGTATATTTCATGTTTTTAGTTGCAATCCATGTTTCTCGCATCGATCACTACCAGAACGGTAAGAATTCTGTACTTAATATTACAACACTTGAGTGTATGCGAAGCAGGCGTGTCACTGAAGGTGGGTACGCGCGTATACAACTTTGGTTGGGACTGATTTCAAGTCGCATCTGGTGCAGTTCCAAATACGAATTCTAACCACTAAAATCACTATTATTAAGGGGTACCGGACAAGACTCGAACTCAGAAGGTCATGAGAGTGTCTTCTCGAAAGAGGACAAGTGGGAATCGAACCCCACCATGTTATAAGAATGGCCTTCCCGAACAAGAACAAGAACCACTCGTGTTATAAGAATGGCGCTCCGAAACAGGAACAGAACTCCTGCACCGTAAAGCAAAAGTAGTGATTTATGCGTAGAAATATTGATGTTCAAGGTAAGTTTCTGACTCGTATTTAGAAGTTTAAAATAGTTTATTATTGTTTAAAATTTTCTGTAATTTTGCGAAATGGATGAAAGTAACGTCAAGTTATTGCTAGAGGCAATTAATGCAAATAAAATTGAAATGCAAACTTTGCATGAATCATTAGAAAATAAAATAGCTGAAATAAATGAATCTTTGGAAGGAAAAATAGAAAAAGTCGTTGAACAAACTAATAATGTACGGGAGTTTTTAGAAAACAAAATAGTGGAAGTTTCTGAAATAACAAAAAAGCAGATTGACGATAAACTTGAGGTGCAATTAGAAATATTCAGAAAAGAATGCGTAGGTAGATATGAACAAATATCGAAAGAAATAGACGAGAAATGTGAGAAGGTAAATGATAAATGTGAGAAAATATGGGGGAAAACACTTCAGAATTATCAAGAACTTGAGAACATTACGGTCGATTTGGGTAAATGTGAAGAAAAGGCGGACCGAGCTTTTGAGAAAATTGAAGCAATCGAGGGGTCAGTAAATAAAATTGAAGGTAATTTAGAAAATAAAGAAAAAATGCTAGTGGGATTAAGTGATACGACCCACAAGTTAGAAAGAAATGTCGCAGTATTGCATAGTAGGGTTGATACTCTGTCACAGAACACTGTCCCTCCCGGTATTGATTTAATCAACATGAACCAAAATATTGCTTTAATAGGTGACAGGTTGTCAAGTTTAGAAATCAAGGTAGATGAAACCCAAACGAAGTTAACCTCATTAGCGGAGAACGCTAGCAGAGAAGGAAGTGAACGTAATTGGCGTCCATTAAGTATGTCGGGTGACGATAGGAGTAGCCATAAGTTAAAGTATAGTAGTAAGGAAGAAACTAGTAGTGCCAACCAAACAGATTGTAGTTCGTCAACAGCAAGTGAGACAACAAAACTAAAGAAACGTATTAAAGTGAGAAAATCAGAAAGGGGTGACGTAAAAAGGGTTAAACGACGAATATTGCGTCATGGTGACATTGAAATGTTCCCAAAGTTTTCTGGCTTAGAAGATGATGAGTCACCATCTTCGTTTTTAAAGCAGTTTAAGATTGCAGCGCACGCTGTAGACGTACCTGAATCCCAATACTTAGATGTACTAGGGTTTATTTTTACCGGTAACGCTCGTGAGTGGTACAAGTCAAAATTAGGTACATTTCGTTCATTTAAAGATTTCACTAAAGAATTCAAAGCTCAATTTGGTTCTGAACAAGTCATCGCAAGTAAACTTTCAGTGTTGCAATCGCAAGCGTTCAACCCAAAAACTGATGGTACTGTTACTGATTTTGTTCACAAAAGGTTCAATAAGATACGAGGTTTATCACCTAATATACCAGATACTTTCATTGTGAATACAATTAAACAGTTGATCCCTATTTCTTACCGACGACAATTAGCGTTGTTCCCAAATTTAGATTTCAGTTCATTTTTAACAGCCATACAAAATCTTGAAGCACTGTATTATGACAGCAGAAATACCAACGATAGAAACAACTTTCATGGTAGAACTGTACGTGTCAATCAGGTAGATGAAGTGCAAGGGAATTACGAGAATTTTAATAAAAGGGGAAATTATAGTAATGAAAACCGCAAAAATTCAGGTAGGGGTAAGTTTGACGGTCCCAAAAGAAAGGGAACTCCGAACAAGAGAAAGTTCCACTGGAACAAATGTAAGAATAATTATAGAAGAGATAATGGTCGCAATGAAGGTCAAGGTAGTAATTGTAGTAATTACGAAGATGATCACGAGTACGAGAATTCAAACCAAAGCGAAAGGGTGAACTTTGTTAATAGTAACCATGATGAAGGTATGAATCGAACACAGCCAATGCCCACATATACTCAATCTGCACCACAATTTCCGTATTATAGTCCAAGAGTTATGTTTCCTCAAAACAAAGATCAAACTTTAAACTAAATGTGCTCTCCAACGCGAGTGCGGTTGGTAGAGTTGGTAACGTAAATGGTAATTTTGGTACTGAAAGTCAAAATGCACTCAAAAATGATTCGCAATGCGAGCTTGTTGTAATTGGAAAGAACGTAGTGAATGTTGTAAGTTGGGACACTGATTCATCTGAAAGTAGTGATGAAGAACAGAAATTTAATAGTCAAGCTAGGTCAGCTGAAATTAAAGTACAGATTTTAAATCAACCAGTAGTAGCCTTGTGTGACTCTGGAGCTTCTGTTAGTATTTTGTCTTTAGAGACATGGAAACGTATAGCGTCAATCATCTCCCATCCTCACTTGCGACCAGCTCCACATATTCTGTTGGTGGATTTTTCAGGTAAGAAAAAGAAACAGGTGCAAGGTGAAACAATATTGTGTATTGAAATAGGGAAGGTTAGTTTTGACGTACGTGTGCTAGTTGTCTCTGACTTGAATACTGAATGCTTGTTGGGTAGAAATTTTTTCACACAATCCAAGGCAAAGATAGATTTTGGTGATAATTCTATTACGGTTGAAAAGGAAGGAGAAATCGTTAACGTACCTATGCTAGGTGGTCAAGCTGACAACATGAAAGTTACAAAAATTCTGACTAAAGGTGATGTACAGATAAAGGTAAATTTCGTATCTCAAGTTGGTATTGATACTAAAATGAATGCTACTAACGACAGTGATGATGAATCAGAAATTTTATTTGAGATTGGAAAAGTGAATGTAGAGTGTCCCATAGTAAATAATCTGGTAAGTGAAAAACAAAAACTAGAAAAAGAATGGGTTAATCATGTTGTTCTTTCTGATCAAGCTTATAATAAAATTCGTAATTTTTGTAGTAATGAAAAGGAACTGAAAGTGTTAAATTTAGAAGTTGCCAATGAAGATAAATTTTTGTTTGATTACTATTCACAGCAAATGTCAGAAATAGATTATGAGATCGAAAAATCGCATTGTAAATCGTTAGATAGAGTTGCAGTCTGTAACACATTTAATAGTAAAATAGAAAGTGAATTTGTGTCAATTTCAGAAATACGAGAAAAGGTTAGGGAAGCTCAATTGTCTGATTTTGAAAAAGAGAAATTGTTCAAATTGTTGTTGAAACATAGGAAAATTTTTAAAAATATTCCCGGACGTTGTACCAAATTTGAATATGAAATTGAGGTAGACACAGACCAACCTTTGGTTAAAAGGCAATATACATTACCATATAAATTCAAAGAGCATATTGATTCGCAAATCGATGAGTGGTTACAATGTGGCGTAATAGAATCTTGTGTGTCAATCCATTCACACCCAATCTTTTGCGTGCCAAAGAAAAATACTAGTAAAATGCGAGTAGTAGTCGATTTAACTGTTTTGAACAAGCATGTAAAAATAAAACAATTGAAGGTGAATAAAATTGATGATCTGTTGTTAAAGTTCCAGGGTGCTAAATACGTATCAAATATTGATTTAGTAGGAAGTTATACACAAGTTCCAATTTCTGAAAATTGTAGAGATTACACAGCGTTCTCATGGAATGGGAAAATGTATAGATTTACATCTATTCCCTTTGGATACGCAAACGGAGGCGTAGGATTAATGGCTTGTCTTTTGATTGTGTTAGGTCATGCATTGTTTGATAAATTAGTTACGTACATCGATGACATTTCTGTACCAACATTTTCTTTTGATGAACAGTTAGAAATTTTAAACCTATTGTTTACAAAATTAGAAGAAGCCAATATGACTGTAAATTTAAAGAAATCCTCATTTTGCAATACGAGTTTTCAATTTCTTGGTTTCGTAGTCACACCTGAAGGCGTGAAAAAGGATCCGTCGTACGTAGAAACAATTCGAACATTGCCTCGTCCGAAAAATGTAAAGGGACTTAAGCGAGTGTTAGGTTTGTTCGAGTGGTGTTCAAAATTTGTGTATCATTTCGCTCATTTGGCCAATCCATTGTTTGAACTTCTGAAAAAGAATAAAAAATGGGTTTGGACTGACGAGTGTGAGCAAAGTTTTGCCCAGTTAAAAGCATCGTTAGCTGAAGAAGTGTTGTTAAATCATCCGCTGTTAGATCACGATTTTTGTTTAGTGACAGACAGTTCCTTGGTAGCAGTGGGAAGTATATTATTCCAAGAAGTTAACGGTGAAAAACACATACTTGGTTTTTACAGTAAAACTCTGAATAGTGCACAGCGAAATTTCACTATCACGGAATTAGAGGCGTATGCAATCGTTACAGCCGTACGTAAATGGGGACATTTATTATTTGGCCATCACGTGAAAGTTTACACGGACCATAACTCATTAGTGTTTTTGAATAAAATTCGCCATTGGAACTCTCGTTTGGCTCGGTGGAGTCTCGAACTACAGGGATTTAATCTAGAAATAATGCACATTTCAGGGAGTGAGAATGTTGCCAGTGATGCATTGTCCAGGATAGTTTTAGCCTCTCCTAGTGAAATTTTGGACATAAATAATTTAGAAGTACTACCATCGTTTTTTAGAAACCTCACACCAGGAGAGTTAACCGAAAAACAAAAGGAACATCCTGAGTACAGTAAAATTATCAAATTTCTAGAGAAACCAAACGATCCCTACAGTAAGATGCAAAACAGAAATGTAGAAAAATTCTACAAACTAGAAAATGGTATGTTGTTGTATAAGAACTTTCACTTTCCCAATAGTTGGAGAATTTGCATCCCACCATCTTTAGTAAATCTGGTAATTGAAGAAATGCACAACAACCGTGGACATTTCGGGTGTGAAAGAACTGTAAGCTTCATCAGCGAGATCTGTTATTGGAAATCTATGCGGCGAGACGTGATGAACTATATTAACGATTGTCTCGAGTGCAAACGGACTAAAGTCGATACTCGACCCCCAGCTAGACCTTTAGAAACCATACAGGTGAAAGGCCCCAGGAGATTAATTTCAATTGACATTATCGGACCTCTTGTGGCATCTCCTTCAAAGTGTAAATTCATACTCTCTGTTTTGGATGTCTTTACTCGTTACCTTGTTCTTTATCCGATCCGGAACGCTACTACGAAGTGCGTAGCTAAATGTTTGGAAACATTGTACTTTGTGCACTTAGGAATACCTTCAGCTATATTGGCGGATAATGGTAGTTGCTTTATTTCTAAAAATTTCAAACAGAAAATGGAAGAATATGGTGTTAAAATATTTTATTCAACGTCCTACCATCCGGCGTCGAACGCGGTGGAGAGAATCCATCGGGAGACGAACAGGTTGTTCAGACTATTTTGTAAAGATGATCATGGTTCTTGGGAGAAGTTTATACCGCAAGTTGTAGTGTTGCTGAACTATTCTATATCTAGCAGTCTTGGCGCGAGTCCAGCCAGTTTACATTTGAACATTCAGGCTGAAAAACCAATCTTCGAACATTTTGGCATTTTTATGAATGATACGAACGAAAACGATAATGAGAGTTGGACAATAAATTGGTAATGGCAGATTTTAAAAGAAAAGAAGTGATTCGAAAGCGAAATGAAAGGTATAACTCACAACAGGAGAGTAAACACAAAATACAGGTGAACGATCTGGTTTTCTTGAAACAAACTAACTTAAGTTCCGCAACAGACAAGAAAATCTCAAAATTTTTCAATGTGTTCAAAGGACCCTATCTTTGCGTTACAAACCATCCAATTCAGAAAAAGTGTTCGAATTGTTAGATCCTTTAACTGGTAAATCAATTGGGTCACATTCAGTGGATAGACTTAAGGTGTGGAAACCTACGAAACAAACTCGTAAGATCTGGTTAGACCTAGCAGTAAAACATAGTTCTCAAAAGTACCATGACATGATTTCAAGCGAATTTAAAAATTCAGATTTAGAAAGTAGTGTTGAAACTGTTCTTTGCAATGCATTAACTACAACACCAGTATGTTTGTCTCAAAGTGTTCAATCAAGAAGTAATAAGCAACGAATACATAAAATTTTAGAGAAATTGCTAGATGTTGACAAGTATTTGAATTTTCTGTACTGTAAAAATCTGTGTTCATCTGATGTGTTGGAACTTGCGTTGGTAAACTTACAAAATCCTTATGTGTTATTGAGTGAAAGAGTACAAGGAGTGTAAAAGAAAGTTGTTTCATATGATATATGCAGGTATTTGTGACCCGCTATGCGACTTCCAGATGGCCGCTGATATTTTCTTTTCCGAAGTAATGGAAAAACTAGCAAGAATATATGCCAAGTCATGGAGATGAGGTTCCCCCCCCTTATGTGTATTGGGTAATGTAACATGTTTTTAATGTATTTATTTATTCTGTATTTATTCTGAACATGTATTTATTCTGTATATGCATGTTTGCATTCTGCAATAGATGTCAAAGACGTCGAAGCCGCAAACATGTTCATATGTGCTAATAGTTACAACTTTCTAAATTTCTTATATCACTGTCAATTGGCGTAAGTCGGGGGTTAACGTATAGTATTACAATACACCTCATAATGTTTATGTATATATACAGTACATATAACAATCATCATGGAGCAATCTGTAGTCTTGATCTGCAACATCTTAGCATATTTGCTCCCAAATTATTCAACAATATACCAGGGGCGGATATTGGATGGAGTTCTGGGGGGCGGTGGATTGTAATACTGCAACATAGAGCTACTTTTAAGAGCTCCAAACTCTGGGATTGTTTTTATTTATATATCAAATAAAAAAGTTTTCTTTTTCTGGCGGGCGATTGACCCCCTGGATCTGCCCCTGCAATATACCAATATTTAGGAAAAAAACATTCCAATTTGATCTATTGTATATTCTTTAAATTCTTCTTTGTCATACTTTAAATGCTATGATTATTCGTTTTCCTGGTGTTTGAGAAATAGTCAGAAACAAACCTAGATCAATTGGCGACTTTCTAAAATGTGACTTCTGAAGAAACAAAGAAGGAAACGAGTCATAAAATTTAAAAAAAAAACTATAGGGTAAGAATGGCGGAAAAGGTTTTTAGAAACTACAACCAAACAGTGGGATTCGATTTAGATTGAGAAGTATTGAATCCCAACAGGTTAATATGTACGGCTATCGAAACAACTGTACAATTATCGTTCAGTTGTTGTCATAACCAATAAACTTTTTAGCAACTTTCGCTACTCTTTACGTTTTTATTTATTTCTTTATTTGATTTCACTTATGATCGAAATAGCTGAGTATTTTCTTTAACTTGTGAGTGTGTGGCCCCCCTCACTCCCATTCCATTTTAATTCTCCCAGTTTCTCTTGGCTGAAGTGGAATAAGGCTCCATGTAATATATGTCGACGCAAATTTCGTTAGTTTTATCTTTCTCTATGAGTTGGCAGCGCTGTGAGTGGTGACTTGTATTTCCTGTTGACCGAACAAAAAGGATGTGATGTGGTGATGTTACGAAATATAGTGCCATAGTTTCAAAAGTAATCCTAAGACGTTTTTATTAATTTCAATATTTTAATTATGATATGTTAATGGCAAGATCATTTAACGCCTTATGATATATATATTTCTTGTAAACAATACTGCTTATGGATATTTTTAAAGTAATCCTCTGGTGTGACTAGCGCAAGCTTACCGACGCTAGAGAGAGAAGGCGGGAACTGGTGTGTGTGTGTAGGAAGACGCCATCAGGAAGAAATGATGTATATGACCCAGAAAAGAAATCCGTCGTTTATTTAGTAATCACTTATGATATTGTATTCAAATATGTACGAGTAAAGTGTGGAACTTGTATAATTGCGTCATATACATATGTCAATATAAATAACGATGAAAACGCTTCAAAATAACTTAATTTGTCTACGATTGAAGACGCCACGTCATATCAATTCTTTGTAAAGGTTACTCTTTTCGAACAAATACTAAGTCTATTGCTGAGTTTTGCTCGTATTAGCAATGAAATAACGTAAGTAAAACGAGTAATAATTTTACTTCTTCAATTGTTCATCAGTGCACCACGAGTAATTTTATTGCCGACTATCCAGCCGTACAATGGAAATTGGAGTTATTCAAGGAAATTCAAAACCAATCCAAACTTGGGAAGAAGAATCCAATAAGTTATTGCCCTCCTAAATAGCCCACCAACCCTCCTCTTCTCTTTGTGAAATACCCAGAATCAAAGTATCGTGAGAAGTAGTGCTCAGTGATTAACGTGTGTAAAATAATTATTTCTATTGTCACGCAATGAGCCGGCTTCGTCGTTACATCATATTTTGAGTTAATCTTTTAAAATTCCTTTTTTTATTTTTTTATTCTTCTATTAATAAATACAAGGGCTAAATTCACTATGTTCATACGATAAAAGAAAAAATCTGAAATACAAACTTCTAAAGGTGTCAACTATAATCATATTAACAAAATGCAGTAGTAAGTATGTATATGAAAAGTGTAACATTTTGTGCTTGAGTAAAACCATTTCTGTGTATATTTCATGTTTTTAGTTGCAATCCATGTTTCTCGCATCGATCACTACCAGAACGGTAAGAATTCTGTACTTAATATTACAACACTTGAGTGTATGCGAAGCAGGCGTGTCACTGAAGGTGGGTACGCGCGTATACAACTTTGGTTGGGACTGATTTCAAGTCGCATCTGGTGCAGTTCCAAATACGAATTCTAACCACTAAAATCACTATTATTAAGGGGTACCGAACAAGACTCGAACTCAGAAGGTCATGAGAGTGTCTTCTCGAAAGAGGACAAGTGGGAATCGAACCCCACCATGTTATAAGAATGGCCTTCCCGAACAAGAACAAGAACCACTCGTGTTATAAACTACAACATTTTTCCTGCATTTGCCAAAATACTATTTTGTTCTAAATGTCAGATTGCATAAAGTGACTGAATAGGAACCGAATATTTCAAACAGCAAATAGAGAAGTCGGTTGGGAATGCTTCATTACTTTTTGTGTACGATGCGTTGTTGAAAAAGTAGCTGTTTTAAGGGACTTAGAAACATTTACGCTTGCAATTAACTTTTTGGAGGTGCATTTCATTACTTAAAGTTTTTCAAACTCTAAGATAGTCAGAAACAATGACTTGTCTTTCCAGGAAGAACAACTAATCGAGACTGATAAGAAGCTCACGGTTCAACAGCTAACTGCAAAAACCTTCAATCAGTACCGACTTTTGTGGGACGAATTAGAGAGAAGCTTGAATTTCAGGTAATAGCTTAGAACAAATAAAGTAAAATTTACTTTCTGGTGAGACTAATTCTCTTATCTTACATCTTTTGAAAGACATTTACTATCTCTTTCCTTTCTTACCCTCTAACAATAGAATTTTCTACGAGGTACATTCATGTTCTACGGTCTATTTTTTTCTAGTAACTATGAGCAGATGGAAGGATGCATTTGAAAATATGCAGACAATCCTTTTAGGATTTGTGATATAGAAGACATCCGCGAACAATGCCCGTAGTTTCTACAGCCGCCGTTAGAGTAAATAGTGTCTTTGATACTACAAATGGCGCTGTTCAGTATGCAAGAGCAGCGTATGATTATCCATTTTCTCCACTTGCATGGTGTAGCTCCTATCGATATTCATCGACAACTCAGTGATAAAGTGATAGTTTTAATGTGAAAAGTGTGTGTTCGTGGATCGGAGATATAACAATACGTCAATCAATGTTAATATATGATGGCGCCATGTATTGTACTTTCTTTAAGTCAATTTTACAATGAATAAGACGTGGGTACCGTTTTCCAATTCTGAAATAAAACGGTAGTTACTACAATGGAATTACGCAGACTTCTTCCCTCCATTAATGCTCAGAAAGTGATGTGGTATGTTTTGGAAAATAGAAGGCGTAATCCTCACTCACTGTATCCCAGAGAACACTACAATGGTAGCTCCATCTTATGAATATGTTTTGAAGTTCATTCCAGTAATGCCAACAAAACGACAGATTTTTACATCAAAGTAACGCTCCTGCTCACTAAGCAGTCTTAAATCTTCTTCTTCATCATCTTCATTTTTTTGTAACAACTGTGAAGTCGTGCCCAATGTTTAATACGGAGCAAACCTCACTCCTAGCGATTTTTGGTTGTTTCCAACAATAAACACTCTCACGTTTATTTTCCAGTCATTGCTCTGGAATCTTTTATTTTATTTTTTATTTATTTATTTATTTTATTTTATTTTATTTTTTATTTATTTATTTATTTTTTTTTGCTAGTCAAAACAAATCCCTAAACAAGCGTTTATGGTGGCCATGGAATCATGGTACAGACGCTGTGTAGGAGATCTTAAAACTTGGACTGATCTCGTAAAACCAATGTTCTGTAAAAGATAATAGTTTCAGTACAATTTTGTGTTATCGTAAATGTCCTCTTAAGGCTGTTGGCTATCTGCGACATGTTCGTCTTCGACCCATTTGTTTATATGGAGAAGTATTCTTCTTTAAAAAATGAAAGGGGATTTTATTGTTTCCTTCTTCAAGCTCATTTAAATTTCCAACGTTTTGTAAAAACGAACTTTTATTTGCAAGATGCATACTAAAATTACGCTCCATTTTGTTATAGTTCAAAAACTAATAAGGATAGATTAATATGAGTACACATGAATTAACTTTAGACTTTACGGCTTAGCTGTGCAAAACTCAGGCTTCTAACTACTAATAGTTTTTAAGGGAAAAAATGGTCAAAGATGAGATATACGTCGGTCGATAGATCTCACGAAATACAACAAAATTATATGGTTCATTGTAAAAATTCATGCGTAATTTCTGAGAAAAATTTAGAAAATCAAATTACTTTGCACACGTAAAAAATTGATGCTGAACGAAAACCACGCCACCACAAAGATGAAATTGATACCGAAACATAGTCTCATTAAATTGTTCATTACGACAAGAGCAAGTCGACAGTACGTAGCATAGGCTAAGTGAAAGTGCTACAGGATAACTGAAAAATAATTAGGTTATCAAAAATAAAACTTATTAATTCTGTAATTTTGATTGTTATTTATTAGAAAAACATATACACGTCTGTCATTACGTAAGAAAACAAAACAATTCGTGTAATCTCAATATAGGCACCTGTGTTGTTAACCAGCTTCTTCAAATGGTCAGGGATGCGATTAATATTTTTCTGAAGGAAGTCATGGAATTTGTTAGCAATAACTCTTGAATCAGTGAATGCTTCGACTGCGTGAGGTTTAGATTTGTACACCATCTATTTAGTGGATCCTCACAAGAAAGAAATTACACGGAGTGAGATCTGGATTTCTTCCTGGCCATTCAGTGAGGTCCAGCGTAGCGATCTGAGCTCGCTCATAAACAAACAAGCGGTCTGCCATGTTTGTTTACGTTGCATGTGCTGCTTGCAGCGGTCAACGATTGAACTAAGTGAAGCAGGCATTGTGAAATCTTTATAAATTTTATTACTTTATATTATGGCACTGTTTTCAACTTGAAATCAATAATATTATATGTTTATAGAGCATTAAAACTATCTCATTATTTTTCAATCGTCCTGTAGTTAACAGTGTATTTTTTACGTATATAGTACACAAATAAATAAGCAATCTATTCCAGGAAAATTAAAAAAAACAAATTCCAATACGTATGCTGCGAACGACATAGGCTTTAGACAAGGATGTTATAGAATCTAGGACCAGTCATTCTTTCAGAAAAAATGTTCCGGGAGGCACTGCTGGTATAGACATATTATTTTGATCTCTTCCGGGCGGGCACTTTCAGAGCTGCGGGAGCAGAGCCCCCCAAAAACATGTCTGGAAGAAACACTGTCTAGTGTCTAGGCCTATTAAGAAAATCGTGAAGTCAACAATATGTCATAGTTTCGCTACCCCCACTCTGCCCACTCCACCCAATAAGATTTCAATGTTTTGAGCCAACATTCATGACTCAAACGAAAGTAACCAATCAAACTCGGTGCTCGTACAGATGCTCGGTTGTTGTTTTGGCTTCATTGAGTTAACAGGATGAAGATACATATGGGCAGATCCTCTATTTTATAACATCCTTGGTTTTAGCGCCATAACAATGAGTTTTTTTTAGTTTTCTTGAAAATTAGGCAAGAAAATTTACCCTTGAGTATATCATTCTGTTTACCTAATGCCATCTATCGGCTGATATACGTATCATCTTTGCATAATATTATACTTACCTAAAAACTAAAGTTTAAGAGTTGATCGTAATATTGGGCTACACCTAATTAGCCATACTGTGTTCTGTCGTCTTGGCAGTGTCAGAATAAAAAGCTTTAGAAGGATATATTTCAATAAGCTTCATCTTAAAAGATGTTATGGTTATCATAGCATCAATTTTTATGTTTTCAAAAGATTAGTTTTTTCTCAATTTTATGAAAAACTACGCATAGGGATTTGTTCTCGTCCACATCATTTTGGTTCCTTAAAAGTATTGTCAAGATCCCAAGACAAGAAATACATCGATTTTATCTACAAGGCTTGTCAAGGTTTTGCAAGTTTAATGTTAGATGTTCTCTTAAAATATTTATACATATATTTAGGTTTTATATATTAAACACTGTCAGTAGATATTACATATGTTTTGTGTTCGAAATAAGTACAAGGCGTGTTCGGAAAGTTAGTTTCGTTTTGAATAAAAGGAACTAAAACATGTTTGTTTTAAGCAAATTTATTTTTACATGAAAAAAAGCACACTTTAAACTATTTTTCGACATAGTTTCCACCAATGTTCAAACACTTGCTACAGTGGATGACCAACTTGTATAAACTTTCCTCAACGAAACTTTCCACCAGTGTCCGGCAAGTACGTATTGTTTCGTTTGAACGTTACCGCAGTGCTAGTGTCGGTGTTCCGCTAATGCGCACTAGTTTCACTGATTCATTGCCTCTAAATTGTGACTATACTATATCTTGTGATCGTTTTCAATGTTTAAAATCACTGCTGAACCCGCCGACTGTGAGATTCGTTTTGTTATCCGGCTTTTGAATGCAAGGGCCGAAATTCATCGTCAAACTGTAGAGACTTATGGTGAAAATGCAATGAATGAGGGAATGGTACGGAAGTGGGTGAGCTCGGCGGTAAGCGCTTTGAAAGTGACGACGACAGAACAAACGCTGTGGAGTTATGGTTGTCTTCACTTGACGGATGTTTCTTTGGGAAAGGTTTGGACTAGTTGGTCACCCGCTGTGACAAGTGTTAGAACATTGGTAGAAACTATGTTGGAAAATAGTTTAAAGTGTGCTGTTTTATGTAAAAATAAATTTGGCTTGAACAAACCTGTTTTAGTATTTTTCAAAACGGCATTTACTTCTCGGACACTTCTCATAAGTAAATACTTTTGTATTCTTTTTCTAAAATTCATATTTGTAGCACTGAATTTGAAAGTGTGAAGTTAACCTATGATGATTCTCGATTGCCTAATGGTTCATGGCCTGAAGTAATAGATATGGTCAGAAGAAGAAGGGTTGATGTTGGTCTTGTGGGTTTGCCTGTAACAAATCTTCTCTCTTCAATTGTTGACTTAAGCGCCGCAATTGATAGAACCAGGTATGACTAACTGGAGTTACGTATTCTTACAGAGTAGCTTTCGTAAGTTATGAAAATTTAATAACAAACTGTACAAATGCAATCTAATATCACAATTTCGCTATTAATAACGTAATAAGGTTATTTATCTACATAAATAGAGTTGAAGCAATCAGAAGTTAGTGACAGGTTTACATGAAGATCATTGAACAAGGCTCGTGTTGGGTGTGGGAAGATTTCTCATGTAGCAAGATTAATAAACCTCAGGCTATACAGGTTATTTTGTCATTTACTTTGATTGTAGCCAAATTATCATCACTTGAAATAATTGATTACCAAAATATTAATTAAATTCCTATGGGAAGTGACGTTTGTGCTTTAAAGAAGTATTTATTGTCTCTGTAGAAAGTTTGAAGACGAGAAAGTCTTCGTGTCATGAATGTCACTTATTCCATCACAGACTACTAATTAAGTGACTATAAATTCCTATTAGGCTAATACTATTCCATTCTATTCTACTATTCCTAAGATTTCCGATTTGATGTTTCAAATTTGGACAACTGCAGATTTTTGGTTTTCGAATTATTGTCCATTAGATTTTAGGTTTAGACTAAAATAAGTCCAATTATCAGTTTTGATGGTCAATAACTCGGGAATCAAACATCTGCACATATTATATTTACTACAATGTAAGACTTGGTGAAAATTGAATGAGTTTCTCCGATAGCGTCTACATAGCAATTCCTGACTTTTTGGTGAAAATTTCATTAAAAGTAAACCTCAACTCTTATCCTCAATAACTTGGGAACCAAAGGTCTCATTTTACTGGAGTTTCTTTGGTAATAAACCTTGATGAGCTTGCTAGATGTATGAATTGTGTTGTGGAGGCTCTTGGCTCCCGAAATTACTTGTCACCAAAGTTGAGGTTTGAACTTAGTCAAAAAATAAGTCCAAGTCCCAAATTTAGTGACCAATGACTAAAGAATCAAGTCTTCACTTCACCGTAGTTTGTTGTGGTGATATATCTTAGTGAGCTTGGTAGACATATGAAATACTATGTTGTGAAGGCTTTTGGCTCCCGAGTAATTAACCATCAAAGCTGAGATATGAACTTAGTCAAAAAAAATAAGCCCAAGCCCCAAATTTTATGGCCAATGACTAAGGAATCAGAAGTCTCCACTTCACTGTAATTTGTTCTAATAATAGCCTTCATGAGCTTGGTAGACATACGAAATATTGTGTTGTGGCGGGTTTGGCTTCTGAGATATTAATAATCAAAGTTGAGGTTTGAACTAGTAAAAAAAATAAGCCCAAGACCCTAATTTTATGATCAATGACTAAGGAATCAAGTCTCCCCTTCACTGTAGTTCGTTTTAGTTATAGACCTTGATGAGCTTGGTAGACATACGAAATATTGTGTTGTGAAGGCTTTTGGCTTCCGAGTTATTAATCATCAAAGTTGATGTTTGAACTAGTGAAAAAAGAAGCCCAAGGCCCTAATTTTATGACCAATGACTAAGAAATCAAAAGTCTCCACTTCACTGTAATTTGTTCTGGTAATATACCTTGATGAGCTTGGTAGACTACGAAATATTGTGTTGTGGAGGCTTTTGGCTTCCGAGTTATTAAAAATCAAAGTTGAGGTTTGAACTAGTGGAAAAATAAGCCCAAAACCGTAATTTTATGGCCAATGACTAAGGAATCAAATGTCTCCACTTCACTGTAGTTTGGTTTGGCTATAGACCTTAATGGGCTTGGTAGACATACGTATGTAATGTTCTGTTGTGGAGTGTTTAGGTTCCCCATTTATTGGTCATGAATATTGAGGTTTGAGCTTAGTCAAAAAAAAAAAAAAAAAAAAAAGTCGAAACTTCAAATTTTATGGCCAGTGAAAAGCTCTGCATATCATAAGGTTGTATATATATACTAAGTTCATATAAGTCTACCACCATGATAAATTTAATCAAGATCGAATTAGTTTTATCGATCACATACAACATACTGTCTCCGTGATTTTTTAATCAAAGTTCGAAAAATGACATTTGTTCGTTATATTTTCTCAGTATTAAAATATGTTAGTTACTACAGAAACATTATTTTAAAAATAGAATTAATTTAATTATTTCAATAAACACAAAAATTTCTTCAAGAAAGAATACGATTAGATTATGGTAAGTGCAAAATTATAATAAGGATTAGGTATACTATTTATTAAATAAAATAAATAATAATAAAAAAGGACTTTGTTATCTTTACAAATATAGAAGAAAGATTTTAAAAGAAGTTAGATTTGAAGCATTTCTAGTCAAAGGCTAATGGAAAGCGAATTTACGCTTTTTAAGAATTATTCGCTAACTTTCTCTATGCTTTTTGCATTTTTTCCCTCTTTTTATGAGATCTGAAGATACCAATGATCGACTTTGAAAGTTTATTTTGTTATACAGTGCCTAAATATTCTAGAAACTGAGAATTAACTATATTAGGGTGAATCAGAATTATGTTACCACGGAAATGGTAGAAACTTGCAATTCATCAAATGTAACAAAGAGTTTACATGACGGTCTCACCCTTCTCCATCATGTTCAACACACAAAAAAACAGCGATTACCAATAGCATTTAAAGACTCGCTGAGAATCGGAGATATCACATCTCGTATCAAATGCTTTAGGTCATTGATGTCGAGAAATCTCCTGTTATACACGCACTCCTTTACCATACCCTATAACCAGAAATCACAGGGTACCAAATCTGAGGATTATGGACGGCAGCACAGTGGTCCACCACAACCAATACATCGACCGGCAAATGTGTGGTCGTGATAGGCATGAAGAGTAAGAGTATAATGTGGTGGTGCGCCATCTTATTGGAAATATTCCTGTAAGACGGATTTGTAGTGGTACTTTATTAATAGAATACTGTTGCAATATTCTTAAGTACACGTGTAACGTCACTGTGGATAATTTTTGTAAGTAGGTTCAATTACAATAGTAGTCACAGTGAATTAAACATTCATCTTTCGGAGTCCTGTTCACGCTCTCAAATGACTCGAGGGTTTTCAGTGCCCCAGAAAATTACGTTGTTTGAAAAGGTCACTTATATGAAAAGTGAATTCATCACTGAATGCCATTACATTCAAAATGTTTTCTTGTATATTCTGCATTTCAGCTAAAATCTGACAGCGTTCCACTCTAATACGTTTCTGTGCCATTGTTAAAGCTCGAAAGACTTGGATGTGGTATGGTCGAATCCCAAGGTCGAGCTTCGCGATGCAATCTTCTGAGCAATCACTTTCTGGAGCAATCTCTTTTACACTGACGTCCTACTACTTCCCGTAATACGGAGTTTGCCTTAACACACTACCAACAACAACCCGACCCGGTAGCCGCCTGATCGTTGTTAACCCAGACATCTGGCGTGTTCATTATTTTGATAACCATCTCTATCAATATAATATAAAAGATAGATAAATGTTGGTACAATGTCGAGTAAAATATCTTATTTTAAAATAAATATTTGGTATGTTGTTAATTTATGTGTGTTTGAAACAAATATTTTCTATTATCAGGAACTGTTCATTTATTTAATTTTTGGATCAAAAGATCCAATATGTTAAAGTCAAAAATTGTCTTGTAGGCCTTATATTTGGAGAACTACATATAGTGTAGCCAAACCCAAACTTTCACTTAACTCAGTATGATGTACTTATTTCGAAAACTCGATTTAAAGGTCCTTCAAAAATTTTGTAGCCCCTGATCCAAAAATGCATCAAAAGATCCAATATATTTTAATAAAAAAAAAATTGTACGCTTTATATCTAGAGAACTACATATAGTGTAGCTAGATCCAGACAATCAGTTAACTGAATATAATGTGCTTATTTCGTTAAAAAAAATCGATTTAAAGGGCGTTAAAAATTTTTGTGGGCCCTGATCCAAAAATGCATCAAAAGATCCAATATATTTTAATCATAAAAATTTTGTACGCTTTATATGTAGAGAACTACATATAGTGTAGCCAGATCCAGACAATCAGTTAACTGAGTATGATGTGCTTATTTTGTAAAAAAAAAAAAAAAAAAAACGAAAACTCGATTTAAAGGGCGTTAAAAATTTTTGTGGGCCCTGATCCAAAAATGCATCAAAAGATCCAATATATTTTAATCATAAAAATTTTGTACGCTTTATATGTAGAGAACTACATATAGTGTAGCCAGATCCAGACAATCAGTTAACTGAGTATGATGTGCTTATTTTGTAAAAAAAAAAAAAAAAAAAACGAAAACTCGATTTAAAGGGCGTTAAAAATTTTTGTGGGCCCTGATTCAAAAATGCATCAAAAGATCCAATATATTTTAATCATAAAAATTTTGTACGCTTTATATGTAGAGAACTACATATAGTGTAGCCAGATCCAGACAATCAGTTAACTGAGTATGATGTGCTTATTTTGTAAAAAAAAAAAAAAAAAAACGAAAACTCGATTTAAAGGGCGTTAAAAATTTTTGTGGGCCCTGATCCAAAAATGCATCAAAAGATCCAATATATTTTAATCATAAAAATTTTGTACGCTTTATATGTAGAGAACTACATATAGTGTAGCCAGATCCAGACAATCAGTTAACTGAGTATGATGTGCTTATTTTGTAAAAGAAAAAAAAAACGAAAACTCGATTTAAAGGGCGTTAAAAATTTTTGTGGGCCCTGATCCAAAAATGCATCAAAAGATCCAATATATTTTAATCATAAAAATTTTGTACGCTTTATATGTAGAGAACTACATATAGTGTAGCCAGATCCAGACAATCAGTTAACTGAGTATGATGTGCTTATTTTGTAAAAAAAAAAAAAAAACGAAAACTCGATTTAAAGGGCGTTAAAAATTTTTGTGGGCCCTGATCCAAAAATGCATCAAAAGATCCAATATATTTTAATCATAAAAATTTTGTACGCTTTATATGTAGAGAACTACATATAGTGTAGCCAGATCCAGACAATCAGTTAACTGAGTATGATGTGCTTATTTTGTAAAAAAAAAAAAAACGAAAACTCGATTTAAAGGGCGTTAAAAATTTTTGTGGGCCCTGATCCAAAAATGCATCAAAAGATCCAATATATTTTAATCATAAAAATTTTGTACGCTTTATATGTAGAGAACTACATATAGTGTAGCCAGATCCAGACAATCAGTTAACTGAGTATGATGTGCTTATTTTGTAAAAAAAAAAAAAAAAAAAACGAAAACTCGATTTAAAGGGCGTTAAAAATTTTTGTGGGCCCTGATCCAAAAATGCATCAAAAGATCCAATATATTTTAATCATAAAAATTTTGTACGCTTTATATGTAGAGAACTACATATAGTGTAGCCAGATCCAGACAATCAGCTAACTGAGTATGATGTGCTTATTTTGTAAAGAAAAAAAAAACGAAAACTCGATTTAAAGGGCGTTAAAAATTTTTGTGGGCCCTGATCCAAAAATGCATCAAAAGATCCAATATATTTTAATCATAAAAATTTTGTACGCTTTATATGTAGAGAACTACATATAGTGTAGCCAGATCCAGACAATCAGTTAACTGAGTATGATGTGCTTATTTTGTAAAAAAAAAAAAAAAAAAAAAACGAAAACTCGATTTAAAGGGCGTTAAAAATTTTTGTGGGCCCTGATCCAAAAATGCATCAAAAGATCCAATATATTTTAATCATAAAAATTTTGTACGCTTTATATGTAGAGAACTACATATAGTGTAGCCAGATCCAGACAATCAGTTAACTGAGTATGATGTGCTTATTTTGTAAAAAAAAAAAAAAACGAAAACTCGATTTAAAGGGCGTTAAAAATTTTTGTGGGCCCTGATCCAAAAATGCATCAAAAGATCCAATATATTTTAATCATAAAAATTTTGTACGCTTTATATGTAGAGAACTACATATAGTGTAGCCAGATCCAGACAATCAGTTAACTGAGTATGATG
This sequence comes from Thermobia domestica, assembly GCF_964235325.1. NCBI lineage: Eukaryota > Metazoa > Arthropoda > Insecta > Zygentoma > Lepismatidae > Thermobia > Thermobia domestica. The sequence continues at coordinate 35,928,029 of NC_137458.1, forward strand.
TGCTTATTTTGTAAAAAAAAACAAAAAAAAAACGAAAACTCGATTTAAAGGGCGTTAAAAATTTTTGTGGGCCCTGATCCAAAAATGCATCAAAAAATCCAATATATTTTAATCATAAAAATTTTGTACGCTTTATATGTAGAGAACTACATATAGTGTAGCCAGATCCAGACAATCAGTTAACTGAGTATGATGTGCTTATTTTGTAAAAAAAAAAAAAACGAAAACTCGATTTAAAGGGCGTTAAAAATTTTTGTGGGCCCTGATCCAAAAATGCATCAAAAGATCCAATATATTTTAATCAATAAAAATTTTGTACGCTTTATATGTAGAGAACTACATATAGTGTAGCCAGATCCAGACAATCAGTTAACTGAGTATGATGTGCTTATTTTGTAAAAAAAAAAAGAAAAAAAACGAAAACTCGATTTAAAGGGCGTTAAAAATTTTTGTGGGCCCTGATCCAAAAATGCATCAAAAGATCCAATATATTTTAATCATAAAAATTTTGTACGCTTTATATGTAGAGAACTACATATAGTGTAGCCAGATCCAGACAATCAGTTAACTGAGTATGATGTGCTTATTTTGTAAAAAAAAAAAAAAACGAAAACTCGATTTAAAGGGCGTTAAAAATTTTTGTGGGCCCTGATCCAAAAATGCATCAAAAGATCCAATATATTTTAATCATAAAAATTTTGTACGCTTTATATGTAGAGAACTACATATAGTGTAGCTAGATCCAGACAATCAGTTAACTGAATATAATGTGCTTATTTCGTTAAAAAAAATCGATTTAAAGGGCGTTAAAAATTTTTGTGGGCCCTGATCCAAAAATGCATCAAAAGATCCAATATATTTTAATCATAAAAATTTTGTACACTTTATATCTAGAGAACTACATATAGTGCAGCCAAACCCAAACTATCATTTAGTATCATGTGCTTATTCCGTAAAAAAAAAACAATGGATTTAGGGGCCATTCAAACATTTTGTGGTCCCTGTTCCAAAACTAATTATTGGCCAAGATCTCAATCTTTTGATGCATTTTTCGATCATTCCTAAAATTCTTGGCCAAGATCGCAATTTTTTAATTCATTTTTTTGGATCGTTCCTAAAATTCTTGTTATTGTATATGTGTTTTAAATATTTCCTAGAAACTGGAAACTAACTTTGTCAATGTACTGTATTATGCTTATGTAACTTCTTCTACCAAATGAAAACAAAATAGCATTTCTTTCACATAATCAGTTAGAGTTATTTTAACAACTTACCTGTGTAATCGGTTACACGACTCTTTTCAGCTATCGTATTTATGTCAAACGAACGAACGATGAAGAAATCCATTGGATGAGTTTTCTGAAACCATTCAACGAGCACTTATGGTGGACGATAACAGCGACTGTAGTGACAACAGCGATTTCTCTAACGATTTTGTATCATGTAGAAGATAGCTACTTGGACGAAGCAGTGTTTCATTCATATTTCTCGGCATTTTGTGAGTCGGTGCTTTGCGTTCTTGGAGCTATTTGCCAACAAGGTATGTTAGAATATTACAGTACATTATGTATAATTCTGTTGTGTTTGGTTCTCGACTTTTCTTCTTTCACTTTTTTTTTTGTTTTTTTTTTGTTTCAAAATAGTACTGACGTATTTAAGGGATTCACTACAACAAATAAATAAATAACATAAGGTAAGCATAGTAAATTAGCAGTTTACATACTTTCTACGTTTTCATGTTTGAAAACAAAACTGAAGCATGTCACAGGGTTAATTAGGAATTGTGGATAAGTACCTTTCAATATTATTATTATTATTATTATATAATAGTAGTAATAATAATAATAATAATAATAATAATAATAATAATAATAATAATAATAATAATAATAATAATAATAACTATGCTCAAGACAGTAAAGAGTGGTGGGACAATATGACTCCTTGGAAATCCCAGAAGATAGCGTACAGCACTTTTCATTTGATGCCACCTGATGATATTTGGGGGGGGGGGGCGGGGGTGAATCTGTGTGTTTTTATTCTATCGACTGCCTTTTTGTTTCTGGGTTGAATAATGGAATATGTGATTCATCCATTGTCACAACATTTTCTAAATAATTGCATTCCTCTTTCCTAAAGCGTGTGAAATTTGCAACACATAACCAAATCCTTGCCTCTTTTGTTATCGTCAATAAGCATTCGTTGATCCCTTCGAGAAAAAAAAAAAACTTTCCTTAGGCACAGTTCGTTTGTAATTATTCGTTCTACGGTTCCCAATGTTAGCCTCAATATATCACAAATTTCCTGCATGGTGACACTCCTTATCTCTCACGATGAAATTTTCAACATGGGCAATGTTAGCATTAGTTGATTCTGTTTTTGGACGTCCAGACCTCTGCTCACCTTTCACACACGGTCGTCCTGCTTTGAACTTTCGCACCCACTTCCTAACAGTGTTTTCTGCAAGAGCACTATCACCACACACACCCTCCAATTGAATATGAATATCGGCTGCACAACGTCCACTTACGGTGCGGAATTTCAGACTTACCTGTTGCTTTTCAACCAAAAATTCCACGTTGCGGGGCAGTATCAGAAACACGTCTTACTCATTCAGGCACTGTGGGTCAATTCCTGTCACCTAGTAAACAAAACCTGCACTGTCGTAACTTAGATTTTTTCTGGAGTGGGGGGGGGAGCAAGCATTAATACGTGTATTTGGGCCTCATAGAAAAGCTGTTTTTCAAATTCTTGGGCCCCTCTTTCCATCTTTCTCTTACTCTTTATGGACACCCCGGAGCCTGTAGGCCCTCCCGCACGGCAAGGCCTGCGGGGCCGTTGGTTACGCCCCTGGGCCCGTTTCATAATGAAATACTAATTAAGGGGACAATGTTGATAAATATCAAAGCCATATGAATAAATATTATTTCTAGAGACCCTAATAGTAGACATTTTTTTACTGAAATGGGCCCACGACTTATTTTTGCTTTATTTACCTTTTGTGTGCTGTTTTGTTTGTGTAATGTAGTGAACCTGTTTGATGTTTCATTTATAATTTCATGTTCTTATCATATATGGAGTAAGATTTTTTTTTCTTAATGTGGGCCCCCTTGAACGGTTGGAAGCTTGCCTGGGGGCAGTTGCTCCCTGCCCTCACCCCCACAAGTTACGGCCCTGCTGCTTTGGGACGATGGATGAAGGTCCCCGACGTTGTAGTTGCTTCCCTGAAATCATAAGAAACGCAGACTTCAGAAAACAAATGGCATGTACTTTTGCTGTGCATCTCGTAAATAATGGAGTCAAGGTTGGTGATATAATTTAACTATACTGTTCCGACACCACTTAACTGTCGGGATAGAAACGAGAGGCACCTAAGAGGTGCGGGATAACAATACCAAATTTTTAGCAGTAAAGCACATGCTAAATGGGGGCGTCTCCACCACTAGTCTTAGGCAACTAGAACCATGAGCAAAATTAGACAGAGTAACGAATACGAATTTAGTGTTAAAATAATTTGAAAATAACCAACGCATTTTCATTGAGAATTGGTAGCAATAAGGGCGTTAAGGAATAGATGGTAGAGCAAGGGAATAGCAACTAATTTTGAACAGTCTCACCCTAATTCGAAGTAGTTCCAATCTTCTCCCTCTTACTCATAGGTGATGTTTAGGCGCTGTCCTCGAAGTTCCAGTGACTTGCAGGTTGGGTTGTCCTGATGAAGTCCATGATGAAAACTTGTCCGACAGTCAACCATGGCATTGAATGCCGGACCCAAAGGCAGAGAGACTCCGATGTGTCTCGCGTCGTGGTTGAGATCCAAAGACCCAGATCGTGCTCTCTCAATTGCTTTTGACCTGACTGTCCCTCTGACGTCAGAATAAGATGATGGTGACACCACAGAGTTTCCTGAGCGTGGTCGATTACCCAAAACTGACATTGACCAAGTTCATGTTTCTACATGTCGTCGACTCAACACAAAGTTCTCAAACTTGCTCCTGAGACTGCTAACGCTGACAGGTAAATGAACTAAAAGGAGACTCACCTGAGTCAAAGTCCTTACTTCTATATTCATTACTTCCTTGTTGTAACATCGTGTCGTGGGTAAACGAACGAAACGGACAATGTCTTGCAGTAGCCTGACTATGAGGGGCCAATGAGGTCGAACCAATTGAGAGAAGCAATTGATCTAACAAAGCCAAATTACAAACGTCACGTGTGAGACTGTTAAAGGGTGAAAGTTCTGAAGGTCGCTACCACTGTTTATTACAAATTACAAGTACAAAGATTTCCTCAATAACAGCAAAGCAATAGTTAATTAATCTTTTGATGTAAAGTCAGCTAGTGACGTACAACAGAATATTGGTGTTAATAACATCAGGCAGTGAACTCTTGAAGGCTGCTTGGCTTCCATTGATGGCTGGTTGAATTTCCACATGAAATAAAGATGTCCTAGCTTGTCCTTACTTCATATCCCGTAACAATACCTTATTATTGTAGGTAGCACTAAAGGCCTAATGTTTGTTTAAATAAGTAATGTTCTAATGATACCCGAAAATGGCCCCATCATCACCCATCCTGGACTCATACGTATTATTTCTTACATAACCATATACGACTGCACACAGCTCAAACCCCACCACAAAAGTACCGTCAGGGTCTTCGGGCCACTCCAATATGTTATTGTCAGCAGGACATTGGTAATATCAAACATTGTACCTATTCTTGTACTTTCACAGAACGCTGCTGTTCCATTTTTCTTCGCTTCTTGTATTCTCTACTTGGTTATGGTCCTTTTCCTATCAGTACCATACTATCTATGAAAAACATTACGGTCATATATGTTTATATACATATGCATCATCTCCTGCAGCTCTTCCTCCTAAAAAAAAATCTCGATCTCTTACTCTTTGTCTGGTAGCCTCAGTAAGGTATATCTACGCCATGCACCTAATCTAACCTAGCCCTCGTATGCCAATCACACTTGTACCTACCATTGCTTGTTCAATGACGTTCGCCTGGAACAGAAGGGGGGAAACATCCATTCCCCCACCAAGAAGAAATAGAATAATTAACAATGTTTAATTTTTACCGTTGAATTTACTTGATGTTTCATCATATGTAAATGTCATATTTCTCATGTCCTTCCGTCAGTCTGTAACAAAACAACTTTTAAAATTGTTAAAAATATATTATCATCATCCATTGCCAATCTAATGCTGGATAGAACTTTCTATTTAACGCTTATCAACAACCATCCATCATGGGCAAAATCCTCAAATACTTCATAAACAGCTAAAGATTAATCAAAGTCAAATTTCAAATTAAAACTTATCTGTTATGTGGTTTTATTTTTTATACCAAATATAAGTGAAAAACTAAATTTTTAAATTATCGTATTCTTATTCAAAATTTTACTCTTAATTTTTCAAAATTGAAAAAGTACTCTTCACGAGAATACAAGGAGAGCGATAATAATAATAATAATAATAATAATAATAATAATAATAATAATAATAATAATAATAATAATAATAATAATAATAATAATAATAATAATAAGACCATTTCTTGGATTCGACAACATTATGCAAAAAACGCTGCTAGATAAACCTATAATTAGTCAGGTAGAGTAGGCATTTTGTAACTCAGTACTTTAACTTATTGACCTTGAATAATAATCTAGAATAGATAACGAAAAAGGAAAAGGAAAAGGATCCGATTTTGTAAGTGTTAATCTTTCGTTTGTCACTGTTTAATGCTCTAACTATGCATGCTTTGCCTCGCTATTCGACCAAGTCTCCCATGAGTCAGATATATCAAATTTATCATGTTTAGATAATGTAATTTGAATCTCATCTCATATTCTAGACATATCAGCATATTAAATAAATTTTACAAATAATGGTGTAGGGGAATTTCATATCTTATTTACTCTTTTTTTAAATTATTTATTTTAATTAATTATACTAAATATTTTATCGTAGGCTGTTAGTTATTAAAATATATTTATATGCATTTATCGTTTATTGTATTCATTGTAATCCATCTGTCATGCACTATTGTGCCTTATTGCTAATCACTATATTGCTTAAAGAATCACTTTACCTTTTCCTATGTTCAGGGTTCAATCCCCTTGGCTCACTTAGTTCACTATATTAACTCAGCATCATCATCTACTCATCAAAATCTGTTGTACTCTATGACGTGCACCTCACATCGTTATTATTAAGAGGACGGTATATTTCACAGTAGGACTCCTTAGAACTAAGGTAAACGCACCGGATTTCGACAGGTTAAGGACCTTTTTCAAAATCATATGCCTATTGTGGCCATAATATTGGTCGGTGTTGGTCCATTTTTTTTTCTTGAAATGTACAGTCTCTACTAATTCACTACTCTACTAAAAGTCACTTCAAGGCTCAAATGCTAATGCTAAAATTTTTTATGAAACTGGAACTCGCCAATCGAACCCGAATTCGACACACACCTCCTGGTTTCGACAGTTGCGGTATCTGAATTCGGCACCTTCAATTATATCCATGTAAAACATTAAGTCAGCATTATTATTAGTAGTAATCTCTTCTCAGCTTCAAATATTGTTTTATTATTATGAAGAAATTATCAGACGGGCAAAAGAACACAACTTAAATTTTCTGAACTGAGTAGTTACTTCGATGATCCTCAATTCGACATGCTGGAACCTGATTTCGACATTCCATGTCGAACTGAGGTTACAACTATAGGAGAATTATGCAACAAATAGCTTTATGAAAAACTTTGAACATACTTGTACTTTTAGATATTCAGTTAAAATTATATTTGCACTACTGAGCATGAATTCGACAACCTAGTCGAAATCCGGTCCACGTTACTAAAGTACAAAGTAAAGTCAAATATTACGAAATAAAGGCTCGTGTTTTCGACATCCCCCCGTTCATGTTACATCACAACCTTTGTCCTCACAGAAGAAAACAAAACGCACTGATTGAAACTCCTTTACAACATTGAAGTACCACTATTTGCTTGAAGCAAACCTAACTTTAATAAAAGTCTTACGAAAATAACTTGCCGTCTTATGATTTCCTTACGATTATGTGTTTTTTCTCGAAGAGTGTATCACACACACAACAATGTACTACTTTTCTCCATGCGTATGACTCATCTACTGTAACCGCACTTTTGACACAAGAAAAGACACTCCCATAATGTTGCCACTTCTATTCACGATCGCAGGGATGACATTTTACGCTTATTTCACAACATTTAAGCACAGGTATGTCGAATTCGGGTACCTGTCGAATTCAGGCCCGTTTACCTTACCAAAAGTTTTCAACATTTAATGTTTTAATGTTACTAGCTCTTCGAGGTCTGAAGAACGTTAAATTCCGACTTTACAATATGCAAACCTATAAATTAAAAATAGTCTATAGAGATATTTCAACAGTAAGGCTTCTGGGATAGCTTCGTAAAATTCATTACGTTAGCACCAATATTGTCGGATTGTCCACAATTTACTTTTACATTGTAATACGAAACTTATTTAAATATAATGTTGATAAATTTCCTTATTCTTTTAATTTTAATGAGTTCAGTTCTTAAAATGAAAGAATAGGACGTTTCGAAACACACGTAAAGAAATAACACAATATCCACATTTTAAATAAAACGCATTCTTTACATCTTGCTGTATTCGAAAAAAAATATCCTAGATACAAGAGTAATATTTGTTTACACTGTTCCATTGTATTTATTTATAAGGGCATTATCGTCCTCCGGAGTCTATATCAGCGAGAGCAGTATTTCTGTTGATATTCCTCGTTGGAGTTATCCTAAGCTCCGTGTATTCCAGTACTGTTATTTCATTTCTTACTGTAAAGAAGCTGGAACTTCCATTTCGTAATTTGGAAGAACTTTTACGTCTTCGGAATTATAAGCTTGGTATTCTTTCTGGTACGGCTGCATATTACATTTTACAGGTTAGTACTGTAATGAATATAAGAAAAGTACAAAAATTATATTTTAATTTTGTATCGAGTTCTACATACTTATGCTAGATTACAAACTAATATCTAAACTATGAATTAATATCTAGTTGTAATTATCTTTTACCTTTATACCAAGAGCAGAAACTGAAGAAGATAAACTATTTGAAATACTATGTCACTTAATGACCATAAACAATTATTATAAATTGTAAAGTTTTTTGTCAGCAGCAAAACTGTCAAAAGGGCACTAGAACAACCTAGGACTGTCCATGAGTTAAATATTGGCACTGTACAAGGGATTAGACACTTTCAACTGTCATAAGGATGCACCAGGAGATCGACTTGCAACTTGTCCATACATATATATTACAAATAAATGACAACAATTTTTATGAAGTGTGGAATATCCCAGTAAATACGAAAAAAGAAAAAATAATTAAAATAATTAAAATAACTCTAAGTAAACTTTTCTTTTTTTATATATATGAGTGATCAAATCATTCAAGAAATTATGTGTCTAGTTATAGTAGACACTAAAATAGTCTTCTTTGATATTAGAATTTGGCTTCCTGTCATTTGCAGAGATTAAATACGAACGACAGTCTGCAGTCTGACCGAAGTTCATTGGTGTCCTTCACTCATTTTACAACGAAAGGGCAGAAATTCAAATCTGAACTTGGTAAAGACTGCAGAAAGGTTGAAAATAAAAGCTTTCAGTACAATTCAATTTTTTGTTACAATGTAAGTTTATTCTTAATTCCTTACAAGACAGATAAATCTTAATTTTTCATACAGGGTCAAAAGTTAGGTTGTCCCAGGTTATAGAATCATTCGTATTAGTATACTATATTTTTCCCCTTTCGTTTCAATAACATTTCAATGCTAGTAGCTGAATTAATCCTGTTTTCAGTTATCAGTAGTATGACATTTTAACATCATGTTTAACAAGTTAATTAAGTCAAAATTACCATAATAGTTGTTACCTTATGTTCCTTATTATAGCATCTTATTTTTACGTAACTGCAATATTTTAACGCTACAGTACATACTTAAAAACTATGAGTTTATCATTCTTGTCAATCACTTATATATACATTATGAAGTACTATATCACAAACTACAAAATAAAAACTATTATAAAGTAAGAAGATTTATGAGTTAGTGTGTTTGTTTGAGTTAACCTCTGAAACTATTCAAGTGATTTTTTATCATTCTTTTACCATTTTAAACCTATTTTTTGCACAAAAGTTTTATATTATGAAATCTTTCTTTTCAACCGATCAAAATAAAGACACGACATTTAAAGTGTGGATCTTATTGCTTCAGGGAATAGAAATAAATCGTTCACTTCTATGAATTCAAGATGGCGGACACAGTCGTACAAGGAGGCACTTTTTTTTAATTATCTCCGCATGAGCAACGCAGTACTTAGAAGAAAGGTATTGGATATATGGAATGCAAACCTCTCATTTACCTACAAGAAATTTGGAAATTCCTCCCAGAGAGATATTTGAAGAGTAAAAGTTCATTACGGTGCACGTAAGGGAATAGAAGAAGAGGTTTTTGATACAAATGTGATATTAACAGGCTTCTTTATTATTAGATTGATTGGAGGCTTTTGTTACACAGAGTACGAATAGCTCATTTACTTGCACATATTTCAAAAATCCATCTAGAAAGAGTATGGAACAGGAATCGAACAATATGGTACATCTGTAGAAAGATAAAAGGCAATTTTACAATTTATGGAAGAATTTGAACGAAACTTGATACCTAAACTTTATGATACACACAATATAAACATTCAATTGAGTTGAACGAATTTCTTAATTTCATCCTGAAGTTATAGGGGAAAGAGAGATAAGTTTACACTATAATTACATATTCCTTTTTAACAATTGGATATTGAGGTGCGGAATTTAATATGTAAGGACTTTTTTAATACAAAAGAAGAGCAGTTCATTGACATGGAATAATTTAGAAAATTTCATATCAAAGTAGTATACAAGGGAGGGGGAAGAATTATATTATTATTTTTTTTTTATTTTCTCTTGAGACATTGAGTATAAAGATGCGAAATTCAGTATATGTATGCTTCTTGATTTACAAATTACGCATCTATAATTTCTTCGCACAAATATTGATTTTCGTCCAACTCTGAAGGAGAAATGAAGAAAAATTATTATAATAGAATATTTCCTTTTAAATATATGCATATATATGGGTGTATCAAAAAATAAGGTTAATTTACCTCTAACACCCAGCGCTTTTTTGTGCAGCTATTTTTTTATTTTTTATTTTTATTTTATTATTATTATTATTATTATTATTTATTTTTTATTTATTTTTGTATGTTGCAGATATCAAAGTAACGGAAGTTACTCCAAGTGTGCTATGTTATTCGTTTTTTATGGGCCAAAGGACAGGAACCATATAACATTAATTGAAAATTGGTGGATGTCTATAGAAAGAGTTTTATGTCGAAAAATCAAGTATATATATGGTGCGACACATTCGCAAGTAGTAGGAGGACTGTGACAGATGATGATACAAGTGGCAGACCAGCAACTTCCATCACCGACAGAAAGGTGTGTAACGTTGATGTGATGATTCGTGGAGACAGAAAAGTGAGATTGCATGACGTTGCAGATGCATTGCAAATCTCATGTGATTGAGTGAGGAGTATCGTCCCTGACCAACTTGGCTTCAGAAGTGCATGTGCGTTGGGTGCCAAAACATATGATTGAGGACCAAGAACACCTTCGGATGTCATTTTCCTAACCCACCTCACACGATATGCCCACGAACGAAATTCATTCCTTCATCGCATCATAGCGGGTGATGAAAACCCAACACCTGAATAAAAATGCCAGAGCATGATATGAAAACATCCATTGTCACCGCCGGCCAAGAAATTCAAGACAACAACATTTGCCAAGAACACAATGGTTCCTGTGTTTTGGAATGATCAGGGTGTCATTCATGTTGAATTTCTGACAAAGGGTACGAGCGTTATGCGGACACGTACTCTCAAACCATGGACAAGCTGAAAGGAGCCATAAGTAAGAAACGAAAAGGACCACTACGAGAAGGGTATTGTTACTGCACTATAAAGCACGACCACATGGAGACCAACGGTCCCCTACACACATCATGAGTTTCAACTAGGAAATTCTTGACAGTCTTCTGTATAGCCCTGATTTAGCCCCTTCCGACTACCCTTTGTTTGCACTCCTAAAGAAACGCCTCGATAGGCGGCGTTTCGATAAACTGGAAGGGCCACAATAGGCTACGGTTGTCTGGTTAGATAACCTGGAGCAACATTTCTTTGCAAAATGCATGAACGATTCGGTGTCACGTTGGAATGCATGTTTGAACCGAAATAGATCCCACGTTGAATGTTAGTGTGATCTTATGTGTCAAACATGATACGTTTCAGACACAGGAAAAGAAGTTACTGAAAATCGTTCAAAATGAAGCTCCAGAAACTACAACGTTATAAGCACTTTCGCTAATACTTCATCAGATAGAAAGTGAGGAAGTAGAAGAAAAGAAGAATTAAAGTAAAGACGAGTAGTTGAGTAACGTTTGATTTGGCATCATGAAAACTTCTGGGACACTACTATTTCTGTTTAATATTTCTTCCTCATATGTCTTTCCTGTTCTATCTGATGAGGAATCAGCGAAAATTTTATGTAGTTTTTTTTTTTTTTTAAATAGTATTTTAGCAAATTTCCCGTAAGTAGTTATACACAAATGTTTCAATAGCTTTTAATATTAGTAAATTAAGCTTCATTTATGCCTATAAAATTACTAAAGTGTTTATTGTTCAAATAATTTTTCGAAAAATTGTTCATTTCATTAGAAGATCCAACAATTGTTTGTATGATTGCTTTGTTTGAATATTTTAATAAAGATGATTTGAAGAATATGCTGTTTGAATATTCGAATATTTTGTCATTTCTATTTAAACAGCGTACTTTTTTTTGCATCACTTCATTTGAGGTTTTATGTCTTCCTCCGCAGATCTAGGTCTCACCTACCTACGTATATCACCTCATTAATAATTTTTCATAGCATAGTAATTTAAATGTAAAGGTTGATGAACATGAAGCTCAAGGCTGTCTCTGCCATATGTGCAACTCGTGCATTTGGATGGGGCGACAAGTTTTGAGGGGCGCCAAAGTCTGTCATAATTATATTATTTAAAATAAATATTTCTTGTTGGAAACAGACTTCATGATGATGGTAGTTAAACTTATTAAGATGACCTTCAATTTAAATACTACATTCATAAGTCATGTTTAGGTCGAATTAGTTTAAGATCACATGGACAGTGCTAAAGCAAATGGTCAAGAAAATTCCAACATGAATTGCTTGATTGTTATCAAATACAAGAACTCAATTCTCAAACAGTAGCGAGCACCTGTATCATTGAGTTAGTTATCACTAGGCTCGGAAGTTGAAGACCTAAATATTGCCCAAAAAGGTCCCGTAACAAGACCTAAAAACTGGAAAAAAGGACTTAAAATTAAGACCCAATGTAATTAGAATTACATATTTAATGAATATAATGCTCAAGAAATACAAGCTTCTGGTAGTATACAATATACAGTTGAAAGAAACAGTGCAGCGTTGCATATACTCCTTTCGGAGGGTCGACTAGTCACGAATCTTCTGATTTGTATACGGCTCCAAAAACATTTTGAAAGTTTCATTGTCTATCTTTGCCAACGGTATAGTTGCTCCAACTAAGACACTGCAAAGATCTTTGTTAAACGGAGACGACTTAGAATGTCCACTAGTACTTTGTCCTAACAGAAGATGTTTTTCCTTTTTGTCCGCGGCCTGGGAAGCTGCTTTCACCTGTTTCTCACGTCCACTGTGCTATTGAACATGGAATCGTTCTTTCTAGACTCACTTTCACTTAGCAGAAAAGAATATTTCCATCCGTTGAAAAACCCTCTGCTCCAAATTCAGACACGAACTGACGCAAAAAGGAAGTTTTCTTAAGTTTAAATTTAGACATGTTAACGGTCTTTCCTTCCACAAACTGAAGTCCAAACTGAAATAAGAAAACTTCCCCACCCTCACCCTCTGCTTGAGGACATTGTTACGCCTCCTTATCTGACTTGTGATTGTTGCAGATCTGCTTTTATCAGTCCAGTCGTTGAAGAATTTCTTATCTTTTGAATTTTCTTTTCTAAAGAAAAGATGTTTAAGAGGTGGTGGTGATTCGAGTTAATGGCCAGTAAATTTATTATCGAAAGATAAATTGCCAAAAAAGACGTTAAGACCTATAAAAAGCTAAGCAAAAAAGAAAAAAACGCCGAAAAAGGAAAAAAAAAAGAAAAAAGAAAAAAAAGACAAATAAAATCCACCATTTTCTGACCTACAATGACCCAAAATGAACATATATATTATGATAAGCCTCGTCTTTTAGCACTCGTAAAGAGGAGGATTTTTTCTCAACTTCCGGGCTTTAGTTATCACAGTTTTGATATGAAAACTAGCCTTGTCTTCGTCACAAACTAGTTCTTCCTTATTCGTTTCCACTTTTTTTTAAATTTTTTTAACAGATGTAGAAGAAAAATAATCAAGAAATAAAGATTAAAGAGCTAGTTGCGCTGGAATTGCAACCTGATAAATTGAGATTGAAGCTCGATATTGAATTCTATGAACATCGTTCCTCTGCAAAAGCACATAGCCAAAGGGTGGGTCCGGGGAGTCCGCCCTCCTTCGAAATCAAAAATGAAAAAATTAAGGAAGGATTAAACAAAACAAACAGAAAAAGAAAAAGCAGCGTTAGAAATGAAAACCTACAGCAAACGTTTAGTTACTCTTTCTGATGAGGAGCTTCGTGTGGAGGAAACTACGGGAGGGGGGTTCCTGCGTTAAAAATAGATATTATTGGAACGGAGTATTCCAAATCCCATCTAGCTCCATGCTAATTCTATGCACTACAAATGGAGATTGATAAACTGGTCCAATCAAATAGAATCTCAGGTAGAAATTAAGGAATGCCCACAATCACCAATAATATGAGCCTGGCAATATATGTAGATTCCAGTTACACTTGTTAATGAAATTTTCAATTTCACAGCAACACTAATCCATTTTATAGGATGTCTTTACTGTTGAAAGAAATCTTGTTGCTATCCTTGACGGCATTAAACGAAGATAAGAAGAAAGAAGACAAGAACAACCGAATTCGAATGACCTCGAATATCTTTCTCAATACTTTTCTTTCTTTTTTTTTTTTTTTTTAGATATTTTCCTCAAGATATCTTCATTGTTATTAAAATACTTCCTCATTTTATTGTTCTAACAAACGAATTTGAGTATGTTGCCAGTAAAATAGTTTAGATTGATCGAGCCCCTGTTATGTAACCATAGTATTTCTTGTCACGCTCCCTCTATTACGAAATTCTGACTATGTGCCTGCTCTGCAGGTGTGTTTGCTTTATCTTTCACTAACATAATATATTATTATTCAAAGGAAAAACACAGACACAACGAGATTGTATTTGTAGTGTTTAGGCCTTTCTGGGTGTGAGTGCCCTTTCCCTCTCCTTTGTTGTTCATGATGCGGTATTATACTTAAAATCGTGGCTTTTAAGATTTGTTTTTTCTGGAGAAAGAGGAAGGGGTGGCAAATAATGCCATTGTACGGGCGACAAATTATCTAGAACCGTCCCTGACGAGGGTTGATAATGAAAAATGACGCATAAATCTCGGTTCTTAGTATAAATGTTAGAGTACGAAGATTCAATGACGTTCGGCTGCCTTTATTAATTATTGTACTCTACAGTTATTGCACTTTACAATCTCATATTAAAATAATAAGGAATGGCTATTGTAACGATTCTTAAACTTTATGATTTCGAATACTCTTTTGACATGATGTTCATTTCGCCGTACCTGTAACTAATTCTTTAATAGAAGGTCAGAAAGTATTTTCGTTAATTCGATCTATCTATTTTTCACTATACAATTTGTTAACACCCTCAATTTTTGTGCTGACATTGCCAAAATCAGCTTGATTAATAACTAACTAACTAACTCAATGACCTATGAAGCTCGAAGGTTCAGTGCCGCGTTCACATTTTGTCCTTAGCCAATTGGATCAAGTTTCTACTTTGTATTTCTATTTCTGCAAGATCCATCTTAATGTTGTCCTCTTATCTACGCCTTGGTCTTCCTAATGGTCGTTTTCCGATTGGTTTTCCAGTTAACACTTTGAAAACGTCCCTACTTTCTTCCATTCTGGCTGCATGACCTGCCCACCTGAGCCTTCTAGACTTGATGACCCTAACAATGTTTGGTAAACAGTATAAATTGTGCAATTTATCGTTACGAAGTTTAAGTCATTCCCCATTCCCGTCCCTTTTTGGTCCGAATATTCGTCTTAGGATCTTGTTCTCAAATATTTTCAGTTATGTTCTTCTCTCAGAGTAAGCGACCATGTTTCGCAATCATCAAGGACAAGAGATATATTTTGAGCTTCAAATTCCTCTACAGAATTCGTGACGTCAAAAGATTTTGAACTGAACAATAACACGAATTCCCTGCTTCAGTCTACATTTAATTTCTTCGTGAATATGATTTTGGCCTGGGATTAATACTGATCTTTGATATTTGAAAGTATAAAGTATTGTCTAAAGTCTAAAGTATTATTTGATATTTTAATGCATCCATCATAATTTACAGTGTTACGATCCCGACGAACTTCCATGTATTTAGTTTTCTCCCTGCAAGCATTTAATAAGATCTCTGCATTTCTTTCTATTGTTCCCCTATCATCCCCTATTAAATTTACGTCATTAATATACGCCATAACCTGGTGAATACCAGTCAGTTCTAGGTCCTGGTTGCTGTTTTTGATTTTTCTTATAGCGTACTCCAGAACAAAGTTGAATAATAATGGCGACAACGTATATCCTTGTTTCAGTCCATTCTTGACGTGAAAGCTCGTGGACAAGAATTTTCCTGCCCGGGCTTTACTTGGGATTCATTTAAAGAAATCTTAATCCTTTGTACGGCGGCACTATTTGTCTCATAGACAGTCCTACAGTGCCCTTTTGAAAGTTTTGCTGCTGCTTAGAGAAAAGTTAATTCAATTTGTAATTCTACCATATAATAGTCTTGCTTATTTTTTCTGTAGCATTTCCGTTTCCTCCGACCTAATTGTATGTGCTAATTGATATATGAAAATACTTCTTGTATATAATTTAATACTAATTTTTACTGTGTAATTTTATTGTCATCTGATCATCATCATGATATTGACATTTCTGTGTATCGTAAAAAGGTATGACAAATTTAAGCATTTGTTTCAATAGCTTCATCTAATTTTAAATACATATTGCAAAATGTCGACATTATACAAATATCTTTTATTATTTCAGAGTACAAATGATGCTGTGTTTAATAAAGTGATGGGTAAGTTACATGAGACCGAACAACCATTAACAATACCAGAAGGCCTCAACAGAGTCTGTAACGAACGATTTGCTTTTATTATGTCTACTCTTTCTGCTGCGATGACTCTGCCAAGTGCTTCTTGTCCTATTGTTGATACGTCAACAGATTACTTCAAGACCACTGTGTCCTTGCCCATGAAGCTCAGATTTCCTTACAGAAAGATTATAAACTATTAGTAAGTATATTTTAATGATTTAGGTCGTTTCAGTCAATTTTGTAGTACTGCACAAACTCATATTCTTCAATATTTATCTTGCCTTGGGCGTGGAAGACCTGGGTTCGATTCCCGGCAGAAGCTCATATGGTTCGGATTCCACGTTAATCAGAAAGTCCATGTCTCATATAGCCTAGCCTTGCTGCTGAACGGGACGTTAAACTCAAAATCACTCCTGGGGGCCGTGATTTGATCCCAGCTCGCACCAAGTGAATTTTGTGATGGACAAACACCGTGTGCATGGGTTTTCTCAGGGTTCCCCCGTTTCATTCCACTTTTTTCATTCCACTATTTCATTCATTTCTCATCATCACCGTCTCCTTTAACCTAAACGACATAACCGTAGGACGTAAAACTCACAGATTTCATTTAATTTCATTTCAAAACGGACTCATTCAATATTTATCTTATCGACAACTCTCAAAACCTGGCAACATGTAGAAGATATAAAAAGTTACAGTAAACAGGTAGCGGTTTAGTTGGTGATTTCTATAAAATCTGTTATTAAGAAAATTCAATGGAATATCAGATAAAGAAATAAAATTTTCAATTGTTTACTAGCATATGAAATGAAATGAAATCTTTGAGTTTTACGTCCCACGGTTATGCTGGCTAGGCTAAAGGAGACGGTGATGATGAGAAATGAATGAAATGGTAGAATGAAGAAAGTGGGAGGAAACGGTAGAGCCCCGAGAAAACCCACACAGACGGTGTTTGT